>NC_084707.1:16784377-17137050 GCF_033807575.1 Cydia pomonella
CATTGCGTGTGTAACTACTGAGTTGCAAGTGCCCACAAGTTGCGGTACGTGGCTGAATTTCACCCTCCCATACAAACGGAGTTTCGTTCTCATTTTAAAACTACGTGTTCGATTGTAATGAAACTTTGCACGTACAATGACATGAGGTATATCTAGAGGTGAAATTACCTTATAAAACAAACGAAATAGAGCAAAAATAAGTTTTGTATGAAAATCTTAAATTCGCTGTATTTTTTAACTCTGGTATCTGAGGCTAGATAAACTAATTACAGCCCTGTACCTTATCTTAAGTATAAAGTTTCAAAGCAATCTAGCCTGTCGTTTTAAAATGAGAGCGTTTACGTTTGTATGGAGAAACGAGCTTGCTGGGTACCCTTAACATAAGCGGGCCGCACGCTTGTTTGCCACCAATATTATTTTACAATGAATGTTGTTTTACACTTACACCGTGTACCCACTTGTCCCCACACCATTGCTGGAGATGGGATTTTAGAATGAGAACTAATGGGAAGGCATGTGTCAGGGATGCAGCGATATGCAGGCAGAAGTGAGCTATCTCTACTGTATCTTAGGTCCCTGTCATCAGTTAAGTACTGAAGTAAGAAAATATATTCAAGCAAGCAAGGGGCCCCTGCATTTTGAGGTTTTTTTGATATTCTAGTGTAGTCATACTTGTGTAGCACTTGGCCTGAAAACTAGTGTAGTGGGACTCTAAAAACGATAATTTTTTAAGTAGTTTCTATCATGTAAGACTGCTCCTGCAGCCAGGAATAAATCTATATGTTCAATGATGTCATGCGTCGGGCCCTTGTTAGTGTCAGAGTGCCGGCAGTACTTGAGCCCAGTGGTCTAGCCTGGGAGAATGGCAAGCGACCCGACGGAATGACACTGGTGCCTTGGATCGTGGTTCGCTACATGCGTTGATACCCTGGCACCGTCCCATGTCCCGAGCACCAAAGTTACCGCTGGCGCTGCGGCATCCTCGGCCGAAAGCCTCAAGCGCCGCAAATATGCAGCACTAGGAAGCAGCTACATGTTTACGGCGTTTGGCGTTGAAACCTTGGGGCCATGAGGGCCAAGTGCGCGTCGGCTTTATGAAGATTTGTCGGCGCACCTAATAGAGGCCGCGGGCGACCAGAGGGCTGGCAACTATTTCGCACAGCATATAAGTATCGCCATACAGCGGCGAAATACAGCCAGCGTTCTAGGTACCTTGCCCAATGACGGCGATTTGAGTCAATTTTTTTATCTTAGTAAGTTTTATTTATGTTTGTGTGTTTCTTTGTTCTTGGATATTAAAATTTCCATATGTTCAATACATGAATTTGACTATGATTGTGCTTATTCAAGTATAATTTACGCACCATTTTGTATATAAAAACTTATTGTATTACTACATTTTGCAAATAAATTGAATTGAATTGTAGCTTGCGCTGGCACTGAATGAATGAAAGTTTTATTTAAAAAGTGATATATGCAGCAACAAGTAGGATTTCTAGGAAATTACTTCACATTGATTGTGAAGCAATTGAATAACCTGGGATAATAAGGTCATTGAATATTTTAATGAAATATGAAAAAAAATTATAGCATTTTAATAACACAAATTCATACATACAATAATCCATAGAATATAATACATAGAATAGACTAAATACGTAAGAGAGTGAAACTATAAAAATTATCTTAGCTATCAATTTCAGATATTGCCTGGGTTGAGTTATAATGCTCCCCTAATTTGTACATATGTCTATGATATGTGATTATTAGTGGAGGTCCTTCAAACTCCACTCCTTGTTCTATGGACTCTGGCCCAGAGGCTTGGATCACATTTATGGGACATTTCAATGAATTAGATAATGCTCTTATCTCCAGCTGACCACCCCACACCTTGGTGTTTACAATTTCATCACAATAATCATTGAATTCACTTTCAGTGAGCATTTCAAATGTATTTGGGTTGCTCATGAATGGCAGAAAGTCTTCTTTGTTTTGTCTCATAAAAGTTGCAACCTGTTTCCGCAGATCTTCTACTAACACTGTTTTAGATCTAGTAGCAAGTAGTTGATGTGCCACAGCTTGATATAGGCAATCTCCGTCAGAAGGTATTGAGAATATTGACAATTTCCTTTCCTTTAATTTATTAATTATTGATTGAATTTCAATATTCCTTGGACCATGTAGGTTTTCCTTTTCTTGTAATTTTATTTGTTCTGCCCTTTCTTTTTCCTGTTGTTGCTTTTTATCCCGGCGTTTTTGAGCTTTACTAACCTTTAATTTGGGTACTTCATCTTCATCTTCGAGAGATGCAAAGTCTTCAGGTTCCCCTAGTGCATTCTCAAGCGCAGCCAGTTCCTCCTTGTGGCGGAGTTCTAGCTCGGTCTCTAATTTAGCAATTTCTGTTGTTAATTCTTTTTTCTTAGTCTTATCGTTTTTAGCTATTTTTTTCAAGCTTTGTATCTGAGCTTGCAATTCTTTCTTTTCCTTCCTGTGTTTTGTTTCAATTTCTTCTAGAGATATGGGTTGATCCATTTCTTAATTAAAGTTTCTTGTGTTTTTATTGCAATACTTAATTATTTTATTTGCAGATAACTTCAATTAATCCTACTAATTGGAAATCAATTCTACCGGATTATTCAAAAACTTGAACTTCATGAAGTAATATTTAGAAATAACAGATATTAGAATATAATTTATACTGAAGGGTCTATGTCCTCTGTTTCGTTTTCTAGACTCGAAGTCGTCAATATTGGAATAACAATAAGAAAACTGTGCTATGCTATATTAAACCAATATTGGTATAACAATAAGAAAACTGTGCTGTGCTGTATATTAAACCTGGAATTGGATGAAACCCTCAAAACCCTGGCTGGTACTGATCACTGATCTAAGGATCTAACCTCAAACTGACAGTGACAGCTGACGATGACATTCACCGAGGATATGTTCAAATACTCATAAATTTTTCTAACCAAAGTAGCTCTAACAAGTATTTTGTGGTTCTAGGTTTGTAAAATTATTATAACTATAATATTTTAGCCATTTCAGAAACAAATTGAATAATGATCGGTCTTCCTTAATTAAATTTATTTAACCCACACGACTGCTTGTTGCTTGGTACAGCGGGGTACATTATCTGTGGACGCCATTTTTTCGTTGTCGTTTTCGGCTCGCTAATTTTTAATTCGCCTACATAATATCGATAGATTTAGGTTCTAGATTGTAGAATTTAGAAAGATTTATGTTAAATAGATAGCTTCCAATTTTGTACGAGTGGTGAAATTAGTTTACTGCACGGAAATGAATCCTTGTTCTGTACCTGCTCCTCAACAGGACACCGACGGCGATGGAAGGTGGAATAGCATAGTAAGTCTAAGTTTCTAAAACTATAATTAATTGTTCAAAGCCTAACATGTAATTTACCTTCTTTCTGACATCGCACCTATTACATTCACTAGCTTCTAGATACTCGCACATATTGTTTATCACTTTTACATATTCCTAACATAATGTGTATGTAACGTTATTTTGTGAATTTTTAGCATAACCGATTCTTGTCTGATGCCAAAGGCAAAGATGGTGATGTTATTTTCATAGGAGACTCTATATTACAAGCATTGGAACATACTGAAGTATGGAATCAATGGTTTGCTCCTCTTCACTGCCTTAATTTTAGCATCCACAATGATCAGACTCAGAATGTACTGTGGCGTATAAAAAATGGAGAGCTGGACCATGTGGACCCTAAGGTATTTCTACTGATACATTGTTTACAATGGATTGCCTTTACTTAAGTAGTCGACTAAACACAGTTCAAAAACCTCATAGGTATGTCCATTATTTAATACATTAATTGCCACCTAGCTAAATAAGACAACTGCGCCAGGCCAAAAAATTTAGTCACATAAATCTGTAGTACAACAATCCTGACTATTTGGTCCTCTGGCCTGGGAACAAAATCATAAAATACTTAATAAGTCTGGTTTTCGGCACTGAATGCTACCTGCCAATATTTTAAATGTTTATTATGTATTGCTTTTGCAGGTCATTGTAGTGCATGTGGGCACTAATAATGTAGAAAATACACCCGAACAAGTGTGTGAAGGCATCTTAGAAATCATCCGATCAATTAGGGAAAAACACCCAAGTGCTTATATAGTTTTACCTGTAAGTATTTTTATCTTTCCAGTAAAACATTGTTTATTGAACATCTTCCCCCTTTTGTTGCCTTAATTGTAATATAAAAAACAGGTTATCGTATTGTTTTAGGGCCCTTGCAGAGTCACTTTGATTCATTGCAATCTTTTGTGTTAATCAAACAAACAGATCTTCTTTCTTCTTCTGCTTTGTCAGGGGCTATGTAAGGCTCTACAGCCTAAATATCACTGCAACCATTCCTGATCTATTGTGATCGCCACCTACTACAACTCTTGATCCAAACCTGCAACTTCAAATAGCTGCAGGATCTTCTTGATCTCGAGAGACCCTAACTCCTCCGGACGCAATGTGTGTCCGCCCAGGATTGAGTCACGAGTGCGCATTAGGCAAGGGTATTCTGCAAGGATGTGCAAAGGCGTCTCCTCTGCCTCCATACAGAGTCTGCACCGCCCCATGTCACGTTTCCCCATAGTGAGCATGTGCTTATTTAGGCCGCAGTGCCCAGTGAGCACCCTTACCAAGTTGCGTAGTTGGTTCCTAGACAGCGCTAAGGCGTTCGAGGCTGCCTTTTTGCTGAAGGCCTTGATAAGCGCCTTGGAATGATTCAAGCCTGTAGTTTTTCTCCTGTGTTGAATGGTTTTGTAGTGACAGTAGGTCTTTAGGGTGAGCCGAACAAACAGATACTATAATTATTAGTTAAGATTGTGTTGTTGTTATTTCAGAGCTTACTTCCACGGGGGCAGCATCCCAACAAGTTGAGAGAGAGGAATGCAAAGATCAATGCACTTTTAAGGGAAAAAGTCACTAACATGAACAGAGTGGAAATGGTAGCTATAGATAAAGGATTAATTCAAAACGATGGCACCATCAGCCACCATGACATGCATGACTACCTCATCCCTACCAATGCTGCTTGTCGCAAGGCTTTTGAGCCCATACATGACCTGCTCCAACAAATATTGTTTGAAGGAGAGCCTGAAAAGGACTTGACACCCTCTGAGTAACTAACATGTCATGGTAACATGTATGTATATATATTGGTAGCTTTGCAGTGGATAAGTTCACTGTGATCAAGCGGTAGTACTTACAAGATAGCTTTTTGTTGATCCTAGACTTGATATTAGTGTCTAGGGACTAAATTATTAGCTTTTATAACTTTTTACATTCCAGTTAGATAAGCTTTATAATTTCCTAATTGGCTGTGTTTGTATAGCAACTATTTTTTATGTTAATACTAAAGTAAATGTGTACATGACATTCCAAAATTTTTAATAAAGGGATAAATTTTCTATTAATTATAAGTACAATGGTGGATGTTTATAAGAAACACCTGAATGGAATATACTTTTGTGATAATTATATTTTGTTACAAGTTCATTGAAATAATTATGGTAATGAAATTACACATAAATGCTGCAATTTTTTAAGCAAATCAGTTTCTCTATGAAGCTGTTTCTTAGATGAATATATCCACCACTGGCCATGTAAGCTTACCTTTCTTAGACTAAGAAGCTTAGATTGTCACATACAAGGTTGTCATGCATATTTAGGCATAAGTGGCTTGTAAGTACTTTACAGGGTTTAGTACTTATATTTGTTTGCTCACGAAATATTTGCCTTAGCAGATTTATTCATTTAATGAACTCACCATGTTAATTATATTATTGGCAGCAGATTATGTTATTGTTTGAGTAGGATAATAATTTATTCTAGGTATATTAACTTCAGAATTTGTAGATGTTTTGGCAATAGCTAGTATTCCTTGATTAGGTCATGTTATATTTATCTCCATGGAATTGATTACGCCAAAGACTTATGATCCTTTCTCTACCAAAGTTGTATTACCATCATTTATAAAAACAGATTTATATAATACACTAAAGTGTTGACTGATATTATATACTAAATTTGAAACATAGTATCTCCATACCTGTAAGTATTTTTTACATCAAATTGTAAGTTTCACATAGATGCATGTTGAAGTAGATTATAAGTCGACATATACTTATGAATAATTATCTATGCAATATTTTTATTCATGAATTTGAAGTTGTGAAGAACTCACCTTTAATTATAGTGCGTAACTTGTCGCTAGTGTTATTTGATTTGTAGCTGCATATTTTATAAGGTACTTTTAGGTACTCTGGTTGCCAAACATGTTGCTTGAATCTCTGAACTGTTGTAAGTATTTATTTGCATGATGAAAGAAGCTTAAGCGTAACAGTGCAATTATTTCTATAAAATTTTCTTATAAAATGTCAAATTTGTTTTATTTTACTTTAACCATTTAGTCCGTAACAGCAACATACTTGCCATCATGCTTAAAACAAAAACGTATCTCGAAGAAAGGTTGTCTGGTAGAGATCGCTCTTTAGCGATAAGACCGCCTGTTCTCACCTGTCTTCATGTATGTCTCTCTGTAAATGTTATGTTGAGGTTGTGCAATAAGAAGATTTGTATTGTATTGTATTGTACCTTATACTCGCTTTCGCACAAACTACCTCGTAAACCATTAAACTATCTCGTATAACCATTGTGTAGAGCGTCATCTATCGGCAAATTGTCTAACTAATTTGCACGATATTATGCACGTATGTTGGTTTTTCAAGGATAATTCTCTATCATGTGAACCGATGTCAAAAATTGTTCTTTTATTTGGAAAAGGGTGAGAGTGAGAAAAACTAACTTAATTTTTATGGTTCAAGAATGCACCCTTGAAATTAACGGAAAAAAACATGGTGTATTTACCACAATAAAAAAAACGTGTTAGGATTTTCTATTAAAGTCACTTTATTAATAATTTAACACTTTCTACTATGATACCTATTATATTATACATATAACACAGTCAATACTTGTTCAAGAGTCTCATAAAATAATAAATGAGAGGTAAAGTAGCACTTCTGTGAACTAGCGAACTGTCAAACACGTTAAAATTGCACTTCTGGAGCTTTTTTAGATAATTGTTTATTGCTACAGCTGGAAGAAATATTTGATTAGCTAATTGCGGAACATCTATTTTTCTTGCCTGAAAAAAAAACAACCAAATTAGAAATAAGACTAGTTGGGACATATGTTGGACTCTGCCCCATAAAACAAAATCTGGTGATGGTGGGGGTAGCAAAACATGCAGACACTTAAGACTCATAAATATATATATTTTACACTAAATAAAAATCTGCAATATTTCGTACCTTTTTCAAATGATTATTTGCGGAGATTGCAACTTCATAAGCACAATTTCTCATGTTCTCACTATCCCGACATCTCAATACATCTTCTTGAGAAACATTATGCTTCATTAACAAATCCATGGGTACATATACCATTTTATAATGACTAGACATGGGTATAGATCTGTAATTAATGAATTAACCACATTAAAATCTATAAATAATCATATCTTGCCTAAGGTCAATATGGAAAAATATGCATATGGGTAAGTGCGGTTGCTGGGCTTCACATTGGGCCTGTTTACACATTCATTATTGTTAATTGTGTGTTCATACATTTGCCAGTTAATGCAAGTAGCAAGTATATAAGGTAGGGCTAGAAATCAACTTTACCAAAACCGAAAAAATAAAAATATCAAATAGCATTAAAAAAAACCTATAATTAGTCTGAACAGATTACATGTGTTGATCATTATGTTTACCTAGGGAAACAAGTAGCAAATGTATAAACTTGCAATAAACACTACTCAATGGGTAAATAGGCCTCAATGTGAAGGTCAGCCACACATCCCTATGCCAGACTTAGCCATATTAACCTTATTTAAAATACTTTAATGGACATATATCAAAAAATATAAAGGACATTTGTTGTATTTTATGCATATCAACATAATAAGGAGTGAACTTAGCACTTTTAAAAAACTATCTCTAAACTTCAGACATAAAAAGGAGACAAACATACCGTAGCATATTGGCGAGTCCTTGGGCTTTACCTAAATGGGACGCTGCATGATCAGCATGCAAGTTCTGCACGCCCGCCAGCCAGAGTATTGTATAATATATTGCTGATACACTTTCATCAGTATACTTCTCTAAATCAGCCAGGCTACCAAAATATTTTGCTTTCATTAACCTCTGTCTGGAGTCAATGAGTTTTTGCAAATTTCTCTTTGGTATTTTGTAGACACTACAGACCTACAACATACAGGTATTAAATTTACTGATTCATATCATCTCGATGATTAATTATATTATTAATTCAAAGAAGATATTTGGAATGAAAATACTAATAATAAGGAAAGTTAACTTACCTTAAATAACTCTTGAGCAACAGGGTTAGCTGGAACCTGACTAAGACTCTGGTCCTTCTTATAAATGTCCTTCAAAGTGTCTTGCCAAAATTGCATACGCATCATTGCCATTTGTGGATCTGTAGTTTGGTCTTGGACCCTGGCAATTTCTACATTGAATGCTCTGACCACTAGCGCCGGTGACCGGAGAGCTTTTGTCATAAGTAGTGTAGCCAGAAAATTTTCATAATCATGCGATCTATCTGTGAAAGAAGACACAAGTACCAGAATATGTCGTAAATCTAAAAAATCATAGAGAAAGTAAATTGAAAAAGTTAATTACTTTACTATGTTGGCACAATAATTAATAGAATCTACATTGGAAGTTGTAGTTAGCGTTCGTATTTTCGCATATTGCACTGTCTTCAAAGTTTGTGTCAATAATTTACAAATATTTTTCGTTGTTAAAAGCATTGTTTTTTTCTGATATTGCTCCTTTTCAGGTTCCAACTTTCCCTAGCACAAAATTTATTTGTTTTTAATAATTTTAGTTATGTTTTATGGTTATGTTTTGAAGATAAATGTCAAGTATATTGATCGACTTTTGACATTTCAATTGTGTGATGTGTGCTGCCAGTAGTCAAATCAATGCAAGTATAGATAATCGATTTGAAGGTAAATCGATTAAAGTGCCAATTACATCCACACTTTATCAGGCGATATCAGACCCGGTTTCGGGCCCGTGAAAGTGTATTTTTCCATTTCACCAAATATCAGCACATTTTATATTATATATATATATATATATATATATATATATATAAGTAGGTAAGGTAGGTAAGCAGTCTCCGTAGCCTATGTACGCCTGCAACTCCAGAGCAGTTACATGCACGTTGCCGATCCTAACACTCCGCACCCTCGTTGAGCTTACTCACCGGCAGGAACACAACACTATAAATAGGGTTGAACGTATTTTTTACATTTCAAATATTGTTAACGATGTGCTGATATTTCGTGAAACGGAAAACAATTATTAGGCCCAAAATTGGGACTGGTTTCGGGCCCAATATTGGGAAGTGTGGATGTAATTAGCGCTTAACTACATACTACGCCTTTACTTCACTACAGACGAGATGTGCAAGCGGAATAGCGTGATCTCTTTCACACTTGCCAATATTATAGTGTAAAGCCCCCTCCAGACTATGCGCGTGAATCGTGGCGCGACTTCGCGGAGCGAACATACCGCGACGTTGACGTAGACTCCACACTCGCACAACTTCACGGCGATTTCGCAGTTTGGTTCGCGGCAAGATGGCGCCGAAGCGTCAGCTGATCGGATTTAGTTTGCGGCAAGGCTCTGATTCAAACTGGGAACTCTAAAATTGATTTTTGGTTGATCAAGTTCGCACCCAATATAATTAAGTAGCCGCCATAGAAGGTTATGACAGTTCAGATTTACCGACGAGCGAGTGTAGAATCTTGCAAGTTCGCGCTTCACATCTCCTTTGACGCGGGCCAAATACCGACAAAAAACGAGGAATAAGGCGCGAAGGCGTGAACAATCTGTGAAATCGACGCGAGGGCCATCCACACTCGCGTTCGCGGCTTCGCGCCTCGATTCGCGCACGAGTGTGATGGGGCCCTTAAAGACTATACTTTTTTTTTTCTAGGGGGGAAAATGCATTCCGCATACCGCCCGGGTGCGGGGGGTGACCTGAGTGGTTATGTGGGACTCCCGTCTAGGCTAATGAGGCCCACGGTATACCCACTAAAATCCCCCATATGCCACCTCGCCGCCGTTCGCCCGTTCGTTCGACGCGCCTTCCTCCTCGGCCTCCGTCCTGCAGTGTAGCGGACCCCCCCGAGCCCGCCACAAGGAGGCCACGGGCGCCAGAAAACTCCCAGCGCCCGGCGGCGTTAAAGTCTATACTTTTTTTTTTTTTTTTTTCCTAGGGGGGAAAATGCATTCCGCATACCACCCGGGTGCGGGGGGTTACCCGAGTGGTTATGTGGGACTCCCGTCTAGGCTAATGAGGCCCACGGTATACCCACTAAAAACCCCCCATATGCCACCTCGCCGCCTTATTGGTGGGGTTACGGGAACACTTGCGTACTCATCCGCGACCCCACCGGCGGCAGCCGCCCGCGAGCGGCTCCTTCGCGGATGCCCGAAGGCCCTTCACGCGAGGCGCGCCAAATGGTTCGACGCGCCTTCCTCCTCGGCCTCCGTCCTGCAGTGTAGCGGACCCCCCCGAGCCCGCCACAAGGAGGCCACGGGCGCCAGAAAACTCCCCAGCGCCCGGCGGCAGATGAGGTCCATGGTTCTGCCGCAAACCACAACTCGGCTGCAGAGGACAGGGAGAACGGCACACCGTAACACCGACACTCCTCTTCCTCTGCAGCCCCACCAACGCCGCTACAGCGGAACGGCCCCGCCAAGGTCGCAGGGGATAGGGAGAGTGGCGCATCGTGATACCATCACGCCTCTTCCCCTGCGATCCCACCTCGGCCGTCGAGGATAGGGAGAACGGCTAACCGCAATACCGACACTCCTCTTCCTCGACGGTCGACCTCCAACGCGTCACAAGCGGGCTTATCAAGCCCACTTGGAGCGTCCTCCTCGGGCCAGCCAGCACCTCAAACAGGCCGGCCCTGGTTGCCTCTTCGCTTGACCGTGGGAGACCAAGCCACGGCTACTAAGCCCCTCCACCACGACAAGGTGGGCAACCCTCGGGGGGGTTAAAGACTATACTAACTTAACCAATTTAACCTTATGTAACTTAAGAGCCAATTACATCCACACTCGCTATGGCCCGATGTCAGGCCCAACGTCGGGCCCGAGTAAAAGTATTTTTCCGTTTCATTATCAGCACATCTTTTACCATATTTCATATTTGACATGTAAAAAATACTTTTGTCTCTAATTGCCAAAAATGTTCAATGTTTAATATTTTTGCATATGAACCATTCTTTTACATTTCAAATATTGTTAACGATGTGCTGATATTCCGCGAAAAGGAAAACCATTATTAGGCCCTACATCGGGACTGATTTCGTGCTCCATATCCACCATATCATATATATATATTGGCCCATTAGTCCCATTACCTTCGTTTCACTTTCACCAAACACACAAAACAGGAGGCCTACCGCGAAAATCGAAGTTCGTCAATTGCGGGCATTTTTCTCTGTCACTCTAATTACGTCTTAGTGATAGTAAAAGAGAAAGATTCCCGCAATTTGCGAATTTCGGTTTTCGCGGTAGGCCCTCTGATAGGTACAGAAATCAATCTACATACAAAGTGCGCTCGAGCAACGCACACGGACACGATATCTCGGACTGGTTGAGACTAGTGCGAGCGCGAGTGCCATCCGCTTGAGACACGCGACTGTGAACTATTTTAATTATTTTATGCAACAATGGAGCAAAAAAAGAGTTATTATATCTGTTCAGTGGACAGTTGCTTAAATTCAATATTAAACGGTAAAAGATAAAGATAAAATTCCTTTATTGACAGAACTGTGTACATTTAGATGTTGGTGAATAGGGTTGTTTCCATCTACAAATCTTAGGGCAGAATTGTATCCTAATCAATTCTTTTGGATTAATAAGAACTCGTTAAACTACTGTTAGGGGACCTGTAATGACCATATTTTTGTAAATATTGAATTTTGAATTTGAAATATCTTTTGGCACACGTCACGTGACCAAACTCGAAACGTCATTGAAGATTCTGATGACGTCACAACTCTCGGATTGACACTGTTGACAGTTAGGCGATAAACAACAAATGACAAGTTGTCGTTGAGATTCAAGATGGCGAAGACGTCTCGAGAATATTTTTTTGTGTTTTGCTCATTTGTGTTGTTCAAAGTGTAGTATTGATAGCTTATTATGCAGTGAACTATCGTGGAAGTGTGCAGTTAATGAAAAACTAATCTTGAAACGCGTTTAACCATGTTTTAATCAACATCCGGCAATCCATCGTGGCTTTTAGTAAAGTCCAGCTATCTCTTTACTAAAAGCAACTACCGAACAACGTCATGCTCTACGAGCACACTTAAAACTTACAACGAAACTTGACATTGGCAAAATCATCACAGATTTGATGGAAGCCATATTTTAAAAGAAGAAATGTCAGTTGACAGTTCGTATCTTCTACGTGCGTATGTAGTTATGTGTCAAACCGTAAACTGTGACGTCACACAATTTTCAAAGAGCGTTTTGGGCGCGAAAGCGTCTGTCAAAATATATTTTGTTAATTTAACATATTTAAAGCCGTTTTTAGTATAAAAGTTGAATTTTAGGACAACTTTTAGTTAGTATATAACGTAATACGAGCGTTTCAAAAAATTAGAAACAACTCTATTGTTGCTTTTTAACCTACCAGTGGTTTCAGAGAGGTTAGTAGGTATCTGCTTGTATTTCGATGGTTCGTTTTAATGTTACAAGGAACAGTTAGGTAGGAAGGTAAGCGCCCCGCCTCGGCCTCCGAAGAACAAGATAGTTTTAAATAATAGTTTCCTATTTTTAATCAGTATAAAGATAAACGAAGTAACTAAATTTTTGTTAGGTCATGGCACCTTACGTAAGTTTGAAAACATTATTTTTTGTTTGTGTAGATATTGTGTTGTTTTTAGTGCTATTTGATAGGTTTAGGTCTAAAACGGATAGGACAATGGAAATTGTGTAACTAGGGTAATCCGTTTAGAAGTTATTAGGGATTTTCGATGGTGAACATTTACAAAAGTATAATTTTGTATGTTTCTGTTCTGTAAACTTTATGTAAGTATTGTAATAGTAGGCTGGTTTATTGTTTTGTTTTGTAGGATATTTGTACATGAGAATTCGAATTTATTACACTTTAAAATATAACAATCGTGCATTTCGCCAATGTCGAAATCGTCGCAAGATATTTACTGTCACAAATTTGTAAACATTCGACAAGACATTAAAATAAAAGTATTTTAGTTATTATTAATTTATATTTCCATTCTTCCCGTTTTATTCTCAACAATAAATTAAACAACTAGACTAGCCACTACCACGACAGTTTTTTGTGCATAAGCCATAGTCGACAACTCTAGAGCGACCGCCTAGCGTAGGTATGAAAAGTGAAGTACATATAATTATGTGATTGACTTCTGTACCTATCTGTTTTGTGCCAAACATTTGTCCGAGACATATGTCATAACTTTTCTATGAATTTGTCACTTGACACATGTCGAATTGTCAGCTGACTTTTGTTGACGTGGTGAAACTATTGATGGTACTACACCGAACACTGTCTATGACCGTAATATAAAAACAAAAAAAAAACCTCGGAACCCGTAGCAACTAAGTGTAATCAAAGACCACACGTATAATTACAGGATTAAACGAACTTACCTGAAGTGAAGTTCTATCCTGATTATATGTAGTGCTTAGTCCGAGGTAGTTATTACATGTAGTATCCTGATTCCAGCGTCTAACGTCGCGATTTCAGAGCCTAAAAAAAAAAAATAACCCTACCTGGCAACACTATGGTCACCATACTTCATTAAGTTCAGAGCTAATTAAGAGGGTAAGAGATTAAGAGGGTACTATTAATCTTGGGAGGGAAGGGAACTTCCTACCTCGGACTAAGCACTACATATAATCAGGATAGAACTTCACTTCAGGTAAGTTCGTTTAATCCTGTAATTATATTTGTGCTTAGTCCGAGGTAGTTATTACATGTAGATGTTCAGAGAAAATTAATAAGCATTATTTATTTACTTTAAGATGTTTTAATGGAAAATAGAGATTTACTAATGTCACATTTTGTACCTTAGGTACTTATTGTATTCTTAACAGTTAGAATGAGAACAAATTAGAATAAACATAAAGTTTAAATTTTAAATAAACTTAATCGTTGGGTAACAGTCTTATAGTGTAATTATCATAAGCTTCTTAATTATTTTCTTAAAAGTTAATCAACAATAACAATGCGTTTGTACTGTCTTAGTACAAAACATACAGTTTAAACTAAAGAATTAAAATGAAACTTAACTCAGGCCTTGACCCTTAAAGTAACTATACTAAAAACAATAACTTTTTAATCTCCAAGCACTGCCCGGGCAAATTGAACTTGGTCATTAACCATATTAGTTAGTGGTCTATTATAATGTCGGGCAAATATGTGCGACCTTGATGACCAACCTACAGCCTTCATTATGCTGTCTACAGTAAGGCCTTCTCTGTGTGCTCTAGAGGAAGACGCATGTCTAGTGGAGTGAGCTGAAAATCTAGATATATCCACTCCACTATCCTTCATAATTTGTTTAAGCCATCTACTAATGGTCTGAGTGGAAGCTTCTCTGATAGGGCTTTTAAAAGTAAGGAAAAGGTTTTTGAGGGAGCTATTTTCTTGTCGGAAATTTTGAGTAGTTTCTAGATATCTAGTTAAAGTCTTAGCCGGACATATCTCAGGTTTATTACTTAAATATGGTATGCTAAGTATTGTTGGAGGACGTCTGGGCCCAGAGGTCTTCAAAAGGTTTGTAATTAGTATTGTGATACCGTCTGGAGGGTACTTAATATTATTAATTTTAATATAAAAGAGAGTCTGTACTCTTTGGCCTGTTGACAAAATCAGTAACATTGCTAGTTTCTTTGTAAGTAACTCTAGTTGTAAAGATTCTAAGGGATATAGATTTTCTAAGAATGTTAATACTGTGTCTGGGTTCCAGGTATCGTTATACTTAGGTTTCATAGGGCGCAACTTATAAAATCCTTTGAATAAGCGCTTAATTCTCTCATCCGTGCCTATATGGCTGCCAATTATAAGGGATAACGCTGAGCGATAGCAATTAAGTGATTGATAAGACAGGCCATTCTCGAAGCAGTTTGTTAAGTATGATATTATGATAGGGACTGATGGACTGAAAGTATCTATATTATTACGTTTACTGTAAAGCCACCACTGGCGTAAACAACTATTATATTGTTTAATGGAGTTCTTAGATAATGAAGCAATCATAATGTCAACTGAACGTTCTGCAATTAATCTTCTTTTAAACGCTTCCCTGATAATTTGCACGCCGCCAGGATAAGTTGAGTCTGAAGTGGGTGTGGAGTTCTGAAAGGAGACATGAGGAGATCTTCAGATGGTCCGAATGTTAGTATATCTGATATTACCATAGATTTTAACAGTGGATACCAAACTTGAGAAGGCCACAAAGGAAATACTAAAATGCCTGTGGCCTTTTCTGATTTAATCTTGTGAAGAACTTTTAGTAGAATACCAAAAGGGGGGAAAGCATAGAAAAAGGTAGAGTTCCATTTGACTGTGAAAGCGTCAATGTTCCAGGCGAAAGGATCCCTGTGCCATGATATATATTTGTCACATTTATGATTAATTCGTGACGCAAACAGGTCTAAGTCGGGGGCACCGAATTTATTAACAATAATATTAAAAATATCCTCTGCAAGTTCCCACTCTGTATCTACATTAAAGTTGCGAGACTGAAAATCAGCCTCAACATTTTCTTTTGATTTTATGTAAGATGCGAAAATCCACAGATTCCTCGCTTCACACCACCTCCATATTTGTCTAGTAATATCATTTAGTAACGGGTATTGCACCCCACCCATACGGTTAATATATGCTATGGCGGTTGTGTTGTCTATCCTGAGAAGTACTTCACAGTCATTATATTTGTCTGCGAAGCATCTTAGAGCAAAGAAAGCTGCTAAAAGTTCTAAATAGTTAATGTGTTGATTGCGCTCCCATTCAGACCAATTGCCTTGTGCACTCTGGCCATTGCAAAATGCACCCCATCCCATAAGTGAAGCATCTGAGAATATTTCTAGAGAGAAGTTATATTGCTTAATGTGACTACTCTTTACTAGAATGTTCTCTTTCCACCACATTAAGTCTGTTTTGATTGGTTTATTCATGATCATAATTCCTTCAAAATTATCATTATGGCATTCTAGAGCTAAAAACCTTTCTCTTTCTAACTTTTTTGTGTATACAAACCCATAGGGAATTGCTATGCAGACTGATACTAAATTTCCTAGTAATTTTGCAAATTCTCTAATACTGCATGATTTAATTTTAAGGAAGTTTTTAATTAGGGAGTATAAATTATTACGTTTCTTTAGTGTAGGGCTTAAAGTCATGTTTCTTGAATTAATAGTAAAGCCTAAATACTCCTTCACTTGGGATGGAGTTATAGAGCTCTTTTCCTCATTAATTATGAAACCTAAACATTGTAATAAATTACATGTTGTTTGGGTGTTATTTAGACATTCCTTGTAAGTACTCCCAAGACAAATTATGTCATCAAGATAGATAATAATCCTAATACCCTGTTCTCTTAGTGTTTCAATAGCTGGTTTTAAAAGTTTAGTAAAAACTAGAGGAGCCGTAGACAAACCGAATGGCATACAGTTAAATTCATATATTTTCTTATTGAATGTAAATCTTAAGTATTTCTTATGCGATTCATTTATAGGCACCAAATAATATGCGTGTTTTAAATCAACAGTGCACATGTAATCATCTGTTGTAACTAGTTTACATAGTGTCCTAACATCTTCCAGCTTGAAATGTTTTGTTATAATAAAATTGTTTAAACACTTTAAATTGAGAATAAATCTGTGAGACCCATCTTTTTTAGGGATAGTAAAAATACTAGACAAAAATTGATCTTTGCTTGGTTGACATTGGGTTATAGCCCCCATTACAATAAGTTTATGTATTTCCATTGTAATAATCTTTCTCTCAGAGGCATTAAATGTATTATTAAGAGGAACATTATGTTGACTTGGTTCACTATCAAAAGGAATGGAATATCCCTTTATCCAATTTAGGATTGTTTCATCGTTTGTCAAAAATGTCCAACAAGTATAAAAATGTTTGAGGCGGGCAGCAAAATTTACCTTTATGGGTACCTCGCACGACCTCCTCGATGATGGGATGTTGTTGGTCGGCGGGTTGACCTCACTTGTTGAGGTGGACGTTGATGGCTGCGCTGAGGCTTGTAGTTTGAAGTCTGATTGCTTTGGTATGGTCTTGGTTTGTAATTTATGTTGTTTGTTCTGGGCGTGTACTGGTTTGGGGCGGTTTGCCGCCTGGGATTCTGATAGTTTTTTGGTGTGTTTTTGGGTTTTAGAATGTTGATTGTGCGTTTCATTGCAGAAGATGTTTTTACTGATTCCTCTAGTTTAGAATATAAAAACTCAGACCTCTTGTTTTCACTTAGGTTTTGTGTCAATGACTTATCCATAAATGGTGCAATCATCTTTCTGCGAATTTGAGTGTAATTGTAATGCAGGTTACTGAGTAATCTTATGCTGTCACTCAGGGACTTTATTGCCTGCAATTTGTCAAAATCTTTCTTGGTTAGATCATTAATTGTTTCAGTAATTAAAGCAATTGCTCTGCCCAGGTCTTGCTGCCTATCCTTCAGTAAGTTGTCTCTATTAGTCATGGAGTTGTTGAGTAAACCTGCAAATTCTGTATTTAGTCTTGGGGCATCTAACAGTTTGATGTTTCTTGGGATCTTAGTTTTTGATAAGGATTCATGCATTTCTTTATTCATTCCGTCTGTTAGTATAGTATTGATTATCTTAACAATCTCTGGTTTTATTTCAGCTCCATAGTTGGCATTGTCATCTTGTCCTCCTTCTCCGAGGGCAGCTAGTATGTCTTGAGGCAGGTCTTCCTCTGTCTCAATGTCACCTTCCTCTTCTTCATGTTCTTGACTGTGTTCTTGGGTGTCTTCTGGTTTGTCACTATGAGCATTAACTTCTTCTGACTTATTGAAATTTTCATCCACACTATCTTGTTCCAAAATTGATAACGTTTCTGGATCAGTGGCTGAAATTTTTTCATGATATGTTAGATTTCAGTCACACGCTTATGGTAAGTATTTAGGTATATACCCATATTTCAGAGCCACTTGCCTAGTGAATTTGAGTAAGAACTAAAAATATGGGCCCATATCACACCTCTCTTTAAAATAGGCATACTATCTCAACGAGATCCTCCCCTTGATCCAACGGAGTCTGGGGGTATGCTTAGATGTTATCTTCTAAGTTCATTTCACCCAACGGGGACATCGGATTTTCGAAATTCGAAAGAACCCGGCATGAGGTCATGTAAAATATTGTCATTTTCTTAAGGTCCTATAATATCTCAACGAGATCTTCCCCTTTTTCCAACGGAAAATGGGGGTAAAAGACCAGATAGCTTCTCTCAACGAGAGAAACGGGTTCCGAAACTCGAGCAACCCGCTATAGGTTATGAATAATTTTACGCATATTCATAATATCACAACGACATTTTACTGTGCTGAGGTACAAAGCACTCAAAATAACCAGCTACGTGTGGAAAAAAAATTAGTATAACAAGTCTAAATTCAATGTTTGATGAAAGCTTACCAGTCAAGGCTTCTTTGTATCTCTGTATCTTCTTTTCCATCTTCCGTATCTTCCGCAATCTTCGTGCATCGTGTTCCTCACCTTCACTAGCTCTTTTAAGCATCTTTTTCAGACAAATTATGAAATCTTTTATGTAATACCATACATAAAACTATTTATTTTAATGGGACGCGAAACGTTAGTTTATCGCGCGAAAACAGAATGAAGTATGGTGACCATAGTGTTGCCAGGTAGGGTTATTTTTTTTTTTTAGGCTCTGAAATCGCGACGTTAGACGCTGGAATCAGGATACTACATGTAATAACTACCTCGGACTAAGCACAAATATAATGAATCGTCTAAAACGATGTGCTCGGTAATTTATGGAGCAAAAGATGAATGGAATTAAAATCAATGCGTATTGCGTATATGTGTCAATAACAAAAACAAGAGCTAAACGTAAACATTGCACAAAGTTCAAAACAACATTAAAGGTCTATTATATTTATTTGATACGAAAAGGTTTACATAATGTTTCAAGATTTAAAAAAAAAAATGCGCTATGGAATATAAATGTACTTTCGCAAGTGACCAGCGATAGTGCGAGAGTTTTTGAGCCATTTTATTACACCACTAAATTGTTTTGCTATAAAAGAAAAAATATTGTAACTGGAACATTTATTTATAAATAAGTAACTAGCAGTGGCATTCGAGCTTCTTTAAATAACTAAATTCATCTAATCATGTTCAGTACTCCTCATATATGTTCAGTAAAAATTATTTTCGAGGTAATAGTGGATTATACGAGGGTGGATTGAAAAATTCGCGGCCTGAATATTAAAAACAAAACAGAGGTTTTTTAATTTATTTTTATTTTTCTACATAGTCCCCGTCGAATTGAATGTACTTGTTCCATCTGGATTCCAGAGCCATTACACCACTTTTGAAGAAGCTTTCCTCGAGACCTTCAAAATAGGCATCCACCTCAGCTTGGACCTCGGCGTTGCTTGAAAATTTCATACCACCCATATGTTTTTTTTTTAAATTTGGGAACAGATGAAGGTCCGATGGTGCTAAATCGGGTGAATAGGGTGGGTGGGGCAATAATTCAAACCCACATTTGGCAATCTCCGCCATCGATTTTAGTGACGTGTGAACACGTGCATTGTCCTGGTGGAAGATAACATTCTTTGTCAATATTCCAGGTCTTTTTATCTTCAGTATATCTCCACTACTAGACATTTAAATTCTACGAATATAATTGAAAACGAGTGGTCAATACCACTAGATTCCCAATTTCTATTTCTCGTATTTCTAAAATATCAATTCGCCGTTTTCCTTTTCATTTTCGAGTGACGACTTCGAGCGCTCGTAAATCGTAATTCAAAAATCAGCCCCCTGGAATGACATTCGCTTTCATTTCATTAGAGTAAAGTAAGAGCAATTTGCGAATTTCGGTTTTCGCGATAGGACTTTGAGCCCAACTGGCGAAGTAACATACCTCTTAGTTCGAAGTACCTTACAGAAAGCCGCAGCCAAATAAAACTAGACTACTCATAGTGTTGTGTTCCTGCCGGTGAGTAAGGTTGCCAGAGCTCAACGAGGGTGCAGAGTGTCAGGGTCGGCAACGCGCATGTAACACCTCTGGAGTCACAGACGTCCATAGGCTATGGAGACTGCTTACCATCAGGCGGGCCGTATGCTTGTTCGACATCGATGTAGTATAAAAAAAACCGGCCAAGTGCGAGTCGGACTCGCGCACGAAGGGTCCCGTACCATTATCTATAAAAGCGGCAAAAAAAAAAAATGTTTGTTGTATGGGAGGCCCCTTAAATATTTATTTTATTCTGATTTTTAGTTTTTGTTGTTATAGCGGCAACAGAAATACATCATATGTGAAAATTTCAGCCGTCTAACTATCACGGTTCATGAGATACAGCCTAGTGACAGACGGACGGACGGACGGACGGACGGATAGTGGAGTCTTAGTAATAGGGTCCCGTTTTACCCTTTGGGCATGGCACCCTAAAAATAGTCATATTCTAATTTTCTATTTTTTTTTATAAGTTCTTTATTTAACATAATTTAGTACAATGTAATTACTTAATCTAGTGTACATTTCCATCCTAGACAGTAATAACAATAAATTAATACAGTTTAGTGAGCTATAGGCGCTCATTATAAACTTTTTAACAACTTAGTGTTTATAACATTGCCATGGGTAAAATCATACTTACACTAAAGCTAAGAACAGCAGCATAACTATTATTACGTTCGCTCAGATATAGCTTACGTTTGTTGCATACATAAAAACCACCTATAATTAAAACATTTAACGTTCTAATTTTCTATGGGACGATATCCCTTCGCGCCTATATTTTTAGGGTTCCGTATTTAAAGGGTCAAACGGGACCCTATTACTGAGACTCCGCTGTCCGTCCGTCCGTCCGTCTGTTACCAGGCTGTAGCTCATGAACCGTGAGCGAGTGAATGGAGTCGCTTTATACAAATTATTTTAATATTATTGTCTTTAAATAAAAATATAAAATCGGAAATAGAATATACGAGTATATATTTTAGAAACGAGATTGAGATATGTAGTTGTATGAATGGTTTTTGTTTTGAATGACAACATGTAGTCTGCGATTGCCCTGCTTTTAGAAGAACATTTTACTACGTACATAAATATAAAATAAAACGACTTAAAAACACCTAGTTTCCTTGAAATAAATTCAATTTGTTTTATAATTATCTTTTTGATCTACATTTACTTTTGGAGCTTTCGTTTTTCGCAATGTAATGTAAACGTACAGTTAGATACCGGTTAATTATCGACTTTATTACAACAATTCTATGATTGTTGTTATGTTCTTCTTCTAGACATGACGTAAAAATGTTTACGTGCATGAATGTTTTCGATATGTTATTCTTTATTCCCCTTCGCATTTTATGTCTTCAAAAAGTTTCAGTTGTTTTGCAAACAGTAAATACATCTTCAGACGCGTAAAAAAGCCCACCCATGTTTTTTATGTCAATTAACCTGTGGAAATTGCATCTTTCCTTTACAAGAAGAAAATTAGTGCTCATGTCACATCGAATCGATTTGATTAAGTAGTCGGCAACGCGTATGTGAGACCCCTGGTATTTCAGGACTCCATAGGCTACGGTGACCGGTTGCCACTAGGTGAGCCGTACCTATGCCTGTAGTATCAACAAAATGAATTATTAAATATCATAAAATTAGGAAGAATTCACATTAGTTCTGTTAAAATAACAATAGAACTCACTGAAAGAAATATATGCCATCCTTTATTCTTGTTGTTTTGCTATTATAAGCGCATTTTTTCACAGACTATTTCGTCATGTTTGACAGTTGTCGTTGTCGACGGCCGAAACGAGACTGGGAGCAAAACTCATGCTCAAGCCGTTCGAGCATTACTTTACCGTTTTTTGCCCCTACGGCCCCCGGCTACGGAACCCTAAAAAAGCTGAGAGAGCCCCTCAAGCAAAAAAAACTGTAATCTTCTTCTTCCTCGCGTTGTCCCGGCATTTTGCCACGGCTCATGGGAGCCTGGGGTCCGCTTGACAACTAATCCCAAGATTTGGCGTAGGCACTAATTTTTACGAAAGCGACTGCCAGCTGCCCTTCCAACCCAGAGGGTAAACTAGGCCTTGTTGGGATTAGTCCGGTTTCCTCACGATGTTTTCCTTCACCGAAAAGCGGCTGGTAAATATCAAATGATATTTCGTACATAAGTTCCGAAAAACTCATTGGTACGAGCCGGGGTTTGAACCCGCGACCTCCGGATTGCAAGTCGCACGCTCTTACGGCTAGGCCACCAGCGCTTCAAAAAAAAAAAAAAAACTAATAAACACTCGTAAGGTTGATTAAATTGCAAACTGATTTCGGAAATGTTTATTGTTATATTTTTTAACATTTTCCTTAATAATGAAATAACTTTTTCACTATGAAAAAAAAATGTTTTGGAATGTACAATTGGAGTCACTAGACTTTGAAATTTTGCCCCCTCTTCATAGTTAATTTAAAAATAATATATAGGTACTTTCAATATGTCTGGTTGCGTTGTTCATAGCAATTCCAAAGTTCAAATCGATAGCTTAAGTGTTTCTCTAGATATTTAGCGATGAGACAGACAGACAGACGGACGATCAGAGTCGCAGGTTTGTTTTGCACCTTTTTAGTACGGAAACCTAAAGACACAAATCATAAAAAAATATATCATATGTAATTATTTGATTTGTTCCCTAGTTGTATAGTAATCATGTTTAAAGGTAGGTACCGAAGTAACTTTAAACTTGATGAGACTGGTTAAATTGTATGAAAAGTCATTGTGTTTATTTAAAAAAATCTTTACCACCGACAGCGATAAAGGAGGCTTGACAAATTATAGTAGTATTACCTAAGATATACCTAATATACTTAAGTATACCTAAGGTGTTTAGTATTAGTTTTTAACTAAAACGTTTATGCTACGGTTTAGCTACAGTTTTCTATTGTTATCGCTTTATTTTTAGCATGAAACTAATTTGATTCACATTAAAATAATGAACCCTACTAATAGGTATATCATAAATGTGAAAGTTTGCATGTCTCAATGTTTATAATAGTTAATAACAGGTATTATTTAATTGATTTTCTACTTATAACGGTAAAAGTGGCAAAAGTTTAGGCCTTATATCAGACCCGTTTTCGGAGTATTTTTCCGTTTCACCAAATACATTTATGAAATGTAAAAAAATGGTTCATATGCAAAAATATCAAACATTAAACATTTTTGGCAATTAGAAACAAATAACTATTTTACACTTCAAATATTGTTAACGATGTGCTGATATTCCGTGAAACGGAAAACGATTATCAGGCACGAAAACGGGACTGATTTCGGGCTCATTAACGGGAAGTTTGGATGTAATTCGCGATTTTGTGTTATACCTATTATTAAGTTTAAAAGGCTTGCAACGCGCATGTTCGAGTCGCAGGCGTCCATAGGTTGTGGTGAGTGCTTACCATCAAGTGGGCCGTAAGCTTGTTTACCACCGCCGTGGTATTAAATTTTTTTTTGGAAAAGTTAGTAAACGTATTTAAATCAAACTTCTCAAAAGGAATCAAATACATTTATTTTAAATTCGAGTACCACAACCGGTTATTAGATGTATTACTTGGAATATATTTTATTAAATATGAACTTTCTATTATAAAAAAAATGCATTCGACATACTACTTATTTAAACTGCGCACATTGAAGCCACTGCGCATTCAACGCTTTATATATTTTATGTATAAACCGGGGCCAATGGTACGAAGAGTGGAGTAGTTTATGGAGGTAAGGGTGGAATGTTTACAACTAGCTCCACTGTCGTCATCTCATCTGCATTTTGAAACCAGTTCCGCGGCTCGATCACGCCAACCGTCTCACACCAGATCGGTTTCTATACAAAACTGAGGTGTATCGGTAAGCGGACACTATTCACGATTGTGTTCTCTAAAGTGTCACCATAGCGTTCAACATTTTGCAAGTTGTGTGCCCATGTCGCAGCGGTCTCTGAGCAGGGAGGTGTGGGAGGTGCGTGCTTCAGCGTTGGCTCGCAACACCCATAACGTGATCAGGGAGATTGTTGAGAACTTACAAGTGGAACCGCACCCTAATAAGCAGCTAATTGCTCTTTCCATTGGTGAGTTCAGTAGGCGTGCGACAGTGATGTGTTTGTTACAAGGTGTGAGGACTAATTAAGCAGCTTTTAGGGTGCTGTACATATAATGCAAAATGAAAAGGTTAGATAGTATCGAATGTCATTAAAAGATAGGTAAGTGCCTACTTAAACAATCTGAGGGGGTAAACATTTTGATTATAAAATATTAATGAATGTAATGATTGATATATATTTAAAAATATATATTATACATTTATCCAAACGATTACAGTTAGACCAGCAAGCTTGTTGGCAGCGATTTTGATAGCCCAGGCGGTCTAAGTGGTATTTAAACGTCATAATTAATCTCATAGAAATATGACGTTTAAAATAACATTTGCACCGCCAGGGCCATTAACATCGCTGAAAACTTAGCTTGGTCTAACACTACACCGCCCTGAGTTTTTCTACGCTAGCGTGTCAAAAAGTAGAAGTTTGCTTAAACAAGTTTGCTGGCACGAACTGAGACGTTAGGAAAAAGTTTTCATTAAACTGTCAATACATTTTTTTTTTTAAATAATTTTGGCATTTTTGGAAAATAATACCTAATAATCATCTACTTCGCTTTGACTATTAAGGCCATTATGGGAGTGGGACAGATTAGTTGTGACGTCCCACGGGTAAAGGCACCTTGGCGGTCGGCGCTTACGACGCTCCAATACTAATGCGGTGCTACGCCACGTAAGCGCCAACCGAACCGCCACAGGTAGTACGTACCTTTTCCCATGAAACGTCACAGTTATTTGACAACTGACAAATTTGAAAAAAAGGTATACTTTTTCTCGAAAGTTCTCACTTTAGCCACATCGAGCGCGATTATTTTCTTGAGTTCCCCCACCACGCACTTCGCCCAAGTTAAGTTCTATTAGACATTACCAGAACCCTCGGCGCGCTACGACACACGTTTTACACTTTTTTGGGTTCAGTACCCCTAGTGTAACTAAATTCGATTTTGAAACGTGACGAACGCGTTTGCGTTAAGTCTCATTTTGTATAGGATTTTGAGTTTCCAAAACGTCCCGCTTGGCGCGCTCTTTCTAAATCCAATACAAAATGAGACTAAACGCAAACGCGTACGTCACGTTTCAAAATCGAATTTAGTTACACTAGGGGTACTGTACCCGAGGGGTGATAGACGGAACACGAAACCCTACTCTATCACAAGAACTGGAATAGGTTAGGGGTGTATTAAAATTTACATTTGATATAATATTACACCATTTTATTTTACTCGCTTAACTTTATTTATGATAGTTTTAGGCGGCGGACTGGGTAAATAAGAAAATTAAAAAGCCCTTATTGTTAAGATTTCTATTTTCTTGATAATTTTGAAGGTAGATTATTTAGAAGTTTTGAAAGAAAATATTCCCTTCTCTCGAAAACAGAGCCTAAAATTTTGAAAAAAAAAATAATGACAGAAAATAGTTTACTACCTACCCAAGTAAGAAAATAGTTCATTATCTACCAATATATTACAGGAATACAGCTACCTTCGAAAGTTCAAGCGTGAGTCGTGCTGGGGAAAAATACATTTGGTAAAAATGTTAGATGGGTGATTACGGAATCCTTGGGGCGCCAGTCCGACTCGCACTTAGCAGGTTTATAGGGATCCGTAGTCAACTAGGAACCCTTATAGTTTCGCCGTGTCCGTCTTTTTGTCTGTTCGTCCGCGGCTTCGTACGTGATCGTAAGTGCTGGAAAGCTGAAATTTGCCATGAATATATATATCAGTTACGACAGACACAGTCGGAAAGGATGAGCGTCGCTCATTCTGCTCTACCGACCGTAAGTGAAGTATGTGTATAAACGCAGAGTTAAAAGCAATCGAAGAGCTCGTAGACTGTCTTACATGATAGACGGTATTCTCCACATTGACCATCCATCCTTAGATTCTTATTAAGAGTGTCCCCCCCCCCCCCTTCCGCGCGTATTAGCGAATTATGTTTGACCGCGGATATCATGTTTTTAACTTTTTAAACTTTAATTTGTTTAAGTTTTAAGAAAAACAAATGTAATCGATGAGTTCCCTCGAAAATAAAATTGCGCATTTCTCAAAGCAATATACCTAATATTTTTAACTTTCGGTGTAAGTACTTAAAATTCTTCCAAATTTTTAAAGTGCGTTGAAGGTCTATGTTAGTGATTTCTTTCTATCGCGAGAATGTCAAAAAGTCAGGATTCGAATCGATAAGTCACTAGAGAAAATCCTCCAGGTTGCTTATACGAGTAACATTTTTGGCATATTGAGACCTGATAAAAGCGGCTCGATTTTTCAAAAACTGCTCTCGGCACCTTAATATGAAGTACTCGTACTTATCTTATAGGAGTATCGATACTTATGATTTCTTAGATGCAATGCAATACAATACAATAGGTTATTAGGTATTGTTATTAAAATCTTTATACGCCTGCACTCTTTTTATTGCCGCTATTATTTTATTGCTCATAAATAAATAATAAATTTAAAATTAAGGTCAAAAATACTTCAAATTTTCTCTTAAATGTCCCATGACCGGATGCTGTTAACAAAACTATTTATAGAAATGATTTTTAAGCTTTTATCACTTTAAAACTTGTGATAATTCGTTTATTGATGTGTTAGTATGTAGACTACGTAGGTAAGGGTTTTGCAGCTAAATTAGCTCGTTGCAACTTGCTCCCCAGTGTCTAGTCGGCAATTAATTGATTGAAAATCACATGGAATTATTGGCGACATCTGTACTGTACATACCTATCCAGTTGATCCGACGCTGTTAGAGATCAGTCTCTCCTCGGCCACCTTCACCTTCACCTCAGTCACCTTCAGAGGTGAGAATAGGAAACTAGGTGATAAGACACAACATCATTGAGTTTGGGTTTATTACAATTGTCTCGAACGAAACAAAATACGAACAGGGATACAAAAATATAAAGCTTGTACTTGATAGTTTTCTTTGGAAAGCAGCATCATTTGCATTAATTTATTTTTATGTCTATAATGGAGAAACCTCAAACATGCTGTGATATTTTTGACAACAATTTCATGTTTGTTACAAGTTTTTATCGCTAACTGTACTATGCTTTCCACAGGCAACTAATACTCATCAAGACTGTTCTAAAAACCCCAAACACATTTAGGTTGCATTATTTTATCACAGAATAGGGTTGTTTCCTATTTTTTAAACGCTTGTATTACATTATACATATGTATATTAACTAAAAGTTGCCCTAAAATTCAACTTTTATACTAAAAACGGCTTTAAATATGTTAAATTAACAAAATATACTTTGACAGATGCTTTCGCGCCCAAAACGCTGTTTGAAAATTGTGTGACGTCACAGTTTACGGTTTGACACATAACTACATACACACGTAGAAGTTACGAACAGTCAACTGACATTTGTCATTTGTTGTTTATCACCTAACAGTGTCAATCCGAGAGTTGTGACGTCATCAGAATCTTCAATGACGTTTCGAGTTTGGTCACGTGACGTATGTGCCAAAAGATATTTTAAATTCAGTATTTACAATAATATGGTCATTACAGGTCCCCTAAAAGTAGTTTAACATGTTCTTATAATCCAAAAGAATTTATTGGGATATAATTCTGCCCTAAGATTTGTAGATGGAAACAACCCTATTTCTATGGCCATCCCCTGTCTCCATCATCAGATCAGCTCGATGGTATCATAATATTGTATTGTCACCCGACTTACATATGTATGCAAATTTTCAGCTTCATTGGAAGTCGGGAAGTGGGTCAAATTTAACTTGCGGGGTTTGATCTAGGGCTCGCGGTCGTGTCCGTGATTCGTGAACCCGTAGCCGTGCGCCCGGTTTCGTGTTTCACGGCAACGGTTTTATGGTCCGTTCCGCACGTGACATTCGGCTACGTGAAATTAGGGTACGTGAATCCGTGTAAATCCGTGTAGGCGTGATCACGGCTTCACGTATCTTAAGAACACGCCGGTTCGGTCCGCCCGCGACGTTGAGTGAAGATACGATGCGGTCTCTAAGAGCTACGAATAAAAATGTATCGTGAGTTTTTTATTCATAGCTCTAATTCCGTTTCATTACTTTTGAATTAAAATTTATTTCCAATAGTAAGGCCTTTTAAATATTAATGAGTAATAAATGAAAAGAACCAAACATTGATTACAATGAATAGCTACTTTAATAAACAGGTTGCTAAAATACGACAAATAATACGACAGGAAAACTCATTATTTGTGCGATCATTGCACAAGGTACACATCAAGCTGTATCTCCGACTCTGGTGGCATATCTCCACACCCAACTTCTCTTCATTGTTAATAGTTTAAACACACCATTAGAGTAACACTAATCATACACTAACAATAACAAAAAAAAAATTACGAAACAACAACAAAAATAACTTTAAATTCACGGCTAAATTAAAACTTGAAGACCAACTGTGATGTCAGGATTAACTAATGACAATGAATGTGAGTTCAAAATTCTAAACTGCCCCCTCCAGATTAAATAAAAAAATACCACGAATTTGTAAAACAAAACATCGCGGTCACTTCTTTCAACTTCACGAACAAAAGGTAAAGCCCACAGCTACTTATGTATATTGTTTGTTTCATTTTAATAGGTCGCTCGCAAATCTTATTATCTTTGTCTGCACGTGCAACTACACTTATTATCTACAAAAAAAACCCGGTATGTTGGCTTAGCTTGTTAGTCATACAATAAAACACTCTAACAATAATATGTCATTATTACCTTCAATCTAGAAACAAAACAGTACTCTTTAATGTGCCGAAAGTCCGAAACTGATAAGTACTGCAGCTGCGTACTTTTTTTTCCGTGGCCCCGTACATGTGTTTTTGTTGAATTTGTTTACCTGTATTATCTTTATCATACCTACCAAAGATTTGCAGAAATTTACCCTTTTGTTTCTTTGGATTAGGATTGCCTTGTTTATATTTAGGCTACGTTATATTCTTTGATAGTAGCCTTGATTTAATAATGACAACCAGTAGCACAGCGTTGCTTTAGTTCATAATTTTATAATGATACTTACTAGGGAGTTTTACACCTTATATTTATATTAGTGCAATGCAACGAGCAGGTCACTAGTTTTGACTAAAATCAATAGCTGGTTATACAAAAAACAGAATAACCCCATAAATTATTTAGATATAACCATTATATTCAAATCGATGCAAAAATACAATTTAAGTTTAATTCACACGTAAATGTTTGTCCGATGTACGTCCCGTATTCAATATACTAAGTGGTAACTCAATTCAATAATACCTAGTCCTTATTTATTTTTCTCCCGGGCGTGTCGAACCTACGAGACGTGCGATAAGTACCTATCCAACGGAACCGAGCCCGAAGCTCCACGCACGAACGCAGGTACGGGCTACGTATCATGGCGTGTCACGGCGTGTCACGTGAATCCGGACGCGAACGCAGGTACGAGGTACGTACCTTGCCGTGTTCGTGAAATTCGTGATCTTAGTACCGCCGGGCTTAAGAACCCGTAGCTACGGATCGGCGTGTATCACGGATATCAGGAGCCCTAGTTTGATCCGTACAAACATATTTAATTAGATACACTACATACAATTTGACCCCGCTGAATCCGAATATGCCGGTTGCCCGATCGAAATCTTGACCGGAAGTGAGCTATTCAAAATATAATAATTGTTGCAAGAAAAAACTTGCTTTTCTGAAAGTCTGGAGTGCCTATGGCTGGCATGGTTCAAAATATACAGCCTTTTAAAGATAAGAAAAAAACCGTCGCACCAAAATACGAAATCCCGGGGTAAATAGTGAGGCCTCGCTATGCCTCAAAATGTACCGGAAGCGCTTTAATTTTATTTATATTATTTTTAATATTTTTGTCATTTATTAAGCTATGGGGACATTTAATCTATGTGCGTACAATAAACCTTTTTTATATTGTAAAAATGCGTCTAGTATAAGAAATATGAGAATTCGTACAAATATTTAATGGACAATCGTTTAATTAATCAATTATTTGGGATTATATGGTGTCAGTGTCAGCGAAGACCGAAGACCTGCCTCAATGTGACATCCTCCGTCGGGCTTTCGTCAACATCAACGTCCCAGCCATTCTCGAGGGCCGGCAAAGCGCATGTAACTCCTCTGGATAGGCTACGGGAGACTGCTTACCATCAGGCGGGCCGTATGCTTCTTTGCCACCGACGTAGTATAAAAAAAACAAGAAAGGCTTTTGATCTGAAGTACACTATTTTAAAGCATCATTTGTGAATAGCGCCATCTATCGGTAAATTGGCTAACTAATTTGCGCGACCTGTGTAGGTACCTATACAAGGTGCCCGTGAGCATTGCGAGACATTTTAACTAAGCATTCCTGGTAATATTTAGAAACTAAAATGTCGTATAAAATTTTCTGGATTAGGCCTAGTTTCAGAGATAATTAAATGTTTTTCGAAATCATTCTTTCGCCATAAGTCGGTACAAAACACATTTTTGACTGCGGTATTGCCACTTTGAGGTCTAGTCTGGACATACCTATTGATTGACATCGAAAAATTTAAAAAAATGTATTCGAGAGAGGCTACCCCAAATAAAAAAAAAACTTTTTAGTTAATTTCATGTTATGTGTTTATCAATAAAAATTACGTTTTATGTACAGGAGTGTTCAAAAAAAGGGGGAAAAAAATACAACATTGTTTTTAAAGTCATATAACATTTTTTGCTTCTGTTGCCATCAGGAATGCACCGTTAAAATTTCTCGCAATGCTCACGGGCACCTTGTATGTTGGTGTTTATTACCTTATTCATTGTTATTATGTGAACCGATGTCAATTTATTTGAATGAAAGTGTTTTTAGTGTAATCTTGTAGAAGGAGGTTAAATTGCAAATAAAATTAGAAAATGTTTTTCACAATTTAAAAAAAGTTTTCAAAATAGAGGTGTGATTATATTTTTCCTGTAATATGTATAAAAATAAACCAATCACAGTTATGCAAACATTTGATAATTTTTTGTTGGTAAACTTGGGAGACAAGGAAAAGAAAATTATGCCACATTCGTTCAAAAAAGTTTTTAATGTTCGATTTCAGCTTTTTCAAACGATACCCCACCCCAATTGTTCTGGTAACTAGACATTGAAATTTTGCCTACTGTTTATATTGGGCATTCTCTATAGTTAATAAAAAAATAACACTTTCAAATCTTTCAATGTGTCTGGGATAGCGTTGTTCATTTCAAATCGATAGCTTAAGTAGTTCTCGAGATATTTAACAATGTGATAGACAGACGGACAACGGACAGAGTCACACCATAAAGGTTCTTTATGCACCTTTTTGGTACGGAACCCTAAAATAAAAAGGAAAAGCTAATTCTGAAACCTTAGGGTACTTTAAATGTTAAATTAAAATTAATTTTACCTATCATGAATTTTAAATAGCTATAGTACCTAAAGTTGACTAGTGGAAAAACGTGATTTTTGTAAGAATTAGAGGAGTAGGTACAATATCAATTAAGTCAAGGTTAACAAGGTTGCCATTCTAATATGCCAAAATCCAAAAGCCGGATTATTTAGGGAAATTGATAATGTATTGCACAATAAGTCACAATCAAGTTAATATAACAAGTCAATAAATATTTATTCTAAAACTTATTAAATAAAAAAATACAATCATTAAAATACTTAAGGACTAACAAATAAACTTAACTATAAATAAAACTAAACCTAAACTAACCTCTAAACAACAATAATATATTTATCTGTGTCATAAATATTATTTGCAGATCATACTTTTGGTAATGGTAACTTAATATATTTTTTTAGGTGACCCAACTACATTTGGAAACCTTAATCCACCAGATCAAGTCCTACAGGCTGTGCGGGACAGCATCGAATTGCTTAGCTCTAGAAGTTACGGCCCCGGTAAAGGACACCAAGATGTCAGGGACGCAGTGGCCGAGTACTGTGCCCACCAGGGACCGATTACAGCCGAGGACGTCATCCTCTGCAGCGGCTGCTCTCACGCCATCGAGATGGCCGTTACTGTGCTGGCTGATGCCGGTCAGAACATTTTGGTGCCGCGGCCGGGGTTCTTGATATACAGAACCTTATCCGAAGGCTTAGGAATTCAAATAAAATATTACAATTTGTTGGTAAGTACTGATATTTAACTTAAAAAAAATGATTTAAGAAGTACTTATATCTGCATGGAAAAATATAAACCTAGCTTGTGGACACGTGGTTCAGTTATAAATAAAATTTGCAAAATAGCCTCGTTTATTGAAATGTGGAAGTAGATAAACAAGAGTCGATGGCATTCAAGTTTCTAGAGGCATAACAAGTTTTCATTTGATTGTAGACTAGTTTGCATATTGATTCATTTACGTATGATCTTCTTGGTTACTGCGTAGGTATGCGTCAAGGGAATTTAGAAGCTTACTTCACTACATTGTATCACTATTTACAGCCTGATCAGCAATGGAAAGTCGATCTTGATGATCTCGAGGGACAAATAGACGACAAAACCGCGGCAATAGTTATTATAAATCCGTCGAATCCTTGCGGTTCCGTGTACAGTAAAGAACATTTGACTGAAATATTGGATATTGCGTCGAGAAATCGTGTTCCCATAATAGCAGATGAGATATACGAGCATATGGTGTTTTCTGGCAATCAGTACCATGCTCTTTCCTCGCTTTCAATTGATGTTCCTGTGCTCTCTTGTGGTGGACTGACTAAGAGGTTTCTAGTGCCGGGTTGGAGGATGGGCTGGGTGATCATACACGATCGCCAGAATATATTTGGGAAAGAAGTTCGCAGAGGTTTGAATAATATGACTACTAGGATACTTGGCCCGAATACGCTAATTCAGCGTGCGTTACCCGCTATACTGCAACTAACGCCACAGAGCTTTTTCGACGATGTTATAATGTTTCTAGAGGTGAGTGGAAGTTTCTGGTCGCCCGCGTGCTTATCGGTTAGTAGGCGCCGGTGTAGTATTTTAATTAGGATGAAGAAATTTGAATAGATTAAGTGAGAGGTGGATATGGTTAATTCCACGGCTGCTCTACGGTTATTTCGATACCGTTTATTTATTCTTTAATAAGCAGTATTTTCTTTCTATAAAATATAAATGACGAAGAATCACAAACTAATTAATGTGTTACCATTACTGACATTTGAACAAAACAAAAAACGGGCTGCGAGTATAAATTATCTTATACCTTGTTTATGTTTACAGAGCCAAGCCAAGCTGGCTTACGAGGCATTGCGCCGAGCCCCCGGATTGCGGCCCGTGATGCCTCAAGGGGCCATGTATATGATGATTCAAATAAAGATGTCCCTATTTCCTCAGTTCGACAACGAGCTTCAATTCGTCGAGCGACTGGTGTCAGAACAATCAGTTTTTTGCCTACCTGGAAAGGTTAGAAAAGAATATACATTGTGCAACGAGGGGGGTAAGTGAGTTCTCGGAAGCGAGGGTGGTTAAAGACCCGAGTTCTCAATATTCTTACCCCCGGAGTTACAATGTTTTTCATGAAGAAAAAACAAAATTTTAAGGGGAATTATTCTTAAATACGGTGACATGAATAATGAAACATTCGTCCGCCATATTGTCATTTGTTGACAGGTTAGGCATCGAAGGCATAGACCTATTCGGCATTCAGCCACGATTGAAAGTAATGTAAAAATATTTTAAACGGCTATTAAATCAATCAAATTAAATATTTTTAAACATAATCAAACATATTAAATTATTAACGGCAGTATTTTTAATGTAAAACTCATTTACGCTACTTGGTTTGTATGAATTAGTGTCATAATAAAAAAAAAAGTTATAGCTCCCAAGGGAGATATAGCTTTTTTTTTTCACAATCCATAACACCCGCGGGAACAATATACTTAGGCCATTGTCTTTCAGTACATCTGCATGAAATAAGATCCCTACCCGGACTTCATTCAAAATGTTTTTTTATTTTTTATTAAATAAGTTACACCCTAATAGGGATCTTTGCTTTTTTTAGTTGATAATTAATGAGGGATGTATGTAATATTTTCTTTGCGATTTACCCCCTTATTTATAAAACTTTACGTGCCTGATTAAATTAAATTATGTTTTATCCCTTTCTCACAAATACATAAGTCAAAATGACAGATAAAGACAAACGATTCGCAGCTAATTCAGGTAACGCGTTTATGAATAACGCCATTAAACAACTATACCTCGCGCGGTGAGAGTCAGGAGGGCGGGTGTACCTAAATTAAAATAAACAAAAAGCATAAGTACCATATTTTTATTACGACAGGAATTAGTACGTTGGTGTTTATCTCATAATACCGCGGGAGGCGCCACACTTATTTACACAATGTAAACATAACTTTTTAAAAGTGATCACTCTTGAACTCTGGGTTTGTTTACAGTGTTTCGAGTACCCTAACTACATGCGGATTGTTCTGACAGTACCGGAGGACATCATGCGCGAAGCATGCGATCGCATAACGGTATTCTGCAGAGAGCATGTCGCCTCCAGAGACAACCTGAAGGAAGTCGATACTAATTCTGTTTCTGTGGAGCCTGTCAGCGAAGTCATCTGTGAACACGAACCATAAATGTTTATATGACTTTCGAAACTCATTTCTTTGAAAGCACTTGTAGGTACTTGTGTTTGATTTGAGACAATAATTGAAGACTGCTTCTCCATATAACCCCCCCTCCATCTCCCATTTTCCTCTCTGGATATTGACATATGTAATTGGTTTTTTTTAAGTCAGTTGGTATATTAACCCACAACTATGCCCCTTTGATACTACCTTAGGGATACTACGTTTTGATGGAAAAGCGGTACGATATGTCCACTTTGATCTTAATGTGATTTTTATACATTAAATATACTTACATATTTTATTTTAATGATAGGTATTATAGTGCCATCTTAAAAATAAATTTTAGGTTCCCTTTTCTTTATGTTTCATGTTGTTTTCGTATTCAGCATTACAAGCTCTATACAACAAAGGTAGGTATTGTTGAACATGGTCGCGTCTCTACCAGTCGTATGGATAAATTACTACGTTTGTAAATCTCTATATTTCGGTACTATAGAGGCAATTATAGATCGTGTCATTTACGAAGACGCGTGCAGTGACTTGTATTGTCATGTCATTAAAGGTTAAATTTGTCAAATCTGCGCGTCATCGTGGATGACACGAACTATAAGTTCAATAATAGGGATAACATGTTATATGCAAAGAGCATATAATCACTACGTTTGTTATATGTTTAAGCTAGATCTAAATATAATTATTAAAATATTCATTTCCGATACGTTCTTTAATTTACTTTTCTCATAAGAAATGTTAAAACATTTGTTTGTGACTTAAATCAGACTAGCCTGCTACTACATAGGTACTTATAATTAGGGTTCCTTACCAAAAAGGTACAAAAGGAACCCTTATGGCGCGACTCTGTCCGTCCGTCCGTTTGTCTGTCTGTCACATCGCTAAATATCTCAAGAACCACTTCAGCTATCGATTCGAAATTTGGAATATTTATGAAATGATCAACGTTAACCCAGACACATTGAAAGTATTTTTAACAAAAAACATAACCGTTTGCAGCATTTATGACATATTTTAGACTACTCTATAACATATCTTCTGTTGGTGATCCTAATAAACAAATATAAAAGTAGGAATGATAAAATAATAATAATTATTATTATTTTATCATTCCTACTAATAATAATATATTAATTAATAATTATTATTAATAATTATTAATTAATGATTATAATTAATTATTAGTAATTTGTTCTTAGAGTGATACTCGCAAAATTATAACTTTATCTACACATTTTATGAAATTTCCCAGGTTTCAGTTACTATTTTTCTTTTCTTATTCTCTTTTTCTTTGTATCTTAAAGATTTACAATTTAATTTACATTTACAATTCTTGTACAGCACAAGTCACAAGCCTACCCACAGATGATATTTTATTTTGTGTAAATCCCGGGGAGTTCTGTTATTGGCTATGCTTATGAGTTGAGTACTCATGTTTTTTGTATATCGCGGTTCTGTTATTGGCTATGCTTATGAGTACTCATGTTTTTTGTATAACTCTCGGTGCGCGAGTAAAACGAACTCGCACTTGACCGGTTTTTTTTTAAATATGGACGCTTTGGATCGGATATTAAGAGACAAAATATTCGATACTTTAAAGTCATTACGAGTATCAAATGATGTACTGATATTCCGTGAAACGATTTCGGGTCCGTTATCGGGAAGTGTCCATAAAAGTTTATATAATAGTTGTTTCTTGTTTAGTCAAGATTAGTTTTCAAAAAAAAAAAATTGGGAAGTGTGGATGTAATTGGCACTTCATGACTAAAATTTTATGAGATGACCGAACGAGATGCTCTTATGGAACTTTCAGAAGGAGCACCAGAGAAAGCGTTATGATAGTTTGTCCATGTCACAGTTTCATTTTTTTTATTCCCCATCGTAAATTTTAGTATGGCAACAAATAAACCGACCAAATTACGTAGGTTGTTTTTGGTATGTTGTCAGGAATGTTAAAATGTGTTTATAATTTGGTGCATTGCGTATAATGGAAGGTAGAAAGAAGAAGAAGTAGGCAAGGAACAAAATCTCCATATAACGAAATGTGTCCGACAAAAAACCATAAATAGGTGGCGCTACAATACCTAGAATACTCGAGAAAAAATCTAATCATAGACAGCGCACTTCAAGAAAGCGGTAAGAGCGCGCGACTTGTAATCCGGAGGTCGCGGGTTCCAACCCCGGCTCGTACCAATGAGTTTTTCGGAACTTATGTACGAAATATCATTTGATATTTACCAGTTGCTTTTCGGTGAAGGAAAACATCGTGAGGAAACCGGACTAATCCCAACAAGGCCTAGTTTACCCTCTGGGCTGGAAGGTCAGATGGCAGTCTCTTTCGTAAAAATTAGTGCCTACGCTTAGTTGTCAAGCGGACCCCAGGCTCCCATGAGCCGTGGCAAAATGCCGGGACAACGCGAGGAAGAAGAAGAAGAGACAGCGCACTTCACTCCGTCAATAAAGCCTAGTTTCTTAGCTACTCTAGCGCTACTCTGGAGAGATTTGGAACTATTATTTAAAGCTGACAGCTGGACGCTTTTGCAACAATTCTGCCTAAGGAGTTTCTGTTCCTTGCCTCTACCTTCCATATTGCGTATGTTCTGGTTCTGTCCCTTATGGGCGCACGCGTATATGTAAAGCCTGACCAGGAATATGATCATTGTCAAGAGGGCGCTATTTCTCTCATTTATATGGCCACAGTTCAGTATAGTCTGAACAATGTGGATTGGCAACTAGTTATTTTGACTTACATACTTTTATTCGCCGTAATCAAAGTCAGAATCCAAATATTTGGTGTCTACATTATTTAAATCGTCAGTACGTTACTTGTTTTTTTTCGTATAAAATTCATGTAGTTTCTTACGTATCACACATAGGTCAAAATAGTCTAAGTGTATCTTCTTTTTTATTTTTGGTTTGCTCTTCTTTGGCAGCCTAAAATCTTAGGAGGAACGACTTTCTCTCGTAATCCGCGTAATCTAAGCCCCTGGGGGCCTACCGCGAAAACCGAAATTCGCTAATTGTGGGGATCTTTCTCTTTTACTCTCACTAAGACGTAATTAGAGTGACAGAGAAAAATGCCCGTAATTGACGAACTTCGATTTTCGTGGTTATAGCCCTGATTTATCTAAAAATGTTAATAATGACTATAATTACTGCAGATAGTTACCAATATTTAGTTTAGATGGTGTGGCCTTTATTAGCCACACCATCAGCTCAGCTCAGCTCTATAGCTGAAAAATTATTTCGTCTATCATGTTACTACGTCCAAGATTGGCTCACAAAAAGGCCACTATTATGTTAGTTGGTAGGTATATTCCGTAACCTTACATAGGTTCTGGTACATAGTCAATGAATACGATTGATCGTATTCAAAGCCTAGTAAATATTTTTCAAACTCAAACTCATTTTTGTTACTGCAAGTATTTCCTCGCTTGTATAAAGGGCCCTCCATACTTGTGCGCGAATCGAGACGCGAAGACGCGAACGCGAGTGTGGAGGGCCCTCGCGTCGATTTCGCAGATTGCTCACGCCTTCGCGCCTTATTCCCCGTTTTTTGTCGGTATTTGGCCCGCGTCAAAAGAGACGCGAAGCGCGAACTTGCAAGACTCCACACTCGCGATCGCTTCGCGCCGCGATTCGCTGACGAGTCGGTTAATCTGAACTGTCATAACCTTCTATAATGGCGGCTACTTGGTTATATTGGGTGCGAACTTGATCAACCAAAAATCAATTACAGTTCCCAGTTTGAATCAGTGCCTTGCCGCAAACTAAATCCGATCAGACGAAGCTTTGGTACCATCTTGCCGCGAATCAAACTGCGAAATTGCCGTGAAGTTGTGCGAGTGTGGAGTCTACGTCAACGTCGCAGTATGTTCGTTCCGCGAAGTCGTGCCGCGATTCACGCACATAGTCTGGAGGGGGCTAAACAGGTTGTCGTCCTATGGTACCCCATTGGTCCAGAGGGCCTTCGTGAGACGTTGCCATCCGCTCCTGTCCTGTGCCTCCCGCTCCGCGTCCGCGTCCCTCCAACTCAGTCCGGCTGCCCGCAATTGTATAACACAATGTTACAATAAGCAAGTCGTAATAACCAGACTATAATGGCATTTTGATTTGTTTACCTGTCAGCTCTGATGTTAATTTGTAAATGTTTCGTAGCGAAATAGTATAATTTTCCAAAAGGTTTTTTTCCAGCAGTTTATTATTTACATCATTTACAATGTTTCGATCTTGATTGTGTATAGTTTTGAACATTTTTGTAATTTATTATTTAATATTCAACACTTCTTCTTCTCCTTTTAAAAAATATGGCTTCAGTCCAGTGGGACTATTTCGCCAGTATCAAGGTATTGAGGAGCTTTGTACGGTTATAGCAGCGGGTTATAGTGACTAAAATTGTACGGTTAGTACAAGACAGTGTACGGTGATTTCATCAACACTTAAGTATTATTCAATCAATTTTTCGTGTTATGGCTCCATCAAGGTGTTGATGATTCTGCCAATGTCGAGGTTGGATAAGACACGGCTAGTATATGAATCTTATTACGGTCATAGACATAAGTATTATTCAAGTAAACCGCTACAATGACACTGACAATGGTGACAACCTATCATTAAAATTATTGCCAGCGTAAGAAATTAGTTCCAATGAAATTCCGCAACATGGCGCATGATCATATATTCCTGGTCAGGCTTTAGAACATCGGTTGATCCTACCATCTATGTATTAATGTTACCCTACTATCCAATATATTCTGTGACTCTACTCTATGCATGGACTATGGAAGGTAGAGGCAAGGAACAGAATCTCCATATTCCAAAAAGTCTCCGACAAAAAACCATAAATAAGTGGCGCTACAATACCTAGAATACTTGAGAAAAATCTAATCATAGACAGCGCACTTCACTCCGTCAATAACGCCTAGGTTCTTAACTACTCTAGCGCTACTCTGGAGAAATTTGGAACTATTATTTATAGCTTTTGCAACAGTTCTGCCTAAAGAGATTCTGTTCCTTGCCTCTACCTTCCATAGCATAGCATGGACCAGGGGGGCGACACTTAGAAATGTAGCTAACATTAATAAAGATAGTGGCGATTTATATTAATGGAATCCGATAACCTACTTTTGCGTAAAGTTGACTACCGATTGTGCAAACTACATCACCAGATGTCACTATAAAATTGGTACAATTTAAAGGCATGAATACAACATTAAGAAGGTTGCATATACCTCGTATGTCAAGACCTATCTTTATTCATAATGCTGTTACCTGTTGTTTACTGTCAAAATAATGTAAACATATATGATTGATATGAACGTATTATTTTTCTATTTATTTTAATGTGCAGAGCAGAGTAAAATCGGAGCAAGCATTAAACACAAGTCAAATTCAAATATGGAAATCAGACTCCCAATAGTTCCAATGTTACAAATTTTAACAGTGTTCAAGGCAGTGCCGGGAGGTTTCGATATTTTCGAAGGTAAGAAGAAAAGAATGGGCCTTCTTTGTACCAAAGGGGATGAATTTAATACATAAAGATTTATAATGATTAACATTGTAATCCAAGATTCCTTTAATCACTCTTGCCTTGGTTCAACAATAACTATAACCCAGTAGGATTAAATATCTGCTTCGCTTTATGATTTAGTTAATTGATTGGTTGATAGACATACTATGGCATTATTGTAATTGAGGCTTCTGTAGTATGAGAGGAATATTGTCATCCTTACCTTAATTAAGTTGGACTCGGTGTGACTCAAGATCTCCAGCGTTCCCCAACGCCAGCGGCCAACATAGACCACGTTCTACTCCAGACCTGTTTAAATATTGTTAAGATTGATTCCACTTGAATCACTAAATATTTACCTAATTAATATACATATAAGGATTGTTTACTTGAATGGTAGTCAGTATAGTCTTACTCTATATTTATTACTTATTTACTTACTTTCCAAACACTTATGGATGTGCTTTCACATGATTGCACTTTTATTTGTGCCAAGTCCGTCTGGCGAGTACAATCACCTATCGTGACTTGTACTTGTAATTTTAGACCGCCCTATCCCCTGGTACCAAAGGACATCAATCTAATTAGGTGGCCCAAAGCCTTATTCTTAGTTATTAGAGGCCCGGTACGCATGAGCTTGTTATAGGTCGGCAATCAGATCATCCGAGCATAATTCGTACAGATATCTCATGCCACCCAAAGCGATGCCATATTGGCCAAGCTCCTACGTCATGCAATCGCTGCTTGCATGTTAGTATTGCCTCAAGGTATTTTATACCTATTATTCCATTGCATACATGACTTGTATGCGTGGTTTAACACCTTAGTTTCATGTGCATGCCACACTTGCATGCCAGCTAAACAGCATTGAACAGAGTAAGCACATAGTGACAAATTGTAAAACCAAACCATTATAGAATAAATCCAAACATTGATAATTCGTTTTATTTTATCTTATGCTAAATACTTAGCTTTCTTTCACGAGCAAGAAACAGGAAATCTTGAGTCACTATCACTGATATTAACTTTTACTTGAACAAATTAGATATGCAACAACCATGATACATTTGAAAAGGAGAAAAGAGCGTCACTTACCATAGACTAAATTTCATGTTCTTTATTTTACGTTTCCGGGCTTAAGTGTTGCTGTCTATTATTTACAATCATCGCGTACTTCGCGACACTCCCCCTCTGGATCTTAATTAATGGCTGACATTAATTCTTGTGTCCATCTATGGATTATTTCCATAGCCTGGACCGCGGCTGCTCGACGTTGATCAGTCGATACAATTTGATGATTTGACGACTCTTCATTATTTATATCAGTTTCTGACCCAGAAGGAACTTGTTCTGGAGCAATTTCCCTGTTTTGTATCAAATTTGTGCCTTCCAACAGTTCTCCTTGGTCCATTGTCAAGTCGTTTTCATTTGTCTCTTTTAATATGTGATGATCTTCCTTAGAATCGTTTGTGCAGGTAGGGACGTACGTGTTACTCTCTTTAGTCCTTAAAGGTAAGGTCTGAGGGAGATCTTCAGTGTCAAAGTATGCTGTTTTTATCCTCATTTACTAGGGATTCCCTTGTAGGATCTTGGAATGATACATCCTCATCCACTTCCAGAGGATACAAATGTGCAATAGATCTTGTGAACACACTGTCCCCTACTTTTACTTTTGCAACTCTGCACAATCCATCCTTTCCTTTTATTAATTCTGAAATCTTTCCTACCTTCCATCCTTCTCTATTTTTAGCTTCACTCTTTATTTGTACTATATCTCCCACCTTTGGGTTTTTCTGAGATCTCACCCTTGCTTGTTTAGGTGAATTTCGATATCTTTCTCTGAGACTAAGTAAGTACTGGTTAATAAACATTTCTTTGTATTCATCCATTATCATGTTTCCGCGATTCCAACCTTCAATAAGTTGTTGTTTTATAAGTGAACCTGAAAGTGGTAAACTTTCTATGAGTATTTCTATACTTAAACACTTTCCTGTCGTTAGGAAATCTGCAGGTTTAAGTATGTGTTCTACATTTGATCCCACATATGTGAGGGGTCTAGTATTAATAACCGCCTCTGCTTCTTTAATTATGGTTAACAGTTGATTGTCTTCAAGCATGTGTTTTTGAAGTGTTCTCTTTAAACAGTGCTTTACAATTGCTACTAGTCTTTCATAAGCTCCACCATGCCACGGTGTGAGCTGTGGAATAAATTTCCATTTTATGTTAGTTATAAAATTTCTTTCTTCTGACAATACTTCTCCCAATAATTTAAACTGCGAGGCATTGTCAGATATAATAAGAGTCGGAGCTCCTCTTGTAGCAATGAATCTTCTAAATGCCATGAGGCATTCGTTAGTCGTCAGATCCTTGACGACTTCTAGGTGTATCGCCCTTATTACAAGACACGTAAACAGACAGATCCATCTTTTCTTTAAACCGTTTTCCGTCCTCACAATCATTGGTCCAAAATAGTCTACCCCTGTGTAAGCGAATGAAGTCGTATACTTCACCCTCTCTACCGGTAATGCAGGAGTCTTGGGTAATTCATACGGACCTCCTCCGTGTTTTACACATCTTGGACATTTACTTAATGTTTTTTGGACTCTAGTTCTACCTTGAGGTATCCAATACTTCTGACGTATAAGACTTAAAGTGTGAGGTACTCCTACATGGAGATTCTTTTCATGAGTTTCTTTTATGAGTTTTTCTGTGAATTCACATTCTTTCGGTAAGAGAATGAGATGTTTTGCGTTGAAGGATAAATCTGAATTTGTGAGACGACCGTCACATCGTAAGATTCCATTTGTGTCACAGAATAAATCTAGGTTGCGAGCTAAACTCGTTTTCTTCCCTTGCACTTCTTCCGGGAACATTGTTTGTTGTAACTGTCTTATTTCTTGTAATTGAGGATCTGAGTTTGTTACAGGATTTGATTTGGTAGGCAATGTTTTATCTTTTTGATGATTTTCTGTGTTAGACAGACCCTCCCCCAACAGAAGAGAAACTTCAATACCTGGGCTCTTGGGCCAGGCCTTTGGATCGTGTCGTAAGAAGGCAGGTCCATCCAACCACTTATTTCTCTCTTCTTTTGAAGTACTCGGTCGTGTTACAACATCTGCTGGATTAAGTCCAGATGGAACATACTTCACGATTAGGTTTTTATTACTTCTTATCTCTTCTATTCTTCTAGATACGAACGGTTCTAACAGTTTGTCTGAATAAAACCAGCTTTTTACGATCTGACTATCGGTCCATAATATCGTTTCTGTGCTATCCATTTGCAAGAATTTGAGGACATATTTAATGAGTCTACTGCCAATTAAAACGCCTAAAAGTTCAAGTTTCGGTTTTTTTTTTTGTTTTCTTGATTCCTGGCAGGCACAAGGCGTGATTTACCTATTACAAACTGGATGTTATCCTTTTGTACCAAGTATACTACGGCCGCGTAGGCTACTGTCGAAGAATCTGCGAAACAATGCAATTGTGCCTTTCTTTCATTAGGAATAGTCATATTTCTTGGTAGACGTATTGACTCTATTGCTTTAAGATCTTCTAGAATATTTACCCATTCTTGTCTCTTTTCATCTGATAGTGAGCTGTCCCATTTGACTTTTTCCTTCCATAATTGTTGAAGAAGTAGTTTGGCTGGTAATACTACGGGTACACTGAATCCACAAGGATCATTGCCGCAAGGAGGATTGCCGCTATAGTTTTAAGAATTCCTCTTTTTGTAACTTTGTTGGTCTTAATTACTTTGGCTCTTAGATGAAGTGAGTCTTTCTTCAATTCCCAATTTAAACCTAAAGTTTTTACTATAGTTTCCGGTGCCGCATCCTGTATTTGATTTATGAAATCCTTTGAATTAGAACTCCATTCTCGAAGATTCATTGATATTTCTAAGAACTTATCTTTTGCCTCATTGTACAATTCTAAAGCTTCATCCACTGACCCCGTGCCTGTAAGTAGGTTGTCCACATATATGTTGTTAGCTAATTGTTTGGTATAATTTCCTTCAGAGGTCTGTAGATGATGTTTTATGGTTGCGTTTAATAAAAATGGACTTGAGATAATTCCGAAAGGAACTCTAGTAAATCTATATTGTATGAGGTTGTCTTCAGTGACAGGTTTTTCAGAGTCCTTCACCCAGAGAAATCTAGTTACATCTCTATCATCATTATTCAATCCAATCTGTAAGAAAGCCTTTTCTACATCTGCAGTTAATCCTATATTATGACATCTAAATTGAATTAGTAATCCAGTAAGGTCTTCGAGCATCATGGGACCGGCATATAAACATTCGTTAAGACTTTTCGCTTTCTTTGTTTTAGCTGAAGCATCATAGACGAGTCTAAGTGGCTTTCCAGTGGCCATTACTCCATGAAACGGTAAGTAATGTATGGGATGTTCCTTTCCTTTCTCGTTAGGAACTTCTTCGATAATTTCCTTTTCCAATTGATCACTTAGTGTCTTATCGTAAAGTGATAAAGTTTCTTTATCTAGTCTCTTAACGAGTCCCACGAGTCTTCCATACGCTAATCCGTAATTAGTTGGTAACTGTGGAGGATAATCTTTCCATGGCCAGCTGACTTGGTATCTTCCATCCTTCAACATGGTGTTTTCGTTGAAGTGCTTGATTGCTTCTTCATCTCTATTGGTGTTAGGTGAGTCGACAATTCCAATAGATTCTAGGTCCCACAAAGTCTTCATAGATGTATTATCCAACGGTGGATCAGGTTCGTTTAGCTTGGTCTCATATGACGCTTGGAAGTACGTGAGTACGGACAGTTCGTCTCCCCTTTCCTCTCTCGATCGACCAGATAGTATCCAACCAAACACAGAGTCTACTAGATAAAGATTTTCCTTTATCTCTATTTTCTCAGACAACATTAGTGATTGGTAATAGTCGTTTCCGATCAGGATGTCAATTTGATCCTCAAGTGATCCATCGTCGGCTAGAAGATACCGGTCTCGATGTCTCCATTCCGAGAAATCTTTATTAAAAGTGGATATGTCACGAGTGATAGTAGGCACGATATTTGCGTATATTAATTTCATTTTATTTGTTTTTGTTTGTAGATAGAGTCTAGCCAATGGACTTTCTAATTCATACGGTTGTTCCCCGGCAAAGGTGAATACCGTAAGACATTGTTTTTCTTCTGGTTCCAGATTAAGTTTTCTAGCTACCTTTTGTAAAATATAACTTCTCATGCTACCACAATCCAAAAGTACACGACATTTAATGACTGTATTGTTCCTTCGTAGGACACAGCGCTCGGTTGTGTTGTCCTTTCATCCCACAATGCGGACAAACTCTTGTTTTGTTTTTACACGTCCTTGCACTGTGGCCTAGACATAAACATACATAACAGCGATTATTTAATTTTGCCTTTCTAAGTGGTATGGTTTTGACCTTGGTACATTCGTCATTGAAGTGATCTCCACTACAAAATATACATGAGATCTTCCTTTTCTTTTTAATGGGTGCAGATTGGTTTTCTTCTTCTTTGAACTTTCGTTTATTGTTATATATCTTACTAAAGGCAGTCACAGTTGGTTTGAACCTCTTATGGTTGATTTTATTAGCATCTGGTTTCCTTGACTTGGGTTTTCTTTTGTTTTTTGACTCTTGTATGAGAAGAGTTTCTGTTGTGTAATTTTTGTCTTTGCTGTTGTCTTCCATGCAAGTTCTTTTAGCATCTTCTCTGGCTGTTAGCACTACCTGCAGTTCTCTCCTTAATTCCTCTATGGATTCATCCTTTAATTTCAATTTCAACTCGTATATAATATCTTCGGGGAATTTCTCCATAATTAGGAATCTCAGGTGATTGTGTTCAGTATTTTCTCCTAAGGAGTTTAATATTCTAAGGTGCCGATCAATATCGTCTAACGTTTTCCTACATTCGTCCTGGTTCTCAGCCCTCTTTAGTTTATATAATTTTGAATAATGAGCATCAATTATCTGTGATTTTCTACCATATCGGCTGGTAAGCATAGTAACAGCTATTTTGTAATTATCATTAGTTGTTTCCAATCCATCTAAAATGGTCTTCGCATCTCCTTTCAAAGATGTTTTCAGATAAAGGAGCTTGTCTACATCTTTCAGATCCCTTTGATCAATATTCGAGTTAAATTGATCCCAAAACTGTGTCCACTGAAGAACATTCCCATCAAATGTTGGCAAATGAAGCTCGGGCAACTTTCCTCTATTGGTAGGATGACTTGAGGTGGATGAAGAACCAAACTTGTCTCGTTTTGATTGTATAAGCGCGTTCAATTCAGCTAGTGCTTCTTCACCATTTAATTGCTCTGTCGTCAGAATAGATATTTCATCAGCATTCGGATTAGTAGCTGTATTAAAATATTGGTAAAGCTCCGTGTTAAATCGGTTTATCACGGCTTGTAATTTTGCTGAAACAATCTTGGCTTGTTCTTCCTCCTCATCACTCCACGACTTCAGAGTACAAAGGACCTTGGAACTGTTGGACAGGTTTTTTATTCCAGATACAAATTTATTTAGTCTCTCCAAATATATTTCTTCCATTTTTTATTTTTCAGCAGTATTGTTGTGCAATAATCCTGAAATTATTATCTTTGACTATAATAGACTGTAAATAAATTCTATATTGACTACAAAGGAGTCCCATCAACACAATTTATTGGTAAGTGACTTTTATGTAAAGGCTGTTAATTATAATATAATTAATCTGTGTATTGATTGTGAATTTTATTCAATCAACTCGCTTCATACCATTCTCTGATAAATGGTAAACAAAGTTTGTGAAATACTTGGTCGTAGCTCAACACTGTTACTCTTGCTTAGCAAAGTTTTATTAAAGTTCACATGCAAGTCCCACACATAGTTCGACCTAGTCTATAAACAGCACTAATTCCCGAACTTGGGTAACACTTCTCACTAAATGTTACTTTTCATTTGACTTGGATGTGACACTACCGTGCCCCTTTTGGCAATTTGCTTACAACAGCAAGAAACTTCAAGAGCATATTTTGGTTCTTATTTATTCAACAAAGATAGTCACAATCAAACACAAACCGCTAAATTCTTTCTAACTTGTTATCGTTCAGGTTTAATTGTAATAAACCTTGTTTACTACTAAATGTAATGACTTATTTGCTTAAGTCTTTAATTTGTATATAATTTATATCTCATACAATAATCTCATTAAAAAAGGCTTTAACTTGTCCCCTTTTAATACACCAGGAGTTCTAAACTTACATTTACATACCTTGTCATTAATTGAACCTAGTTTCTTTTATTAGATTTTCTTCAAATACTACAGCAATGCATTCTCTCCACCACTGGGCAATGATGTTGATATGTAGTATGTAATTTCCTCTTAAAGCATCTATGAAGTTACCTTGATGATAAATGATACATTTAATATATTAATTCAATGTAATTAACCAGATAATTTTTATTGTTTCGGGTAACAACTTGTATTTCTCAACTATTGTCAAAGTAGCTTAAGATATGTACTTAAAACTTGGAAAAGGCGCAATATATCTTTCACTATAATTTCTACTTGATACGGATTGTAAAACGAACTTCCATCTATACATGCTTTACTAAATGCATTGTAGAATCTACTAGTGATAATAACAAATCGTTATGTATTTAGTTATTATGGAAACATTTCGATAAAGTATGGAAACTTTACAAACAACGCACAAAGTGATTTGCTTGACGGCGTAAAAACACAAAATGGTGAGAATCCATTCCAATCCATTCTTACCTGATGATATAATGAATTATTTCCTTTAATATTCGATTTGTGAGCACTTTCCAATTATGAAACACTGGATTTCTCAAGTAATTTGATAATTAACAACAGGATTCGAAGTTGTTTGTCGATAGCCGCGTTTATGAAACCTGTTTGTACTTGTCACTACTGTCAATGTCACTGCATACTTGTAATTTCTGTGGAACGAAATACGTTTCCGTTTTGTACTTACTCTTTCGAGTTTTACGTTTTTATTCATTCAAATCTCATTTAAAGTATTTTTATTAAATTACTTCAAAATGATGATGCAATAAATAATTATATACAAATCGTGTTCACAACGCCATCTGTGGTGGAATAGCTGTCTCATTTCAAATGAGGTGCCACCTGTCGAGGAGCGGTTGAACTACTTGTAAGTTTACCTTGCGTTATACAAGCTCGACAAATTAAGTTTTGTATGATAATTAAAGGACCCCTTCCTTTAACGAAACTACGAAATAAATAAAGTACAACCACATATATTTATTAGACTTGCTGCACGTCTGCTTTCCTTTTCGTAAATTATCCTGAAACAATGTTTTATTCACCTATCGATTTCCGATACAGATGTCAGGTTTGCTTGTTCCTCCACAGATGTCGCTACCACGAACCATATTTCAGATTTATTTGGTAAATTTATCTTATTAAATGTCCTGTTTTTCAAGATAGGATGACCACATTCACCATACGGAAACCTCTTATTATATCCTTTGTGTAGCAAATATGAGCTATGATATATATTTGTTAATTTATTCCAGCAACTGTCACCAATTTTATGTACCAAAGGGGATGAATTTAATACATAAAGATTTATAATGATTAACATTGTAATCCAAGATTCCTTTAATCACTCTTGCCTTGGTTCAACAATAACTATAACCCAGTAGGATTAAATATCTGCTTCGCTTTATGATTTAGTTAATTGATTGGTTGATAGACATACTATGGCATTATTGTAATTGAGGCTTCTGTAGTATGAGAGGAATATTGTCATCCTTACCTTAATTAAGTTGGACTCGGTGTGACTCAAGATCTCCAGCGTTCCCCAACGCCAGCGGCCAACATAGACCACGTTCTACTCCAGACCTGTTTAAATATTGTTAAGATTGATTCCACTTGAATCACTAAATATTTACCTAATTAATATACATATAAGGATTGTTTACTTGAATGGTAGTCAGTATAGTCTTACTCTATATTTATTACTTATTTACTTACTTTCCAAACACTTATGGATGTGCTTTCACATGATTGCACTTTTATTTGTGCCAAGTCCGTCTGGCGAGTACAATCACCTATCGTGACTTGTACTTGTAATTTTAGACCGCCCTATCCCCTGGTACCAAAGGACATCAATCTAATTAGGTGGCCCAAAGCCTTATTCTTAGTTATTAGAGGCCCGGTACGCATGAGCTTGTTATAGGTCGGCAATCAGATCATCCGAGCATAATTCGTACAGATATCTCATGCCACCCAAAGCGATGCCATATTGGCCAAGCTCCTACGTCATGCAATCGCTGCTTGCATGTTAGTATTGCCTCAAGGTATTTTATACCTATTATTCCATTGCATACATGACTTGTATGCGTGGTTTAACACCTTAGTTTCATGTGCATGCCACACTTGCATGCCAGCTAAACAGCATTGAACAGAGTAAGCACATAGTGACAAATTGTAAAACCAAACCATTATAGAATAAATCCAAACATTGATAATTCGTTTTATTTTATCTTATGCTAAATACTTAGCTTTCTTTCACGAGCAAGAAACAGGAAATCTTGAGTCACTATCACTGATATTAACTTTTACTTGAACAAATTAGATATGCAACAACCATGATACATTTGAAAAGGAGAAAAGAGCGTCACTTACCATAGACTAAATTTCATGTTCTTTATTTTACGTTTCCGGGCTTAAGTGTTGCTGTCTATTATTTACAATCATCGCGTACTTCGCGACATTCTTAGCGCTCATGCAACTATGAAAACCAGCGATGATTATTTTAATTTTATTTACGACAAACATGTCGGATGACACTCTGCCAAGATTTGTCCAATTTGATTCCGCTAAGTTAGACGAAATGGAGTATATTTACAAACAACAAACAAGACGTACGTCCTATGCCAGAAATTTATTAGTACAAGAAGGACCCGAACCGACATCATTACTCATATGTTTATTTAATAAAATATCTGGAGCGAATTGTTTACGGAGCTAGAGAGCGAACCGAAATTACCAGGAATCCTGCTAATGTGCATTTTACCTCCGAAATATCTTGAATTCAAGTCCAGCTGAATGTTAAGGTCAAAGAAGAAAAAACGCTCAGTCGAGAACTATGCAATCCAGTTACGCGCACATGAAAGAGTTCTAAGTCAGACTGAGACACAAGTCACAGAAGACGAAGCTCAACAATTCAAGTACTTACACCAGTCTATTACTGTCTTGTATAGCAAATTAAAAGCAATAAACAATACTTGCTTTCCTATAAAGTACGTCTTTTTTTTGGATTCCATTCTTTTAAAACTTTTTTACATAATATTAGGTCTACTTTTAGGGCGGCTTACAAGTTAATATTTTGTTTGATAGCTTGTAAACAAAAAAACTATGAAAGTTACAAGAAATCAAACAAAAAAATTAAAAAGTAGACCTAATATTATGTTATGTGGTATGAAAATATCTACACATACGGATGCATAATATGTAGGTGTGCGCACACACACACACACACGCACATATATACATAGCTAGTTTCAGATACAAAATAGAGATAGCGCTTCGAACTTAGTTTCCTTAAAATGCTTCAAGAGGGCTCTCTTTTCCTATATACTTACTTTACTCTGGCATGGACCCTTCGGAGCGAATCATAAGCCGCAGCTGGCAACACTCATTCTTCCTGTCATTTTCTGTCAGTGCTTCACTTGAGTAGCTGAATTAATTTTAATCAATTTATTCAAGAGTAAATTAGTAATTCGGTGACAAGGATACGGAAATACTTTACGAATACTTCAATAAACGCTTTGTTCTAAACCAATAATCATGTCACAACTCAAGACAAACAAAAAGTTCAAGTGGGCTTTGGATTTCAACCCGAAGTAAGGGATCGTCGTAGTTACTTTTATTATTTAAATGTGATGGTCTCTTATAACCTAGCGCATTTAATTTACAGAAACAAATCTCAGTCAGTGGAATTGCCATCTCCCCCTGGTTACAGCCAGTCTGCCGGTGCAAGTCATACAGAATCATCAAAGGATACGGATTCCAACCATCTACTGATCAAAAAGTTGTGGGATGTTGCATTGGGGCCTTTAAAGCAGGTGCCTATGAACCTGTTTATCATGTATATGGCTGGTAACTCTATATCCATATTCCCTATAATGATGGTGGGTATGTTGATTGTGCGGCCCATTAAGTCCCTGTTCCTCACACAAAGTACCTTCAAGATGGTGGAAGGGACACAAGCAGCTGGGCAAAAGCTAGTCTTTATCATTGGAAACATAGTGAATATATTTCTTGCCTTGTACAAATGTCAGAGCATGGGGCTATTGCCCACACATTCTAGTGACTGGCTAGCATTTGAGGAACCTCAAACAAGAGTAGAACATATTGGTGGGGGACTATCAATGTTATAAATTAAAGCACATTTCAGTAAATATTATTTATTACTATTTAAATTATCATTGTATAACAATAACTAAAATAAATCATATTTACAAAATTGTATGCATTTTCTTCAGCTATTTCTCCATGTCCAGTTTCATTTATCTTTAGGATTTTTTAAGTCATCAATCTTCTCTTTAATCGAGTCATAGACTTTGTTAAATAACACCTTTGGGTCTTCCACTTTATCTATCTGTAAGGTAAAAAATATATCATTAGAGATTTTATGTAGGTAAACATTTGCATAATTAAATTATTATATTACATAAAGTTAAACTATGATATTGACAGAATGGTTCCTGGCTTACATAATGATTCAAGTAAAATAGAAATAAAGTTAAGAAAAACCAACCGTCGCTTTTTATAATCATCCAATGTTTCATCACAAGCTTTACTTGTTTTCTCACAGAAATACACAAGGGCACCCTGTATCAAGAAAAATAGCCCTGGTTATCAGACATAATAAGTAATAAATACATTATTCCTTAATAACTGAATGACCTATTAGCAATTCAACAAAATGGATATTTTTAGTTTTCCAATTTTACATCTAGTTTTGGTACTTATTACAGACAATTGATAATAGGTCAATCAGATACAATTTAATTATTTATTAGCATGACATGGTTATATCATAGCCACAAAAGAGGCTATACAAGTAATACCAGGAAACATTCTAGATGCATAATTTTTATTACAATTACAATATTTAATAACTTTCTGTATAAACTGATAGGTCTCAAGATTGATTATTAAAACATGGACAATTATTAGCATGGTGGCATAGCCTCCTTTGCAATTATTTTATACTAGCTGTCTCCAAGGCTAAATTTAATCAAAATTAGTTGAGAAGTTTAGCCATGAAAAGCTAACAATTGAAAAGGTTATAATGCAGGAATGAGGATTTTACCTGATAATTTTGAGCTACATACACTCCTGCATACATTCCAGCTCCAAAAATTATCTGCAAGAAATATGACTAATTTTATACTGCAATATATATTAAAAATAAAATAGTAATAAATATGTATATATTGCCTTGCCAGATTGCTTATTAATCTATCTTACAACCAACATGTATTCCTATATGTGCGAGCTCAATAAAAATGCGATGCAGACACAGACGTAAGTCCAAATTATAAATTAAAGGGAAGAACAAATAAGGTCAGCATGGCAATTGCAACTTTGGGACTTATGGGAGTTTGGGACAAATGCAACTCTAAAAATACAAAAAGCCTAGAAGCTAGAGCTACTTGTATTCATTGCACACTTTCGCCAGATATAAGAGAGAGTTCAGCCATGGTATAAATGGCTCTAGCGCTAGACTCACTTCATGTCTTAGTAGTTGTTGCCCTGGCTGACCTTAACATTGTTTCCTGAATCCTGACAGTTTATGTAACTTACCCCATTTTTAATAAGAAAACCACAAAAACCCATGACAAAAAACTTCCCTCATTAGATAGTTTTCTCTTCAATTCTATAAAAATTATCCAGTTAACCACATTTTATTGCCGAATATTTATTATTTGATTCATGTTCATGAATATTTATGACTTTTCATAACTGCAATTTGTCAATATGACATTCCAATTTCAAATATTTTTTTACTTAATCTATTGCAATGAGAAGGGCAATCTATAATTCATAGAGTCTGTCTAAGCTAAATTAGCACCAAGTTTGACAGTAGAATTAAGTGTAGCATCGTCATTATAAATCATTAAACTATTATTACTATGTATAGAATCGGCTCAGAGGATCATTATTTTGCACCATGAGTTGTTGTTGTTTTGACAACAAACCATAGAAGCAGAGCATGAATCTCGCGACCTAAACGCATAAGCACCAAGTATTTTACAGCGCTTATGATGTTTTGGTTGTATCATACACATTGTGATTGCGATAATTTTATTGTTTTATTATGGCTTTTCTATAGTTAAAAATTAACTTAATGTTATAAATATCATATATTCAAAGAAATTCTGTGAATGTGCTGCCTAAAGAGAGTGAGAGGATTCTGAAGAATGAATCTGATAAAACTAGATAAAGTAAACAGTATATATAAATTTATTTGGCTGTTCAACTTGAAGATATTTCTAAACACAAAGAAATTCAACGAATATATTCTGCTTTAGAATGTAGATAAAATTAGCTATGATGCGTAGTTATTTTTTTATCGTTATATAAGAAAAACCTTAAAAACAGATATTTGGTGAACTTTCACTCATGCCTTCACATAGATTTGCGAGATACTGCGCAAGTTGTTATTAAATTAGCATAACGATTGAAATTTGCTTGTCTTTGATACGTTTTCTTTGTTCAGTATCAATACAAATTTTGGGTAAAGTATTTGATGATTTTGTCATGTTATGTTTAGGAGTTAGAATACTTCAATGTACTTTAGAAAAATACAGTCAAAAGATTTGACTAATTCTTGTCAAATGTGTCGATATTATCTAGAAGATCTTACCAGCCCTCTCAGCATGTTCAGTGGTGAATATTGACTTATACTTAACTAATAATATTGTGCAGCTGAAATCAACCTGCTCAAGAAGACGAAATCTCCGATGACACTTTGACAGTAGTTTTGTCATTTGGGCTATCATGGGTCTAATTTCTACATGGCCTATAGATGTCCAAATTGTATGTTTGTTTTCAAATATATTTTTTTGTTATGGTAGGGTAAACCGCGGAGTTGTGTAATTTAATAAATCAATTTTGACAGTATTAAAAGGCGGCAAATGTGAAAACTTTAGGCGTAAAAATGTTATCGATGTTTGTGTGTGATGTGAAAACTTTAGGCGACAAGATCTTACTCGAGCGCGACGTCGGCCACGATCGTAAGGCCCGACGGCAGGATAAGTGTAAGAGAATCCTTTAGAGACCCTGAGGCCCTACCAAAAACCTACTAAAATGATATTTGTTTTTTGTCTGGCTCTTGCATATTCGAGCGATAGAGAGTCAGATAACTTATATCGATTTTTCGATGTTGGCGGTAGGCCCTTTGGTTTTATAGCAGGAACCATCCGACAAATACCCCACACCATTGGGTTAAAGCGAAAAACAAACCATTTTGTATCGGAGCTGCCCTAAAAAATTTTTTTGTAGTTCTTATTTTATCGTTCTGTCGCCATGCATATGCATGATTTATTGTATCTATGCTAAATTGCAGCTGCTGGTAATGATCACGTAGCAAAGCCGCGGACGGACATGGCGAGATTATAAAAGGGTTACTAGTGGACTATGATTACTGATTAGATTGGCCTACGTTGGCCTAACAAAGGATTGTGCTTCATGTAATGCTACAGTAAAGTTGCCTACCTACTACTTACATGACAGTGGCCGATGCCAAACATCTCGATTATCGAAGCAACTTAGTGAGGCATCCAATCGCTGTTAGCAACGGAGGCTTGCCAGAAAAAAGAAGAACAGAAAAGAAAGAAGAGAAGGAAGGAATGGAAAGGTTCGCACGTTTCTGGTAAGCCTGCGTAGCTTAGTTAGTAGCAGCGATTGGACCGGTGTTCCAAAATGTCGCAAGTTCGAGTCTTTCCAGAGGTGGTGAATTTTTCCATTTATACTTTAATATAAAAAATTACACATAGTGAGGCCTTAGATTGCATCTCATTCCACTGAATAACTGGGTCCTATCTGTAGGCCTAGCATAGGAGCGGCGCGACTGTCTTTTTCTTACTGTATTAATTAGAGAGGGACGGGTAGTCTATCTCGCGGGCGAGATACTGCCGCGCCACTTCTGTGCTAGGCCAATGTTGGCCACAGTCATGTAAATGTAACATACATAAGACGGATGCAGTGGAAATATTTAGGTACTTACTGATTTTTCTAGTCCTAAAAATAAAACGACAAGTATTTTAAAAGTAATTTTTATTTTTGTTCTTTTTCACTCGATTAACTCAAACGACCAAGTTTTGATATCGAGAAAATTAATCATACTATGAAAATGTTGGTATAATTGCAATCTCATATACACTACCTAATACTAACACTCATTAACTCATTAATCGATACAAATGATTAGTCTTTTGGGGACATACCGCGAAAACCGAAATTCGCAAATTGCGGGGATCTTTCTCTTTTACTCTCACTATGACGTAATTAAAGTGACAGAGAAAAATGCCCGCTATTGACGAACTTCGATTTACGCGGTTATAGCTCTGGGGGCCTACCGCGAAAACCGAAAATCGCATATTGGGGGATCTTTCTCTTTTAGTCTTACTAAGACGTAATTAGAGTGACAGAGAGAAATGCACGCAATTGATGAACTTCGATTTTCGTGGTTATACCCCTGATACCGGTTGGGGCCTGTCACAGGAGCAAAAAAATTTACTCCTCAAACTGACCAACATTTGTTTAGCGACTTTTAATTTTTTTTAACAAAAAATAAAACCGACTTCAAATATTACCAAAAGCGCCATACATGTACTATAACATTTGAAGAGTTCCCTCGATATCTCCAAGATCCCATCATCAGACCCCGACTTGGTGCCAACGGGACCATCTCGGGGTTATACCCGTTCGATAAAAAAATAATTTTGAAAATCGGTTCACAATTCTCGGAGATATCAAAAATTCAGTCGAATTGAGAACCTCCTCCTTTTTTGAAGTCGGTTAAAAATAACTTGTGTTTTGATTTTTAGCACACTTTAAATTTATTCCAAGACGCAATGTAGTTATTGCAAATTTTGTTATGTTTATTTAACCCTCGTGCCTTGAAACCTTCGCAACGCTCAAGATTCCACTTTCGAACTAATTTATGAATCTTTCGCTTCACTGATAAATTCGCTACTTGACGCTAAATGTCGACTATGAAAATAATAAGCGTTTTGCTAATAAAACTGATGTATGAAATGAGCACTTTATGCTCACCTGTTTCTCTACTCGTACATCAAGTCAATGCCGGCGAAAAGGTTAAAGTTAGATACTGCGGGTAAAACCGAAACTTTAGAAGATATCTACAGGCATAGGGAAACTGTCATAAAAACTTTGATGTCTTTTTGTGACAACAATTTTAGTAAGGTGAAATATCGACCAAGTGTGAGTTTAAGTCCAATTTCTTTATAAATACAACAAACCAATTAAAAGTTGAATTTAACTGACTTCTCAGGATTTTTTTCTCCCGAATTTAAGTCATGCTCTAGGTACCGATTTTGTATGGCCGGAACCGAGAAATTCCTACTTCTTTCTTTTCTCAAAAAAAAACAATCCCTGCAAGGAACTGAACTAAAAATAGAGTATTGTAGCTTTCTTCAGCCTGTTTACAATAGTGAGTGTTGAAATGTTAGCAAATTATTTAACATTAATACCTAAAGGTTGGAATATTTAACTTATTAAATTAGAAGAATGATTGCCTGTGATGATCGCAATCTACGACTAGAGTCAGACCAAGATAACTCTGCAGCGATTTTAATAGCACAGACTGTGAAAGTGTTATTTTAAATGTCAAACTTTTATAAAATAATGACGCACAGTCTATGCTATCAAAATCGCTGCAGAGTTATCTTGGCTGGACTCTACATACCTACCTAAAATATTTTTATAATTAAATGCTGTAAATTAAATACGTATACTATTTATTTTAAATAACATAAAATATGTCTTCTTGTTGAGTAGTACCCCAATGTGCGCGGGTCTGTTTTGACTCTAATTATTAAAAAAATACTATTTGATTGTGATAATTAGGTAGGTTTTAAGTAGCAGTACAGATAAATTCGTTACTTGACGCTAGATGTCGACAGCAAAATAACCCGCGTTTTGGTAAGAAAACGAAGGTATGGATTACTCCAACCTTACTTATTTCTCTATGCTACTTCAGATCACAATCATATATGTAGCCATGGTCACTCTGTTTTCTCTAGTCAAATAGACTCCGCGCACATCCAACGAGCTCGACCTGAGCTAACTCCTCTGACTTCAGAGGAAGCCTCATCGTAACCGGAAAAATGTCAAATTCCTATGAAAATAAGAAGTAGGAATTGTGGAGTATTTTTCCTTATCCAATGTTAGCTGTCATGTCACCCTTCAGTTACCCTAAAGTTAAAAATGGGTACATTACATTTGACAGTGGGTAGGTTCAGTTACGGACTTTAATTGTTGAGCCATCCAGGGTTCAAGCTAATTTGGTCGTTAATACTAACGGAATACAACGTCCAATGTAAAGTAAACCATATATGGCTGACAGTACATACTACATACAGCACTAATACCTCTCCCTCCCTATTCATTTTAAATGGCTAGCTGCAATGCAGTAAGCAATGGGTAGCTGATTTGACGTAAAATGTTTGTTCCCATACGTTTTTGCAAATAAAGCACATTAATTTATTTAGAAATATAACATTTAATTAATAAAATACGGTATAAACATATTTTATCAATTAACCCACCAAAAGCTACATGAGGAACCGTCACGGGAGAGTATTGTTGTCAAACTTAACATAGAAGTTAAGGAAAAATACTTAATCAATGGTAAAGGCCAGCTTTATCTAATCGGCAGCTAATACTTAGGTAGGTACTAGGTACTTAACTACTTACCTACATTCATGTTCATCATACTCAATCATGCAAATACGTAATGTTTGGTGTTTTTACATTTACTTTTTTTAAATTACGAGCATATACATATTTAGAGCAATCAATCAACGTATCTTACTCACCCATATGCACAAAAATATGATTATGAACAATATTACTTAAGGATGGATGAATACTCATTTTATGTAGTTAGTTAGTATAATATTAACTACATTACTTTATAATATACTTATTCCTATTTATGTACATTAGACCATCCGAATACGTATTTAAATATAATAAGGTAGTAATAGGTTGTCTGGAAGAGATCGCTTTTTAGCGATAAGACCGCCTGTTGTTACCTGGTTCTATTTTCCTTTAAAATTCATTTGTAGTTTTACATGTATGTAAAATGTATAATTGTTGGTGCAATAAAGAATATTTACTTACTTACTTACTTAAATATAAAAGCCTTCATTTTATTAAATACTTAATTTACATCGCTTATTTTACGCTTACGAGCTACTTATCCTTGCAAACGGTTTTTACGTATAATACTCAATATATATATTTAAAAAACCTATATATATATAACGATCTATTTTTTACTAATACAAGACGGATTCAGGGCCTTCATTAACACTCCTATTTAGCTAATGACATTACTCGTTTGAACAACCGTGAGTACCTACAATTATCACATTATATTTACATAATCCTAAGTAGTACTTAGGATTCTCACTGTTCCGAATTTCTAAACAAATATTGTATCGAGTCTTCGTGAAGAGCAATGAGCAACATAATTATTCCTCCCGTGAGAATTCCTAGCACAGCTAACAATAAATTCATACTTTTTCCGTGATTGTTCTCGTTAATCTCGGGTACTAAATCCGCCAACGCTATGTAAAAGAAAGTCCCCGCTGTCGCGGCGTAGATCCACTGAGATGCAGATTCGTGGTCTTCTGCCAGCCAAATTCCGCCTGCCATGCCCATAAAACTGAGCACAGACGAAAGCAGATTGTAGTACAGCGCACGCCTGATGCTCATACCAGAACGCAGCAGCACAGCGAAGTCGCCTAGCTCATGCGGCAGCTCGTGGCAGAATACCGCGAGGGCAGTGGCGAAGCCGGTGACCGGGTCTCCCGCGAAGGCCGCGCCTATGGCCAGCCCGTCGGTCAGGTTGTGCAGGCCGTCGCCCACGATCACCATCAGCGCCGTCGACGTCATCGGGCGCTCGGCGGGCGGCGTCGGTGATCCTGGCATCATGGCACCTAATTCTATAGGTACAGGCTCTATTTGTTTAGCACTCTCTGTTTTAATTTCTTCAATAGTTGGTGCATGAGCAACTTCATGGGAATGAGCGTGTCCTCCATGTAATGTCTGCATAATCGCTTCGACGGCGTAGAAAAGTAAAATAGTGAGGAAGGTGACACTGCATTTGAGAATAACTTCAGTTTCTTCCTGCGGTTCAGATGAAGGGCCATGTGATTTAAGGGCATGTGGCAGTAAATGTAGTAGAGCATCTCCACAGAGCGTTCCTACTGCTACGGCCACGAGGAAGTGCAGAACTTGGCTGAAGATAGCTGACTTTAGCAGTGGTACCACCGCTACTCCAAGTAATCCGGTAGCGCTGATCACGAGTATGCTCAGTGATGCGTATATCCAAGCTATAATTAGAAGATAGAAAAGTAATCGTGAGAAATTGGTAGCATCATAAGAACTATCTAGCAGCCACAGATAAGATTAGCGACAAATTTCTTATCAATACACGAAGTATATTCGCATCTGATGACATTTATTACAAGTTTCTACTATACTTACTCCATTGTTTATCCAATTTGGTGGGCGGCACCTCTGTCTTGTAACAAGAGCGCTGGTCCAGCTGGTACACCAGCGCTGGGCACATATCCAGGAACGTCTGAGGACTGATGGTGATCACGCCGGGCTCGTTCTCTATGCCATAAACTTCTAATATATCCTTCGGCGACAGGCATGACTTTTTCAGTATTGGTTCCGCTGAAAAGCATAAAAAATATTATAAGATAATATATCAACAAAACAATTCTTGGTTATAATATAACTTTTTATGATAATGGCTCAAAAAGTGATAATTGTTGCATAATGAAGGCGCAGCGCAGAACAAACCCAACTAGCAAAAATATGTCATATAAAGGTTTATAAGGAAAAAAAAGTTATCCTAATACAAGTCACATAAACGTTTATAAGAGTGGAATTGGGCCCATTTTATAAGTAAGTAAACCTTATGATTACCATATTGTAGCTTTATTATTTGCTATTTTTTCTTATACTAGACATATAAAGGCTAGCAATAAGTATGTTTCCCATATAACTGCCAATTTTAACTCCTTTATATGTTCAAAGTCCTTATAGTTGAATTTTATAAACCTTGCTTAAGTAGAATTAACTTATAATTGTTATATGAACTCCATTCGTAAGAAGCATGTTTTTATAACCGCTATGAAAGAATCGCTTTAAATGACTTAAAACTTAAAAACGTCGCAGCAATCCTACAACAAGAATAATTGCGCAAGTGTTTCTAATAAATGACATATTTTTTGATTCATCAACCATTTTGAAAAGGGTAAGTCTATTTCTATAATTCTAACTTTGATTCTGTCTCTTTAATATTTGAAACTAAGTGGCACCTCGTTTTAGTGAGGAAATGGGGTATGGTTTTCAATTCATTTTCAACGCCCCCATTAATTGACAATGTTTTGTGGTGAAAAAAAGTTTGAATCATTTTTCATTCCTTTGTTATTGCCTCAATAAGTCTTCAAGAAATTAACAAAACCTCTATAAGGTGTTTACAAGGGAAAAACGTTTAAAGTGGTTATGTTGCGAGCTAAGCGTTCTCCATCTTGATACATATTAGGGTTCAGTAATGACTAAATAAAACTCTTTTATCCTAGATCTGCCGAACGAACTACTATGGTTATTTTCATTGATCTGGACCGATTTCTAAGAAGAGAAGATTTATTTTTCGTTCATACTGCAAATTGGCTGTCATATTCCGAATTTTCACTAAAATGTTCCGAACTTTGAAAGCCGTCAACCGAACTCTCTAAGTTAATATTTTGTACGGAACCAATTGCACTTTCGGATGTATTGTCCTTGACAAAAGAAGTGTTGTTGACATAAGTAGAAGTCGTAGTTTTACTAATATCATTATTCATTTGGTCGTACATCCTTTTCACTTTCCTCTTGTAACTACCACTTTTTTTGAACTTTTTCCATTCTTCCAAATTCATCTTTTATAATTTTATGTAAGCAAACTTAATTCGTGTAATGGCTGTCTTTGTCATATAAACAAAAGTTTTATGACAATAATAAGGACTACACGCTTATAATTACTATATACCTGACTAACCAAGACTTGAACTCTTTTGAAAGTCATATAAATGACATGTATTCCATTGCTGTAAAGACGTTTACTTTCTGACCTCTATAAGATAGAATGCTTTATAACGATCCTGTGTATTTCTTTTATAAGATAAAAAGCCTCCGTGATAGCCTTTATGTGTCTTTTAATAGTATTTGGCTAAAAGCCCGTATAATTAGCCATTATAAGGTAATTAATATTTTTAGTCTTATAGTGGCCATATAATTTGGTGTTATTGACGATTACCGAACCCAATTATAAAGGTTGTAACCTTATAAGTAAAGGTTTTATTGTAGTCATATAATTTAGGTTTGTAAACGTTTACCTGACCTTATTATAAAGTCTGTAGCCGTATTAGCTTAATCCTCTTGTAAAAAGCTTTTATACGGTATGTTGACATAAACGATGCCTTTAAATGACGTTTATAAGAGTTTTCGCCATATAAGCCTTTGGTTATAAGGTTATTTTGCTAGTTGGGAAGACGGCTATGACGCTATTGAGGAGCATACTTGATCGAATTTAGTATTTACGCGAGCGGGCAAGAGCGAGATCCCTAATAGGATAATCGCGGGCTATAAAATGACAATGACACTATCCGTTCGCATGAGTACATATACATACACAGGGCTGTTATTATCACATCGCACCGAGCATCTCTCTCAGGCAAACCACCACATATGTGATCTTCAATTGCGCACGTTGTGATGTCTCTAGAGGTCACAATTAAGCTGGTTCGTTGAGACGAAAGGTCCGGATCTATGTTGTTTAGCTCACTGACGTACCATTCACGCAAACGGGCAGTGAGACAGGAGTGACCGGGACTAGCTATTTTTCATCTTATCATTATAACGGCCTAACTTGGCGAACAAGGCTGTTGAGTAATACTAAGACGTAAGCACGTAATTGAGAGTTCCCGACAGTTCTATTCAGTGATGGCTATTTGAATTAAGAATCATTCTAGGGCTCAATACATCAATATCGAGGACTTAGAAATGACGTAGAGTTGAATATAGTACACATGCTTCCATGATCTAGAAGACCTAAATTAAAAAAAAAAACAGTTTCAACGTTTTCATTGCAAAAAGTCGTATTGGGCTGAAGGGAATCCCCAGACGAAAGCTGTGCGAATAGTCTGTATCGCTTTCTATTGAAATCAACGCGGGACATGTTACACCGGACCTAACTATGCTAATTTCTAACAACTACATCGACAACGCCTGTGGTTGTGATGAAAAATGGAGTCACCTATTATATTATTGTATTTTTACCTATTAGGCTCTTGGATATGCCTACCTAAGTTGCTTTGGCCTTAAGTAAGCTTTGGAAAGCATGTAAATTCCTGTATTGCAGTAAGTATACCCAACAAGTATTCTTTTTTAGTTTATGTACTTCGAAAGGCATTCAGAAGGTCGAATGACAAGAGCAAGACAAGGTTAGGTTTTTCATATAACAATAATGATTAGGAAGAAATGCTTCCACTAATGTAGTTTCCTCACGGTAGCCTGTAAAATTCATTGACAAACGCCAATCTAGCCGGATTGGTCACAGCTTTGAAAAAGGCCGTCGAAAAACGGATTGGTGCCCATTATTGTCATTTGGTCATAGTCATAGCGTGTTTGGCGCGTAGTTGATACGAAACGGTGTCTGCAATTGGGTTTTTTGTGGGTATGAGACAACGTGAGTTCATTCAAGTGCGGCCGAGCAAAATAAGGAACTTAATCGCGAACTTGATTATGTTTGCGAAAGGAATAATGGTTAGGTATTCTAAGAATATACCGGTATCAAGATTTGGCATGTGTCTCGTTTTCCGTGATAAATTATTTACATACCTACCTTTATATAATCTATATATTGTCTGAGTCTACGAGTCTAAGGTTAAATTATAGTTCTTCCGCTATCGCAGCGGTTTATGAAGGTTTCAAAGGGCTTTATCATCAATGATACATATGTGTATGTACCTCTATGTACACCGTATTCTGAATGTAAATACCTACACCGTGAGATCAAATCATATGTGTTTAGCGCTAAAAGTCTTAGTCATACCTATGGCTTGAAAAGTGGCAGCGCGAAGGTCGGGCATCTTATAAACACGGTAGCGACTATTTACAAATGTAAGTAAACGATTTTAGCGACAGTTCTAAAGTCAAGGCCAAAAGTCATTTACCGAACTTGACCTAGAGTCTTAGTCTACTTATTAGCTTTTTTCTTTTTCTCACCATAAAATCTTCGATCTTTATTCTGGAGGGTGAATGATAAAAACCTATCAAACATCTATGTAGACTATTATGGGCAAAATGGGACTGTATAAACCGTTAGTACCTCAATATAGTAAAAAATATGATTGTTAATTCTAAAATTGACTTTCTTTAATTTGTAATGTAACCTATATGTTTGAATTTATCCCTATGAACTCTTGAGTAAAAATGAACGGCTTGACAGTTTCGCATAAAATATTTGACCAGCCAAAGTATAAACATTTACTGAATTAATAAATAAATCAGTGCAACATTTACAGACCCTTCCCATTAATCATTCAGAGTACTTATCTACTCTACGCTAAGACGCCAGCCAAGTTTTAAGACTTCTAAGTCAAATATGATGCGGCCATACCTACATTGTCACTACCAAGCGTTCCGTGGTTCCAACTCAGTGCAAATTTATCGAAACGTAGACGGACTCTAGGTAACACAAGACATTATGATGTTTGGTTACATAATATTACAAACGATGGTTGACTGAAGTTGCTGTACCTAATTACCGACAACAGACAATTACAGTAATAGAAGTCCACTTCCGATTACGATCTACTACTATTAATGAACTTAGAAGCTATGCAATGAACTTTGATAATCTACCTCTGGAAACCTATCCAACATTAATACTAAATGTAGATAAGTCTTACCTTTTCTTAATAATATATTATAGATAGTATATTATACATAGTATAGATTAAGTGATATGTCTTGCGTGATGTTATCTACGTCCTCCGTCATGAGCCTGTGTAGCCTATCATGACGTGATACATTGTAGAAGAGGAGAGTCGGTGGCTAACCAGCAGCGTTAAATTGCAGTTGAGTCACAACAGCCCGACTAGCCCTAGCCGCCCGGCTGCAAGTTAGTTAGAGGAGGGGGAGCGTCGATGGCGGTGACACATTTCGTGCTGCAGCGTGAAGGTGCTGTTGACGTGGTGGACAGGTGGACAGTCAGCGCAAGGATTAGCCCGCCCAGCCTCAGCTGCAAGTCAGTTCTCACTGGAGGGGAAGTGCCGGTTGCTGTGCTGCATGTCGTGCATTAGCGTCAAGGTGCCGTTGATGCGGTGGACGGCCATCGCAGGGATTAGCTCGCCCAGCCCTAGCTTCAAGTACCGCCCAGCTATCCGGCTGTAAGTCAGTACTCACTGGAGGGGGAGCGCCGGTGGCGATGCTGCGTGTCGTGCATTAGCGTGAAGGTGCCGTTGACGCGGTGGTCAGCCAGCGCGTGCGGCGAGGAGAACACGCGCCCGCCCAGCCCTAAGCTGTCCAGCAGGTGCTCGAAACCCTGAGAGAATTAAAAAGTACACGATTGAGTTTCGTAAACAATGTAATAAAAATAATGTTATCCAAATTCGCAACTTTCGCTAAGTTGAAAGAACCGGTTACGAATCGTTACGACGGTTATTTACAACTAACTTTTAAAAAGAAGAGGTCCTCAGTTGGTAGAGTTTTCTTTACGTGCCCTGGTTTCTCGAAGACGTGAGACGGCTAGACCGATTTGTTTTTTTTTATTAAATTGGTATAAGGTCGTCGTAGTTATGCTCAATATCATCAATTCAGGATCTGATGATGAGATCTCAGAAAAATCGAGGGAAGTATTGAAATCTTACTTGCCTCTAGCAAGATTTTATTAAAATTATAAAACAAAACACAAACAGTGGGTATATAATTTTATAGTTTTTATCGTCGACATCGTTCAGTTTTTGTTAAATAGGTATTATTTATCAAATCAACCCTCTTAAAAATGATAGCGTAACCTAGTCGGAAACAGGTAGGTATCATAGGATACCTGATGAGAAATGATAACATATTGTGAACATAGCCACAATATTTTATCATATCAAGGACCCAATAAAAAGCGTGCAAAAATATTTACAAGGTTTCAAACGGAAACTAGGAAGTCAAGTTGAAGGTCAAAGCGCAATGAATTGTGGTTGCCGATTTTTGATAAGCGATAAGTAAGCATCGGATTACACCTACCTAATCATTCACGAATTGTTGTAAAATAGGTAAGTATGTTGATGATTTACAAGAACAAAATGAATGGCAACTTATCCAGCATAAATGCCGTTCTGTCATGTCAGTCAACGTATCCATGAAAGATTTCGATGTTTTTGCTTTTTTTGCATATTTGACTTATTTATTTATTTAAACTTTATTGCACGATATAAAATTGTACAAATGGTGGACTTAATGCCCCACCGTCATTGACATATATCTAAAGGGGCCAACTAATTACCAGTTCACCGGACGATATCGGCCTCTCAGTTATTCGCAAACGCTGACAATAGCGAATAACTGACAGGCCGAAACTGACGAACTGACAGTGGGCCCTTAGGACGGACCTTAGGGGCAATAAGAATGAGGCCAGTACATCGGTGTCACGCACACGAATTCGAGCCAATCGTGCAGTCTAACGCCACAACGCGATTGGTTGATGAGTGTGCATCACGCGCGAGATTGATCGCAACTAATAGTTGCATTAGACTGCACGATTGGCTCGAATTCGTGAGTGACACCACTGAACTAGCACCATTCTTAGTGCCCGTAAGGCCCGTCCTTAGATATATATGTCACTACCTAACGTGCTACGTAACCGTGACAAAACAGTTTTCTCTATCAAATACCTAGCTGTGTATATCGTAGTCCTATGGTCACCCTCTTCCTATTATTAAGAATTAAATTTATGGATTTGGTAGAGTACCACTGCTTTTCAACTCAGGCAATGTTTGGCATGGATACACAATGTTGAAGCAGCTGACGGTATTCAAATTAATTATACTCAATAGGTATCCTTTTCTGGCAGGGACAGAGAATAAATTAAAATACATACTATTTATACACGGTGTAACATGAGGAAACCGTAAGATTTTAAATGTGTATTCCTGATAACTAGGCATCGGAGTTTTTATCGCATGGTAAGACTAATAGCGAGCTATGGAGTCGACATTAGCAATAAAATTCAACTCATATTCATACTCATACTCATTCATCTATTTAATTACTGATTTTAATTTTATAGTCAAGGACAAGAATGTTAACGAGTTTGTAAACGATCCTTTAATTTTTTCTTTCATGACACAAATATAGCAAATAAGAATAATGACACTTTTTGTATTGATTAATTTATATTTAATTTATTTATTATTAATAACTAATTTATTAAGCTATTGCATAGCTTCTATCGCGGGCCTTGAGCGCGGGGACCGAATCCAGAAATTCCGTAACGAAAAAACCTCACGCTCCCCACTTCGTCTAACGTCGTTTCAGTTCGGCAGTCTTCGACACGGCGTTGTGTGCGTGCGATTAGACGTATTGTACTACTCAGAGACTTGTCATACGCTTCGCTTGACAGACAGATGAAGTGTGCGAAAGGGAAGCCATCACGTATATGAACAAGCCACGAGTGTGAAAGAGGCAGACTACATATGAGAAAACGTAACCATTTTTTGAATTCGAAGGCGGCCGAGGCGGCCAAAATCATATTGCCGTATTTTTTAACGTTAAAAATATACGAGAATCAAAATCAAAAATAAATATTAAGTAAGTAATTTAGTGAAGATGGTGTCATGTTGTGTGCCGGATTGTTGTGTTTCAGGGCCAAAAAACCCAGGGAAATACTCATTTCACAGGTAATTATGATAATCGTAGCGAAATTTTCGTAACGATATTATATCAAATTAACAGCATAAAAAGTGTAAAAAGCCAATTTATACAGTTCATTATAAGTTTTTCTTCAATTGTGTGTTAATATTTCATGATATTAGTCAATAATTTAGAATATTTTGTGTAAAAACCTAAACTGTTACTTTACGCTAGGGCTTGACAAAATGTTCATATGACTGTATCGATAACTTGTCGGTATATTAGTAGGTATGGAATTAGTTGTTCACAAGACATCATTAAGATATTAACCTTTATAACCGACGTAAAATAATAACGATTGTTATAATACCTTTTTTGAAGATGCACATGTTCAGCGATAAATTTAAACTTCACTTTCCAACACATTACTTACATTTTAACCACTTTTCCACGGCTTTGCCGCTAACACAAGGAAACACAAGACAGCGTATACACACCCAACCCAACTTGTCAGGCGGAAAAGGCGCGAATTTCAAATTTTCTTTGGTAAGTCAACTATTTGCGCCTACTGTTAACACTTAGCATGTGTTTGTGTTAACGACATTGCACATGTTACACCACTCACACCCGCATACGACAGAAACCTGCTTTATAAACGCGAGTCACCTGCTTTACCGACAGCGCCGGGTTCCATAATGCTTGATCGGACTACGTTAGTAATTTAGTCAAGTAAAAACGAAAAAACGTAAAAAGAGCGTACCTGGGTCGCCTAGCAGGACGTCCTATCGGACGCCCTAGGTATCGCTGGAGCGACATGGTGGAGGCGGATCTGCGCGAGCTTCGAGTCGACAATTGGCGAGAGGTCGCACAGGACCGAGAAAAGTGGCGCTGTCTTGTGTCGGAGGCCAAGTCTCATTTTGGGTCGCTGAGCCAACGGAGTAAGTAGTAAGTAAGTAAACGTCCCAGAACACCAAACCAGGTGAGAAAAATAAAAAATCGCAATGAGTGGCGATACGATTTTAAGTCGACACGAGTTTCGAATTAACTATTCGCAAATGTATTACAATACATATGGCCCTTAAAATGTTCGATATAGTTACGTAATGTGCTAATTATCGCACTAGTGCGGTAAAGTAGCTCCATATGTACTGTAAAATAAGTAACAATATATATTTGACCATTGTGACACATGTGTACCTATATATTTGACCATTTTGATGCTGACTGAAACGACTGTAACTGTAGCCTCGGTTATCACTATCAGTATTGTTATTTACTATGCGTCCGCTGTAAAAGAAAGTTAAAGGTACTAAAGGCGCTAATAAGGTCTAATAGTAGTAATAATACTCATACCTATTACATTTTTTATAAAAACAAACACATTTGAAAAAGTAGTCGATAAAGCAGTTAAACATCGATAGATTATTAATATGTTGTAACATGACATCACTATTTTTGTTCGCACATAGACAATTTACGCACACACTTGCATTTCATTTTTGGTCACACTTTTGAAGTTTGACAGTCGTTCTATACTATCCTATTTCTATGGTACTACTCTACGAAACTCGCACGAATCGAGACGAGCTGCTCCGAAATCGGACAAATACATAAGCAGCTGTTTATAGTAATCTGTATGTATCATTGATGTACGTAATAGGGGTAGATGAGGTACCAGGCGGTCGATCGTGAGCCACAAAATATAGGTTCCGGGACCTATATTGAATTAGTCGTATGGGTGACGCTGAAGTGTCAACATTGTCATCAAATTCGATAAAATATTGCCAAAGAATGCCGTGTTGCGCCTTTTTCCAGTGCTTCAATAGCTCCAAGCACAAAAACAAAGCTCACGGTATCACTTTTCATTCGTAAGTACTATTATAACATTTGAAAACATATTTTTTCTAAATAAAATTAAAAATTTCCTTGTTATTGAGTGAGCGCGACAGCTAAATAATGCATTACCCATGTGAGTAACACGTTTATCCGAGTGTCAAGTAGGCGTGCCCACTTCATGCATTGTAGAGTCAGCAATTTTTTTTATAAATAATGCAACTTTTTAAATCATGTGCTCCTATTCCTTGAAACTATAGAATGTAACCGGTTTTTATTTTAATATACTTACGAATAACCGGCTGTTAACCAAAAATCCAGTTTTTCTGATAGTATTGTTAAAACAATATCTTGCATTAACTTGAAACCCAAATATCGGGAATAGTCCATCAAAAATTACTAAATAGTACTTGTACAACAATAGGAAAACTATGGACAACATTTTTAACGAGAGCTCGGATTTACAATTTTAATATGCGAGTTATAGTGTAGTTTTAAGATGTATTTATGTATGTTGAAAACTGTGTAAAAAATATTTAGAACAGATATTAGATCAATCAAATTTAACCTTTTATCATAAACAAAAGAAATAAATAATAATCATCTCTATTTGTCAAGTAAAATGTATGATGACTGGTCTGGCCTAGTGGGCAGTGACCCTGCCTATAAAGCCGATGGTCCCGTCCCGGGTTCAAAGTTCTAATGATGGAATCCATGAAGAATTGAGGGAACACTTAAAATCTTATAGGTACACATATAGTGATTTTTGTATTGTTTGTCTACAAATTAAGCATTTTCATCCAAAAACTGGCAATTAGTGTAGTGGAACTGCTGATGATAAACAGAACGAAACTCCCTAACTACGTATTTACCGTTTGAGTATTTGTATTAATTTGTCCTCTTTGTAGAGCAACTAAGGTGATGAAAATGAAAACGATGAAAATCAGAACGAATACTTTAAATTGAACATTCTAATGTAAGGGCACGCTGCCGTCTCAAATCGAGAAAAGTGGGACATTGCTAATTTCGCCTTCGATAGGGAATGATTTAAAAAAATATAACTTCAAAATCAGTATTAACGTTAAAAAAATGAAAACTATAATGTTTAGAGAAAAAACTTTCACTTATTTCTATTTTAAAACGAGCTGCAGCTGTGGAAATGCCTAGCGATTGAATTGTGAAAATTAAAAATGATGCTCGGTTTCGTTTTTTATGAAAATTTTTTTTCTCCATACATTATAATTTTCCTTTTTATACCGCCCTCTCCGCATATTTTTTTTAATTGTATAGATAAACTATCGGTTTTACATATAAAATACATACAGTTTTACATATTTTATTTAATGTGTTAGCGAAAAAAAATTGTTTTCCATAAAATAAATAAAGTGCCTATTTATTTTAATTTCGTATATTTTTTATAAATATTTGTTTCCTGACGCTACCTAATAAAGACCGCCGTTGAAGGCGCTTATTCCCATGACTTACAACTTGTCCAATATAAGTGAATCCGTATACGTATCGTAACTATGAATAAACAAGGTTCACACTTTTATATTGGTTATCTTGAGTCGTGCGCTCGGTGAACGATTGGAATATATAAATACCAGGAGTAACTACGAATTACCAGTGTTTACATTATCTCTTGTCAAGCGTACTTGTCTTTTCCGAAAAACCATCAGAAGTGAAACCTCGAGATCCCTATCAACTGAGATCATATCGTTATACTGGTTTACTGGTGGTTGGTTATGGTGGTATTAATATCAAAGAAAAAGAAATACTGCATAAATAAAATAAATAAATAATTATAATTGCATAAGTTGATACAAAATGCTATGCAATAGCTTTACCGCGGCAGTCCCCCGAGTGCCACACGTCTTTTTTTATTACCTCTTTTAATATACAAATTAGTTTTTTTTTTATGAGAATTCTTAATATAATCAATACAAAAATGATCATTATTATTATTTGTCATATTTATATATTCAAAGATAAAATTAAAGGATCGTTTACAAACTCGTCAACGTTCTTGTCCATGATTTAAAATTAAAATCAGTAATGAAATAGATGAATGAGTATGAGCATGAATATGAGTTGAATTTTATTGCTAATGTCGACTACCATGCGATAAAAACTCCGATGCTTACTGATCACATTTAGAGACTAAAATGGCATTAATACTTTTCTGGATTTCCCCTAGTTTCAGAGTTAATACCAATAAAAAAAAACATCTTATTGTAACTCAGTGCAAAACACGTTTTTGATGGCAATGACGCCATCATGGGTCGTAGTCTAAATATCCTTTACAGTACATATGGTGCTACTTTACCGCACGAGTGCGAAAATTTGCATATTACGTAACTATGTCAAACATTTAAAGGGCCATATGTACTGTAAAACGTTGTACGATACATGTGCGAATAGGTAATTCGCAACTCGTGTCGATTTAAAACACCCTTCGGTCGTGTTTTAATTTATCGCCACTCGTTTCGAATTTCCTATTTTTCGCACTTGTATCGTAATGTACTATTTCAACACACTTGCTCAAAACGACGTTTTTATTCCACCGATTTTGGCTCATAATCCACACATGTACTTTTTCAGTATATTATAACACTCGTGGTTTTTCATTATATTATCCGACTGAGGTAAGAAGGTAACTGCGTAAAAACGGAGCTTTCTTAATTTGGTCGAGTAATACATTATTTTAACCAACTATTAGGTTTCAAATGTTAGTTCAAAGAGGTTTTATCACACCAAACCTAATTTATAGATTAAATTATCTCGTAAATTACATTAATGTTTAAACATAACATTTTATCGATTTCATCTCCATCCGTCGAATAGAAAAACGAAAATATTAGCTTTTTACATTTTTTAAATTGGCTGTTTGCCGATTTCGTTCGCGCGGGCCTTTGCCTTGCGCGCGCATTGGAATCGTGCGTAAATAGTACATTGTGCATTGTGCAACGACGGGGGTAAGTGAAATTTTGGATACGAGGGTGGTAATACCCGACAGCCGCAGGCTGGAGGAAATTAAAGACCCGAGTTTGCAATATTCTTACCCCTGGAGTTACACACAATGTTTTTCATTACTCTTGCGAAGAAAAAACTAAATTTTAAGCGAAATAATTCTTAAATACGGTGACATATTCACTTTCGTCCGCCATTTTGGAATTTCTTGGCAGGCGAGGTATTGAAGGCACAGACCTATTCGGCATTTAGCCACGATTGAAAATGACATAAACAAAACTATTAAATTATAAACGTTAGTATTTTAGAAGTAAAACTCATTTATGCTACTTGGTTTGTATGAATAAGTGACATAATAAAAAAAAGCTATAACTCCCTAGGGAGTCTAATGCAACTATTAGTTGCGATCAATCTCGCGCCTGCCATTTTTCGTATTTGTCATAAAATTGGAATAGTTTTGCATGTTTTTAGTGTATATAGTGACGAAAATGTCATTTTCAAGCATTCAAAATGAAGAACACATAAAATTGCCGCTGCCAGTAATACTAATAGAGGCAAAGAGCCGAAAACGATAGCCTTTTACCATCGAAATCGGGTGAAAAATTATTGGCGGCATATGAAACTTTTATTCAATGGAAAATCAGCAAAAACGCCCAGTCTTTCTTAGAAAACGTGTTGGCAGCTTACTTCAATGAACGGCGAATAAGTTCCTACAAGTACAAGCCCAGCACGCTTTGGTACAATATTTGATGTTAAAACTGTAAGCCACAATTTCGAAAATTGTACTTTTACTGTTTTGACAAAAAAAAAACGAATTTATAAGTTTTGTTTTTTCCTCGCAAGTGTGTTGAAAAACGTCGTATGAAACGCGTGTGCATTGACATAGACATAGACATAGAAGACATAGAATTTATTTATTTAACACCACATTGAAACATGTTTACAGGCAATACTACAAAACATTACAATGAAACTTAATTAGGCACAAATTTATGTTTACATGTAGATATAAAAAACTTTTAAAATTATGATGCTAAAAAGGAGCGAACCTCAGCATGTGTTGCAGTGAGCAGGCTTACCTACTACAACGCTGGTTTTCAGGCCGACCCTTCGTACAATACGAATTTACTTGCTGCTTGTCGGAAACTGTATGGCTAAGACTGTTTTAGTTTGTGTAGAAAATAATATAGGTATGCAAATATATGTTTGTGTTTATGGATATATTTATAAGATTATACTGTATGATACTAAGACATATGTGATAGTAGGTTTAATGTTTAGGCTAAATAAATACGTTGGGTAATAAAGTATATATTGAGGAAATAAATAACATGAATGTAATAATTTTACTATAAGTAAGTACCGAGATTAACAAAGTTGAACGGCGCATAAGAACGATTTCGACCACTACAGATACGACGGCTTTACTCTAGTACCAGGAGGTAGCATGCTTTGAAATTCTAGAAGTTGTTGTTTGAGTTTTAATTTAAAAGTACTAATTGTATTTAAGTTTTTGATAGGTGGCGGTAAGTTATTCCAGCATTTTGTTGCTAAGTATTTAAAACTACCTTTGAAAACGGCAAAGTGACAATATCGCCTCGTGTGTAATGACTAACTTAGCACACTTGTATCATAATGTACTAATATTGATAGATGTCAAAAAGTGACAAGTAACCTTTGAAAAAGCGGCCAAGTGCGAGTCGGACTCGCCCATGAAGGGTTCCGTACCATTTATGACGTATTAAAAAAACTACTTACTAGATCTCGTTCAAACCAATTTTCGGTGGAAGTTTGCATGGTAATGTATATCATATATTTTTTTTAGATTTTTCATTCTGTTATTTTAAAAGTTACGGGGGGGGGGACACATTTTACCACTTTGGAAGTGTCTCTCGCGCAAACTATTCAGTTTAGAAAAAAATGATATTAGAAACCTCAATATCATTTTTAAAGACCTATCCATAGATACCCCACACGTATGGGTTTGATGAAAAAAGTTTTTTTGAGTTTCAGTTCTAAGTATGGGGAACCCCCAAAATTTATTGTTTTTTTTCTATTTTTGTGTAAAAATCCTAATGCGGTTCATAGAATATACATCTACGTACCAAGTTTGAACAGTATAGTAGTTTGCTCTTATAGTTTCGGAAAAAAGTGGCGGTGACATAATCGGACAGACAGACGGACATGACGAATCTATAAGGGTTCCGTTTTTTGCCATTTGGCTACGGAACCCTAAAAAGTAGGTTTCACAAAAAATCTTTATAATTCATTTTCAGTGCCAATTTTACCATAACATTAGCTTTTTATGTACAAATATATTCAAATTTTGAAAAAAAAAAAATTTTTTTTTTTGGCGAATGAGTTTAAGTACGAAACTCATGTAAAAAAATCCTTCTTTTGGCCTCAGAAGTGCGTGGTTGAAATCTTTTGGGTTCCTCGTACTACTGTTACACCGTGTATAAACTATTCTGTGTATAACACCAATATGTATACTTAGTATAAGAGGTTTAGGATTATTTAATATTCAGTAGTAGGTAAGGTAAATAAGAAGATTAGATAACAATTAGGTGTGGCAGGATTAGACATAATTTTACGAATAACAAGTGAACAGTAAACAGTTATCATAGTCAATGATGATAACTAATATCTTGACAGGAAAACCTAATACCATATAGAAGCAAAACCCGTTAACTATGTAAACATTAGGATACAAAGTATGAAACGTATTTTACCCACTGACCGAATTTCCCAACTTCAATTGCGAGATAATGGTAAAATAAATAAATGTTTCATAATCGTATAACATCACTTTTCTAAATAGATAAAAAATGTGTTACCTAGCGGTAACAGTGCATAATTGAAGATAGTATGATATGTAACATACAATTTTATTAATTTACAATTAGGTAAACTTTAAATTTGTAATAGCATAAGATCTGTATTGCATACGATAATTACCTATCTTCCTATTGACTCTTGAATAAGTTTTGCTTAAATTGATTTTGAATAAGCAGAAACGTCTGCGAATGATGCTATTAAGCTTAGAATTAGATTATTTTAAGAAGTGAAACGTTCATACGATAGATGTCCCCTAGACCCATATGGCAGAGCGCTGGAGTATCGATCCAGATGCCGTGAGTTCAAATCTCACTCAAGGCAGCAGTGGCGGCGCGTCACAAATGTTCGTAGGGAACCCGGAGCTCATTTTGCTTTCCTTTTCTCCATGAACCGATCGTGAAAGTCATCAACAGGCTGAAATTAGACAAGCCGGTGGGAATCGAGTTCTTTGAACGATCCGCCACTGCAAGGCAGTAATATTTCCACTTTTAAATTTATTCTAAACTTGACAGCATTGTTCGAAGACGTTTCTGCTTGTTAAAAATCAATTTAGTATGGGTAGCACATCGTTGCTGGTGAATTTCCAATATGACTTGGAACTCCGGTATTAGCCTTTTAAGAAGTGTAACGTTCTTACGGTAGATTTCGTTAGGGGGGACCCATATGGTGGGAAAATTTGCTGGCTGGGATGAGGTCTTGGTGGCTCAGTTGGCAGAGCGCTAGAGTATTGATCCAGATGCCGTGAGTTCAAATCTCACTCAAGGCAGTGATATTTCCACTTTTAAATTTATTCTGAGTTTTGTTTTATTCGCTATAGTCATTCATTATAAATATGTACCAGTGTGTGTGTGACTGTGTGTATACCAAGGTATAAAATGGTTTATTACGCATGAAGCTTGTTGAGTCGTTGTCCTACTTAATCCCCAATTTTAGGTCCCCAAAAGTGTGGCCACCATTTGCCGTTTAGTTGAGCAAATTATAAGCAAATTAAAACTGTGTGACAAAGACCTGCAAAATTAATATACCGGATTATACAGAAATCGATTTGTTTATTAGAAAATACATTTCCTCTAATGAGGGTGCCAATGGACGGTCGACTCAGTTTAAAACGCCAGTCGCGATGGACAGCGTGGTGTGACATCACGACAAGCGCCAGGGCTATAACTGCGAAAACCGAATTTCGCGAATTGCGGGCATCTTTCTCTGTCACTGTAATCACGCCTTGATTGGAGTAAAAGAGAAAAATGTTCACAATATGCGAACTTCTGTCTTCACGGTAGGCCCTTTGGATTGTTTGACCGCGTGCTTTCTGCGGCGGACGGCTGCCACGTATCAAACGAACCGGATTAAACTGCACTAACTATTAACGTAACGTTACCTAGTTATAAAAATTCGAAGTCTACCAAAAATGAAGTGCAGCCACATTTATTAAAAGAGGTTGATCTCTCTTGTTCTAATACCGAATATTGCAGTTCACTTAATCGTCTCATAATTATTATAATAGTTGTCTAGTGAATCATTGTTATATTGTAGATAGATCTATGAAGCGTTTATTAAAGTAAACGAGTAGATGATCTATCTAACGTATATGTAAGCGAATAACGCTCAGTTCAATTCAATTTAATTCAATTTTATTTATTTCGTCATCACAGGTAACAGTTAGGTGACAGTAAATTAATACAGTATTATGTACGTCAGCCATGACGAAATTTAAATTGCAATTATATATACAAAGCAGATACCTACTTAATATAATAATAACCTTAACCTTAACATTCTGTAATTACAAACTTAGCATTTATATATCCCATATAAGATCAAGATACTATTATTATAATAATTTTCTAAATAACAAGTCATATTTTTGGTAAACCAATCTTAATAAATCAGATGAAATTTAAATTTGATATACCTAAAAGGCACTCGTCAGTTGTCAATTGTTATATCCGGTTCACATCTATTCCCGTGGCATTCCTAGAGATCGAATCCAGCGCTGGAACGCTACTGGAATAATGTGAAACGGCAGTGGAATATAATCATTCCAGTAACCATTCCTGTCCAGTGACTGGAATGATGGTCTACTTTTGATTACAGCTCGCCCAATCCTGTAATGATGTAGACCGTCCACCCAGTGCTGGATTAAACGTTAAATAGAGAAAACGTATTGTTTTTGGTAACAGTTTCTATAAATTCGCTGCATGATGAAAACGACTGGAATTAATGTAAACGATGCGATCTTGCGATCCAGATCTAGTGCAGTGCTGGATTCGATCACTGGACTGGATGGAATAGATGTGAACGGGGCATTATATTGATAACTCTAGCGCTATCTAAGACGCTGTTTATATAGCTCAAAACTTATTTATTGTGTTTTAAACATGAGTAAATAAAAATAAAATGCTATTACTTATTGTTATTGTTGCTGTTGCCGCGATACTTATTGTTATATGAGATATATAGTAGGGAACTAAACCTAATTAATTAACTAATAATTTATATCCATTAAATGTGCCTGTTCCGAAATGATTTGAGAGCGATTCATAGGGCCTACCGATACCGCGAACATTTAATTAGGTTTACGTTTTTATTAAAAAGTAAAAGAGTTAAGATGCTTGCAATTTACGAAGTTCGGTTTTCGCGGTTATACCTCAGGGCGTCTGCTAGCTGGCGCGGGTGCACAGAGCGGGTGAGCGGGTAAACGAAAAATAGTATGAGTACGCTAAATGGCGCGGGCGCGTGCGACCATAGAGGTACAATAATAAGTTTAGAGATGATATGGTAGAGCCGGGAGATGACCGAACGAGATGCTCTTACAGAACTTTTAGTAGGAGTAGCAGAGAAAGCGCTATTGGTTTTTTTTACAGTAATATCGTGTTTTAATTATTTATGATGAAAAAGGATACATTTTGAATAAAATTAAATTATGACTACTTATAAAATAAAACTACTAAAACTAAACCTACCTAGAAAAATAAAGATACCTAAAACAGACCCTGGCCTCATGGCAGGGTGCCCATCATGCAGGCGGCGGCAAGCCTTTGCGCGAGAAAGCTGCCTGCGCGAGGGTCTCCCGTTGCCTCCCTCAATCCAAGCTCCCTGTGAAGCCCACGCGCACCTTTGCCCCACGGATCAAGTGTCTCGACACCAAAAGCTACGAATTCGTTTCGTAGATGGTGCCGAGACAGCTATATTTATTTGTTTTAAAACGTTCTCGGGCGTCAGCCGCCGCCCTGGCGTTTCTGCTGGTCGCTGGCAAGTAGGACTCTGCCAGCGTATCGACGCAAGTAGCGTCCCACACCAGCGCACGGCCCATCCTTCAGGGGATCAACGCTATTGTTTCTCCTTGTCACAGTAAATGTTACTATAGGTTATGGTGGGCAACAAATAACCCGACCAAATTACGTAGGTTGTTTTTAGTATGGTGTCAGGAATGTTAAAACGTGTTTTTACGGGCACACGCGTATAGCACATATATCTGGGAGCCTACCGCGAAAATCGAAATTCGCAAATTGCGGGGATCTTTCCCTTTAACTCTTACTAAGACGTAATTAGAGTGACAGAGAAAAATGCCCGCAATTGACGAACTTCGATTTACGCGGTTATAGCCCTGATCCTACCATACCATTCGACGGATTTTACCTACAATGGCACCCGCGGTACGTGCACGAGCGCCAGCTAGCGGACGCCTTCATAGATTTACGTAGAACTCGTGTTACATAAACATATTTAGACACAAATAGTGAAAAATTATTTTTAAAACTATGTTTCAGTAAATATTTCACAGGCTAGTGATTGTGAAAAGATTTAGGTGATATTGTGTCGTGAATGTCGTCGAGGCGTTCGATACGGTTAATCAAGTGCTCCTTGTGTAGCTGGGCGTGACGTGCGACCAATTTGCCACTGATTGTGAACATATAACAAATAATTATTTTTGAGAATCCTTGAACGTAAAGCGTCTACGGTCTAGTTTACCAAAAATCTTTAAATTTTTGAACAGATTTCTGGGCCAGATCTGGCTTTTTAATAAGTATAGTAGTATAGAAAAGAATTAGGACACTGGATATTTACTATACAGGATGTTTTTTTAAGAAAGATTGACTCTCCCATACAAAATTTTAACATCAGACCAGCCAAAATGCATGAATCAGCCAAATTATTTTTCGCGATTAATTATAGGAGGCGACTAAAAAAACGTCCTGTATACAGATAACAAAAATGGTGGGGATCCGTTTAATTTACGGGGTGAGTGTATAGATTATACTGAGTAACTTTTACTATGGGACCAATCCCGAAATCGCGAAAAAAAATATTGGCTTTCTCATACATTTTGGCTGGTCTGATGTTAAGATTTTGTATGGGAGAGTCAATCTTTTTTCATATAACACCTATCCTTTTGTATGCTACTATACTTATTAAAGAGCCGGATTTGGCTCAGAAATCTTGTTAGGTACCTACAACCTGTATAACACTTGGTGGTGATGACCAAAGTCAGTTACATTTTAAAATACCCAAGTCGAACTTATTCTACCAAAGTATATCTTACTTAATTCCTAGTTATAATATCAGTTAATACTAACTAATGAATCAAGAGCTGTAATTAACGTTTGATTATAGTTCTACAATAACCAACAAGCATGTAAATAATTTTTAAGAAAAAAGAACCGACTTCTATGAGGAGACCGGTGAAAGAAAAAATATTGTTGATTTTGGATTTCATGCAATGAAAATTGGATTCAAAATCTAATTTGCTTAACAAACACAGCGAAGAGGACAAATCGCCAAACGTGAACTATGCGTCGTTAAAGAGTTCCATTCTGATGATCATCAGCAGTTCCAATGCTTGATTTGTTAAAGAAAATGCAAAAACCGCTATAATTATGTATGCCTTTAACATTTGAGGAGTTTTCTCGATTCCTCATAGATTTTACCGTCAGATCTCGAGTTTGACAAAAATGTGTCTTGAAAACCTAATTCGCCTAACAAACATAACGAAGACGACAAATCCCCAAGCGGGAACTATGCGTCGTTGAAGAGTTCCATTCTGATCAGCATTAGCAGTTTCACTTCATCATATGTCACTTTCTTAAATGTAAATGCTTGATTTGTTGATGAAAATACAAAAATCACTATTTATGCCTTTCACATGTGAAGAGTTCCCTCAATTCCTCATGGATACCATCATCAGAACTGAGTTTTGACACTCTGTATACCTATATATAAATTTAATCAAAAAATAATTTTCAAAATCAGTTCAGAAATGACGCGGTTATGAAGTAACAAACAAACAATAAGATTCAACCGAATTGAGAACCTCCTCCTTTTGAAATCTTGAAGTTGGTTAGAAAGCCTAGCGTAAATTGAAAAATTTGCATCTTGGTTCATAGTTTTATCATATTGTTGCTACCCATATATCAATCACCTACCAAAATTTTAACACATTTCAAAGTGGAAATATACTTAATTATTTAATATATTTGAATCCGATAAATCCTTCTTCTTCGCGTTGTCCCGGCATTTTGCTACGGCTCATGGGAGCCTGGGGTCCGCTTGACAACTAATCCCAAGATTTGTAAGTTTTAATAATTTTTTGTTTGAATTAATAACTGCATTAAATAAGTATGATATAATTGCCATATCGCGAAATATTTTAATTTTGTATAACTATTGTGTTATAAGGTGGCATAAATTAGCCATTAACCAGGTGCGCCAATGTATTTGTGTGCAAGTAGGTGTGTGGCATATTTTGAAAGCCATAAACAACGTAGCATTATTTTTGACGTAGGTAATTAGGTAATGTAAAGCCGTTAATGAAAAATAAAAATTGCTGCTTAAAAACTAAAGTGCCGATTAATGATAATTAGGTAGCTATCTTGTTTGTTTATATTATTTAATCAGCTGTAACACGTAAATCTATAATAGATGCTCGAACGTGGCGCTTGAGTAAGTCGGTTTCATTGTTAATTAGTACTTAATTTAATTAGTAAATTATGAATAAGTACAACTTGACGTCACACGTTCATTCGGCGTAGATAGAAAGTTTTTGTAGAGGTATATATGTATATACATATATATATATATATATATATATATATATATATATATATATATATATATATAAGTAAAGATTGCTAGGTACAGAAAAAATATTGAGAACAACATAAAATTACCAATTGTAGGTTGGTCTTGGTATTGGACATTTTTTTATTTTATTTGTACTTTTGAAATGAAATCATTGTTTATATGAATAACAACAGTAAATTGTGACATATTTTGTGACATTCTAGATAATTTTATATTATTTTATTTTGAATTGTACTTATTTATTTTCATTCTTTTATTTTATTTTTATTTTATTATAAATCTTGATCTCATCGTCAAAAATATTGTTTACTTATATAATGTTATGATTTAATTCTTTTATGTACCTACTAACATGTAGCGATAATGACATGGCACTAGCAATATTTTATTGAATTTTAATATTCTGAATTAATACATGTTTTTAGTAGTAGTAAGTAGACATATTTTGTGGTTTTTGTTAGGCGCCATGATATGTCTATTTATAATATGGTTTGAAATTAAATACGTTTTTATCATTAAATAGGATAGTTAAGTACTGTTTCTTTCCGAAAACCTACATTTTTGGCTGTTTCTAACTGAATAATTTAAAATCAGATTCGTAATCATCCGTAGGCAGTCTGTAGGTGTCATCGAGTGCCTAATTCTGACTAACTCAGGTCTACTTAGGTTCCCTACTGTTTTAACGAGGCATTCAGACTAAACGTAAGTATAAAATTGTCTGCCTAAAGTGCGGTAGTTAATAACTTGGAGGTGAGTCATTCACATTTTATTGTACGACGAAGCTTAACTCGTTCTCGTTTTCAGACATAGCAACGTTAAGAGAATCAAAAGTTAATTTTTAAGCACCCTTATAGATACATTTTTTCAGTAAACAAGAGATATATGGACACGGGTTGTTAACTTATATCGTATTGTCCAGAGAAGAGACTTTTGTCTAAAATATGTTTGACCGAGGTAGAGTTAACCAAGATAACCCTGCAGCGATTTCGTAACACAGACTGTGAAAGTGTTATTAAGAGGGAGTAGTAATGCAATCTTAACGAAATAACGGTACTTTTTCTATGAAATTCCATTTCAGGAGAAAACGGTTTTCACTAACTAAATCTTTATAAAAAAAAATACTTTGATTTTGATGTCAATCGCTTCAGCATAATATATTCTAGGTTTCGCTTTCTTGAAATGTTTTTTTGTAACATTACCTATTTCAATGTATCAGTAACATACTAAAAAATCATGGAGAAGTGGAAAAACATTTTCTCTTTTCTTCCCTCTTCTAACGTCATAATTTCATAGAATTTGATGTTTAAAATAAAACTCATCAAAATCGTTGCAGAGTTATCTTAGTCTAACTCCAAGTATTTATTTACTAAAAATTTACTATGAAATGAGCAATATGTTTTGTTTCCACCCGTGCACAGTCATTGCTCATTAATCGGGCCGATGCATCTGCGTCGACGAGCTTCATGTTTATCTTTTCTGTAGAGAACAATACCGACTGTAATTTTTAGGCGCTTAATCAACTGCCGTCTAACTTAGAAATAGAGGAGTGTCATATTGTTCAGTAAGGATTAGGTAAGAGCGCTCTGGCAAGAATGGCAAATGCGTATTGTGTAGATTTGTGGGCTTGCGCCTAATTAGAGGCACGTGCCTACATAGCGAACAATAGTAATGATGATATTATTCGTTTAAAAACAATTTTTTGTTTTGTTTCGGAAGAATAATATTATCGAGATTCTCATAATATAATTAGATCGGAATATTGTTTGATTGGAATACCTACATTTTTTATTTACAAAGTATTAGTTTAGAAATTGGGATTTTTATAAATTATGTATCTAACCTAGCCTAGTCGGTAGTGGCTCTGCCTACGAAGCAGAATACCGAAGGGTTCGAATTCCGATAAAGGCTTTTATTTAAATAAATAAATAAATATTATAGGACATTATTACACAAATTGACTAAGTCCCACAGTAAGCTCAATAAGGCTTGTGTTGAGGGTACTTAGACAACGATATATATAATATATAAATATTTATAAATACTTAAATACATAGAAAACACCCATGACTCAGGAACAAATATCCATGCTCATCACACGAATAAATGCCCTTACCAGGATTTGAACCCGGGACCATCAGCTTCGTAGGCAGGGTCACTACCCATTAGGCCAAACCGGTCGTCAAAATCAATTATTTTTAATCTAAGGTGGGGTAATAAGACGAACATAGTTTATTTTGCTCGGGACAAGACAAACAGTATAAGGATTCCATACAAGTGATAGTCTAGCCCCGGTGATAGTCTTACCCCACCTTACCTTATGTTTATCACAAATATTTGTTATCTATGTATCGCAGTGTGTATTTATCTATATAAGTATGTATATCGTGGCCTAGTGCAAGCTTTGCTTAGTTTGGGTCTAGGTTGATCTAATAAGTAAGATTGTCTAAAAATATTCATTTTAATTAGAACATATTACTTATACATTAAGGCTACACAAACTTATCTAGGGTAGGTACTATCTTATACCTTTAAATGAGCAATTCTTGTATATATATATATTTCTGTGATCTCGGAAACGGCTCTAACGATTTCGCTGAAATTTGGTATATGGGGGTTTTTGGGGGTATACAATCTATCTAGATTAGTCTTATGTTTGGGAAAACACGTGTTTTCGAGTTTTCATGCGTTTTTCTTTCGACGCAGAATATGGTCGCTAATTTCGTGTTTCCGGCCACTGTCCGTCTGGTCCAGCGGGTTAAGATAAGACGCGGACTGCTAAACGAGTGTTACGGGTTCGAATCTCGCCCGGTGACTAACTTTTGTTTTTTTTATATGTTCAAGTTTATACATAATTTTTTAATTTTTATTGTTTTAGACAAGTTTAATTTAGTAAAAAAATGTAGTTAAGATTATCACCTATAGACCACCATATTACAATAAATAGTTATAACCGAGCAAAGCTCGGTCGCCCAGGTACTACTAACTAACACTCAATTAAAAACAAGAGGTTTAAGGCACACTTAGATTTTGATTGAATTAATAGTTCCTTAAACTCATAAATAAATAATTAATTATGGAGGGATGTGGTTAAATTGGTATATGAATAATTAGTTTAGTCGCATATTGTTACTGATGTCATTAATATCTGTTTTAATGAAATAATTTAGCCTCGAATGTAACGCTTTTGTGCTCATGTAAATAACATTTTGAATGCAAATATTTGTGCTGACGCGAGAATCGAACCTGTTAACTGTGAGAGAGAAATTTATTAAACTTTATACTGTAGTTAAAGTTACAACAACTTTAATAAATTATAGATAGTACGAAAAAATATCTACCTATAGTACTTACTCATAATGTGAGTTTTACATATTTATATTTATTATTTTGTCAATATATTTGTTCATCTAATTAATAAAGATGCAAATGTAGCTTGTTACATTAGCCAGATATATGTAGTTAATCATTGTGTACTTATTAATGAGTATCTAACAAAGGATTAGGAACTCACAAAAAAGGTAAATGAGAATCATGAAATAGTTACATTTTATTATATTCCATACTTAATGATAAGTATTACGGGTTTATAACTATCAGGATAGTTTATTTGATTCTGGTTTCCCATAGAGTATCGAGCTATCAATATTTAACAGTCTGATCAACCGAAAAATAAATATTGACAAATGATTACGATAAAAATATCGCACTGTACCTGAGGTTGATGAACTTCCGTTAACTGGATACTTATAACCTTAAGGGAAACTTCGTCCTATTTATTGGCTATTAAAAAATTTTCACTGAAGCATGACAAGGTGTTGAAATACTATAATGTGTACTATTTACCGTGAAGTGTCACTCCAATCCAACTAGTTATACGTATTTATGAACTTGTTTACGTAAAGTTACGTGCGCTTATAAATATCATGTAGAAAGTTGACTAACTTTCCATCACTCATTCATAATCGAACGCATAATAACTCTCCAATGATTATAAATTGAATAACTGCCTTTAAGTACTTGTTTTCAATCGATATCTATGTTATGGAATTGCAAAAAAAACTCACCTCGAATGTAATTAAACCTTTGTCTCCGTACTTGTCGAAAATCTTGTTTATGAAGTATTTCTCGGCAACCTCGGCGGGAGGCTCTTGCCGCGTGCTGTTCAGGTCCAGCTTATTGTCGCCGACGTCGGCGCGGGCGGCGGCCAGCAGCGCCAGCGCTGCGACGACACCCGTCGTCAGCATGGTCGAGACTGAGCTGCGCTCGCGGCACTATCAGCCGCTCAACGTGCACTCGTCAGGCGTGATATGACGCGACGCTTGCGCACCGGCTGTAACCGACAGATCTGCACGACCTATTGTTTATTTACTCGCGTTTATCTAACTTCGGGTAATTTGCGCTTGATAAACTCGAAATTGAACGCGTGCTGTTGAGTCGAGGTGAGTTGTGCGTCTGAGACTCGGAGACTTTCACCTGACGCTCGAGTCCCGAGGCCGGTCGTAACACCGTTACTGATAATGTGGTACTGGTCTGCGCGGACGCAGTGGGTTGTGCGCGAAAACGACGTCAGTGCCGACCCGCCGACCAAGATCGCTCCTCCCAGACTCGATGGCAGCCAAATAATGGATGATTGCGTGCTCTGTATTTATATATAGAGTCATATTTACTTACATTATCAAAGGGGTTATTTAGTCGAACTGTGTGATAAGTGATAAGATCCGCTTCTTAAGAATATGAATTAGGTATTAATGTTTTTATATGTAAATAAACATGCCCAGACTAAGCGAAATATATTACTTATACCTAGTCCGGGATCTGCTGAAAAATACAACTACTTTATTAGCAGCCTAACAGGAAACTGTTATGCATATTACGAGTAGGCAGTGTGCATATTTTCTTAGAAAAGCCATGCAGATTCATTTACGAAATAAAGTATTAAAAAAATATACCTACTCTAGCCAGCATATATGACAAAATGGATAAATAATTTAAATGCTTTGCTGAAATAATATACTTCCTTATACCTTTGTGCTTAAAAATGTAATGCTTGCATATCAGCCAAATTAACATATTATTTGGTATGCTCTGCACCACGTTACGTAGTCAGCTCACGTGTGGACTAGCACACGTGCGTTTCCTACTACAGGGCAGTTACCCTATTCACTACTCATTTTTGTCTTGACTTGGAGTTCATTCTCAATATAACTGGTCTTGAGATCCATAAGTAGTACGCGATATCGAAGATCACACTTATACTAGTTCACCTTCCCTTGGTAATAGTTGTGAACAACTGTCTAGACACGAGACTATGTCCACTAATGGGTTCGTACGACATTCCAGAATTCGAGCGATTGAGTAGTTATATCCCTATGCTCGTACAGAACGTATAAGGTCTATACTTGTTCACATCTTGCCCATTTTCCCCCGTAAATCATCGTTGCATTGCCGATATAAATATTTAATTCCTCGTAGGTGATGTGAAGAGCAGGGAGATGTGAAAATTATTTCCACCTTGGGCGCGTTAACTCTTAATTCTACGCTCAGGATTCAATGAACGTCCTCGCTGTAAATATGTCATTTGGCTCTCTGGTGACCCAATATCTAATCTACTAATTATTGCCTGAGCCTAATTTGCCCGCCGCTGAGGAGTATTTGGAGATCTGTAATATCGTGAAATAAAAAAAAAAAAAAAAAAAAATTCGTGACAGAAAATGACGTTCTTGCCACGCCAGCCATTGAAATATCAGGTTTTATAATCGACTTCAGTGCGGCGGGTGACAGTATTAATCAAACCGATAATATTCTTGCAGGTAGAGTTATTGAATGTCTTGGATGTATGTAAATAAATAAAAAGTAAATGTCACAATAAGAAAACTACGTCCGTTATTTACACTTCATATTAGGTTTCATTTTTTATACTACGTCGGTGGCAAACAAGCATACGGCCCGCTTGATGGTAAGCAGTCTCCGTAGCCTATGTACGCCTGCAACTCCAGAGGAGTTACATGCGCGTTGCCGACCCTAACCCCCTCCCACCCTCGTTGAGCTCTGGCAACCTTACTCACCGGTGTTATTTGGCTGCGGTTTTCTGTAAAATGTCCATATTAACATCTTTCATCTTATTAGGTCTTAAGGGATCATCTTTAAGAGGCATGATGTCCCAGGATTTAATGACAACCAGAAACGTAAGGTTTTTTAGGGTTCCGTACCTCAAAAGGAAAAACGGAACCCTTATAAGATCACTTTGTTGTCCCTCCGTCCGTCCGTACGTCCGTTATAGACAGATAAACGGACCCTTTATCTCGGGAACGCGTGGAGGCTTGGAGGATTTAACAACTGGAGACGCCTTGTATGTAATTTTCTGTATAAAACAGTCTGCCGGTTTTTACGGGGGAGGGGCACGTCAACGGGTACAGGTAACGTACAAATGAACCATGCTATGTCAGATAAACGTCAGTACTCAGTCCATACAATACATATGACCAGTGGCCGAGGTATTCGACAGAGGGGTAAGCTCTTAAAGGCGACTCCAGTCGTGGAGGTATCGAGTTGAAATTAAAACCATTATTTAATATGGCTCTTTTGTTTACGTAATGATATAGAAAGTGAATGGTTGACAATTTATTAGCAAAAAGTTAAGTGTCTTTCAGCCTTCAATGCTACAATTGCTAATCAGTCAGGGCAAAAAACCTTGTTTCGATTAAGTACAGTAAAGTATTACGCATAGGTAGGCAAGTACCTTCAAGTGGCTTAGGACTTTATAGTTGGTTTAAAAAAAATGTAATAAGCAAATTATTGGAATAATAGATCAAGTATAATTCGTATTTTATGGAATATAGAGCGTTCTAAATAATAATACACGATGCGCATACTAATTATATGGAAATACTCACATCCGAAGTCTATAATGTTTCCCCCTTCTTAATTTTAAACTGGCCCACAAAAATACGATAATATAAAATAAAGGCTAATAAATATTTTTTCATCAATTATTGAAAACATAAAACTAATCTTAAAATAAATAATTAAAAACTATCCCCCCCGCGGCATGGTGCCGTATAGGCTGGCAGCATTTCCTCGTTGTATCGCGATTCCTATTCTCTGTGCGAGGAAGCTGCCAGCTCTACGATCACCGGTGGCGACTGCTATTTTTTTTATTATTGAATTATCATGCAAGGGCATATCGTGGCATATCATTTACGTGTCCGGGGCCAAAAATAGTTGAATTTACTGTTCCAAAAATCTGAATAAAATCAGACGTCATCTTTAGCCTTTAATCTCTCTGAGACACAATAAAACATTTATTTTTTATTTATATAATAAAAGAAAAAAAAATCAAATGCAAAAAATTATGTTCGGTGGGCGAGTGTACCGCACCCGGATTTTTAGAAACAAAAAATTATTACTCAAGATGGAGCTTTAAATCGAAATTATTATGAGGATTCACGTATAATGTATTAGTTATTTTATCATATTCTTTATATCAAATTAATGTGTTTGCTAAACTCTTTCAATAAAAACAATTTTACTATATAACCCGGGCTAGTGACTGATTTCGGTGTAATTTGCAAAACATGTCGGTACTCTTACAAAGTAGTGGACAAGGAGCTCAGTGGTTCAAACATAGTATGCTTTAGTTGTGCCTTAACTGTTGTATAAAGTGGAGGTGCAGTCACAATATAATAAGGTGACTTTATATACGTTTCTCCGACGACCGGTCTGGCTTAGTGGGTAGTGAGTAGTAACCCTGCTTATGAAGCCGATAGTCCCGGGTTCAAATCCTGGTAAGGGCATCTATTTGTGTGATGCGCACGGATATTAGTTCCTGAGTATTGGATGCTGTCTATGTATTTAAGTATTTATATATTATATATGTCGTTGGCTAAGTACCTATAATACAAGCCTAATTGAGCTTACTGTGGAACTTAGTCAATTTGTGTACGAATGTCCTATAATATTGGTGGTGTTGATTTCAGTGGATTTTTTGACCACCGATAAGTGATCCCCGAAATAAATTCCTGCTTCGTAAATTCGTTTATTGTACTCTATATTGTAACTATAAACACTTACCATCAGGTGAGATCGTGGTTAAACATCTGCCTATCCTCCATTAAAAAAAAAACACACCTAAAGAGTACACGATACATTTTATAAACATAAAGCTATATTTGTAAGTATATGGGTGACTTATCAGTGTTTTTTTTTTGTATTGAACACCACTCAAAAGTTTCTTGTTTCTTGTTTTAAGTTTATTTTTGATGAGTGTGTGGTTGAATTGTGTGAAACAAACATCTTTACCCTCATGGCTCTTGTGCGAATTTTTGGTCGACATGTCTTAAACTTGTTCCAGGACCATATACCGGCCTATTGTATGAGGATAGTCAAATAGTGTGAAATATCTTCAGAGTTGTTGTTTTATAAGCCGCAATAAAGGCACTATCTTACGTAAGCTTGTAAGATCATTAGCCTTTAAAAATATGAATAAATTGTAAAATAATTTAGATATAAAATTTAAACGTGATTTCTGTACAAGCATATTTTAATTCGGTGATGCAAATTGATTTCAGTGCCTGCACGTGATTTCGGTGTTTTTTAAATCTTTAATATCTTAAAAATCTCTCTTCAATTAAACAAAAACGGGGCAAGTGCTAGACGGACTGAACCCTCAGTACAAAATTAACTCTTTTTTTTTTACAAATTATAGTTTTCCGATTTTTCCCTGTACTTGTTCAGTGTAGGACTTGTTGTATTTACTTGCTAAATATCATACTTCTAGGTCGAAATAAGTATACGTTTTTTGCGGCATAAACGGCCCTAGGTATATTTTCTTATATAGGTAGAAGTTTCTTTTTTTCACATCTTCAAGTGACTGTAGACCTGAGTATATAGTTTTAATTTCAACTCCATACATCCACGCGTTACCATTCCCAAGATAAAGGGTCTTAACAGACAGACAGGAGTGTACAGATTTTGAAAGGGTCGGCAACGACCATGTAACACCTCTGCAGTTTCAGGTCTATAGGCTACGGTGACTGCTTACCATCAGACGGGCTGTATGCTTGTTTGCCACCGTCGTGGTATTAAAAAAGAAGACGGACGGACCAGACGGTCAACAAAGCGATGCTATAAGCATTCCGTTTTTTCCTTTTGAGGTACGGAACCCTAAAATAGTACATTTCGATGCTAGTGCGAAAAGCATGTCATTACTTCACGAGTACCGAGATGGCAAGACTCGGGACGAGTGAAAAATGACATTTCCGCACGCGTATCGGACGACGTTTTTACATACAGTTGTGAAAAAATTAAAAAATAAGAAAAACAACAAGTACTTTTTTATGCATGTTCTATAAGACAGAAACAATTGTAAAGATAAAATATTATACTATTATTACCTAAGTATCGTTATTTACGATTATTTGTGTATGGTATATTTAAATTGTATGAAAACAATATCGAATGTTGCCTTTGGAAACTTAAAACATTCTTGCAGTAAGAAAAAACGCTTCGGCTTTGACAGGCGTTTCGGCAGCTATTCCGTTCCATTCAGGCAACTTATTAAGAACGATTTTTCAATATTCAATATTAAAAACCGGCCAAGGGCATGTCGGGCCACGCTCAGTGTAGGGTTCCGTAGTTACTCTTCCGTCACAATAAGCTAAACTGGAGCTTAAAGTATAGTAAATTGTTAACCAAGGGATGAAACGGTACCTTTCACCCGAGTTAAACAAATAGGCAAATTTGCATAATCAGTACCTAATTAAAGTAAGTCTTTTTACTATGAAGGGAAAACTTTTTGCGATAACTCAAAAACAGCTAAACTGATCATGTCCGCTATAGTTTTCATTTAATGTCTTTCTTAAGCTCTACTTCCAAGATTTTTTTCATATTTTTTGGACCTATGGTTCAAAAGTTAGAGGGGGGGGGACACATTTTTTTTTCTTTCGGAGCGATTATCTCCGAATATATTCACTTTATCAAAAAATGATTCTTGAAAACCCCTATTAGTTTTGAAAGACCTTTCCAACGATACCCCACACTCTAGGGTTGAAGCGAAAAAAAAAAATTCACCCCCACTTTACGTGTAGGGGAGGTACCCTAAAAAAAATTAAATTTTTAGATTTTATTGTACGACTTTGTCAGCTTTATTGATTTATATATCCATGCCAAATTTCAGCTTTCTAGCACTAACGACCACGGAGCAAAGCCTCGGACAGACAGACAGACAGACAGACAGACAGACAGACAGACAGACAGACAGACAGACGGACATGGCGAAACTATAAGGGTTCCGTTTTATGCCATTTGGCTACGGAACCCTAAAAATGAACGTGTTATAATGATGAAGATGTAACTAATAAAATATGAAATATGCTTATATATTTATTATTTTTACATTAACAGTAGGTTTTTATGTCGATTACGACTTTTAAAGGAAACTAACATTAACACTCATCAATAAGTAGTCATGAATTGGAACAAGTGGAAAAGTAAAAAGCACTAGTTCGCGAAATCCAACTTTCCGCACGCTAAACAGCTACGTAAAGTAGCACTTTCTGAGCAACTGTATTAAAATATATTTTACAGTACATATGGTGCTACTTTACCGTACTAGTGCGAAAATTAACATATTACGTTACTGTATCGAACATTTAAAGGGCCATATGTACTGTAAAACGGTGTACGATTACGATACATGTGCGAATAGGTAATTCACAACTTGTGTCGCTTTAAAACACTCCCTTCGGTCGTTTCGCATTTCCTATTTTTCGCACTTGTATCGTAATGTACTATATTTGTTATTGTATGTATGCCTCCTCTCCTCGAAGTAAGCAGACCACTCCAGAGTTTACATTAGAGTACGTAATCCCCGTTTCAGTTGCCGTGGTGTTATTTGCCGCCCTATCTTTATTTGTGAACTCCAACCAAGGGCAAGGGTACGGACAAATGATAAATCAAGAGCATTCCATAGATACAAAGTTAGAGTAAGTCTTGACATTAAAAAAAAACCTGAGCATGTTTCGTTTCCCGTATAGGAATTTGGGACGAACTTCTTTTTGAAAGACAGTTAAAAAGTGTAGTTATAACGTAGGTAACAAAGGGGCTCAAAGCAAAACTAATCTCACGCACAAACACACAAACACACACACACACACACACACACACACACACACACACGCACGCACGCACGCACGCACGCACGCACACATACAAATACAAAATTCTTTATTTCTTAATAATATACATTTTTGCACATGCACGCACACACGCGCGCGCGCGCACACACACACACACACACACACACACAAGCAAAGCACATGTACATATGGGTTTATATATAAAAAAAACGTTATTCTTTATAATTCTTTTTGTCAGTTTTTTCATTGATCGATTCTAACGTTATTTTGTTACTTCATATTGGACTAATGCTGTGATTACTATGTTTTTATGTTTTCTTGGATATTTGTGCCACCTAATTCTTGTTTTAGTTCTAGTTTTAATTTTACTTTTACCGGGCTACACTGAAAATCAGTCAGTGTTGACGTGTCCTAGCTAGGACTCACTTCGTGGCATCAAGCTGAGTGAAGACCTTTTAGCACAATTTTCCGCTCGATATTATTATAATAAACAAAATATTATAATTTATGTTATTTTTGTGCTAATAAATTCTACTTATCTTATCGACTATAGTTTAACCACTTATTTCAGGCGGCTGGTAAGGAACCTAAACCTATAACCTAAGGGTCTACCTCGAGTTATAGATATTTTAACTGCTAAAATTAAGACGCTTCTTGGCTTTGCACTGATATGGGTACTATATATAGTCTGTTTTTGTTTTACTCTGAAGTACCTCTAGCCCATAGCCCATAGGAAACACATAGTACCTATGGAGCGCTCATTAATTTTGTTTTTTGTATAAAAAATGTATGGCATCATACTTTATATAACAATTAAGAATATCGCGTTTTGAACACATATTAAATTACATTTCTATAGGGTATATAGTGAATTTATTTTATTACCTATATTTACCGATATTTCGACACAGGTTTCACAGATCATGGTCGCAGCTAACTGATGAGTGAAGTCCCAGTAAAACGTCAAAACAGAAATTTGTGTAACTACCCGACGAAAGGTGTATGAAACTAAAACTGTACCGTAAAAACTGCTACTACATGGCTTGTTTGATCTATAACTCTATACCAAAACAAATTACGGATATGGATTATAACAGTTTTTGCAAAAAACTTAGTTTATGGTTGAAAGAGCAGTGCTTTTACTCAGTGAAGGAATTCTTAAAAGAAACCAACTGTAGATTTAATAATTATGCGCAATAAAGGGCTGTAAATTTAATTGTATTTAAAATGTTTGTACCTAATTATAATTTAATTAATGTAATGAATTCTGTAGGACATTTGTTAATATTATCATACTCATTTTGTTTTTGTTTTTTTGTAACTAACAAATTATAAATATAAACATTATTAAGTAATAATTAATCGATGAAATGTAAATATAGAGTAAATGCATGTTAGTCATTAAGTATTTATAGTAAAATTTGCACGCCGTAAGTCGGCAGAATTGTGCTGGATAAAATTTTGATGTAACATCTGTGTTAACCATAATTCTAGCAAATAAAGATATACTACTAATACTACTACCCATATTTTATAAATCATACGTACGTTATAGTTAAAAACCCGGAAATGTACTAGTGGGACTCGCCTTGAGAGTGTCGAAATATAAGTTATTTCCGGCATAATCGGCCGTATCTTTTTTTTTGACGTTCACTTAGAAATCTGTTTTTTTCACAATTTCAAGGGACTGTAGACAAGTATATGGCTTTAATTTCAACTCGATACCTCCACGTGTTCTCGAGACAAAGAGTCTTGACAGACAGACAGCCAGACACACGGACGGACGGATGGACGGACACCAACGTGATCATATAAGGGTTCCGTTTTTTCCTTTGAGGTACGGAACCCAAAACAGACAATAGTACGCTTCAGTCAGTGAGTACGTAGACTGAGTTATTTAATCTAAATATTCCGGGACGTTACTTTCCTGTAAGTAGCTACGTTTAAAAAAAACATGATGTTGGTATTCAACAAAGATCACGTTTTGAATTTACATAATTTAGTTTTTTCAATATATATGCTCTGGGTTTCACTTAAAATCGATAACGTCGGGGTTTTCCTATGCCGCTAATACACATATTTATATTTTGGACGATGATTATATAAATATTTAGCGAAATATTGATACAATTGGATTTCCCAACTGTAACAGGACACATCTCCCTATAGGAAATCTTTCGTAGCATGGCCTTAGCACGTATACATTTATTTTTCAATAAGAACGAAAACAAACAGCGAAATAAAATTAAAGTATTTTTTGTGCCTAAACTTCAAAATGACGTGGTTTCATAATACCTAAATGTCAACTTACCTACATTCATGAGTGCTATTTTATTTATCCCATATTATCCGTATTTAGTAGTAGTAAGTAGTAAAACACTTTATTGTAAAAAGAGAAACATAAAACAGGAAAGAACACATATCTAGGGATTGCAATCCGGTCCGGCGGATCCGGTAATCCGGCCGGATCCGGCAATTTTCAGGAGCTACCGGATCCGGTAAAAATCACCGGATCCGGACCGGATCCAGTCAAATAAAAAAAAAACGCCTAAATACAGCACGCACTGTGCGGTTTAGATGAGGAAAAGGCGACGGATGAGAGGTATGAACTTGAACAGAGCATAAAACGAATGAAAACGTTTAAATTTAGTTAAATAAAAATATATTTATTATGACGATGACTGGGAACAGAAGTTGCCTTTCATGTTGGTGGCACGATACGACGATTACATAAATACTGTAATAGAAGGAAAAATTAAACGATGGAGATGCCATGGAAGGCATTTGTAATTTATGCTAAAGAGAAGAAAAGAGTGTCATAATGTTGTGATAGGAGATTAAAAGTAAACAAATGAGCAGGATTAAGTCGGCGGTACTCAACCGACTAGAGCTGGGCTAATCAATATGTGTTACATGTGTGAATGAATATAAGATTGTAAGTTTGTATTGAAAATGAATGTATGAAATGAAATGATAACATTGATAATCTTTAGTTTACTTCGAGTTTATATATATATATATATATATATATATGATAAAATATTGTTTATTTTCTATTCAAATTTGAGAGAGAATCTTTTGTATTTACATTATGCAATTTCCTTAATGGTACCTACATGCTACTCTACGTCTAGCCAATTCTTTATTTGATCCATGTAACTTTTCTTAAGGAGTCCCTTTCCGCGATGGATTTCAATTCTACACTCTATTATTTTTCACATGAGATCGTCGTGTCGTGTAAGTCGTGTTCCATTCCCTATAATTTGACCAATATACTTTTCTGTAAATAAAAAAAGTACTAAAGTACTACTTTCTTGGGCAAAAAATGAGGGAAAATTTAATATCATTTTGGTTAATAGTAAAATATCTTATTTTTCTTACTAGAATGGATGTCAACGTTACAAAGAATTCAATGAAGGAACAGTTACGAAAACTTGTCATTTCAAGGAGTTCCAATTCCCACCCCACATCCCATGACCGGGCTTTGGAAACTAATCAAATTCATAATTGTAAACGAAAATTTGAGCACTTGTGAATATATAATATATAATAAACGACCGATTTCATATTTGGGTTTTTAAGTGATATTGACAAGGCCACACTTTTTACTACTAAGGGTTATTTTATTGTTAAGAAGTTATTTATTAACTTCAAATTATAGATTTAGGAATACGTATTACGCAAAAAACTAGAAAAATATGTAATTTAATTAATTTTGACATCCCTATACCAAACCGGATCCGGTCCGGCCGGATCCTGCCGGATTATGGCCAAAATCCAGCCGGATCCGGCCGGATTGAAAATCAATCCGGTTTGCAATCCCTACACATATCATTTTTACAAAAGCGAACTTATCCCTTTCAGGGATCTCTTCCAGTTTACCTTTTTTATTTAGCTCCGGAGATTGTTACAAAAATATTGTAAATAGGACAAAGGTTATAAAAATGCACTTAAGACATAATCATACTTATTATATATAAAAAAAAACCGGCAATTTAGCATTTGATAAAACATACTTTTTGACATTTAGGTATTTGGACGATATAAATAAAAGGCATTATGACATTCGGCCATTTTAGGAAGGAAACAATTTGACATTTAAGCATTTTGAGACTAAGTCGTTTTGAAATTTAGGGCATATGAACTTATGAAGAGCATATGACATTATGATATTTAGGTGCACTTCTCTACATATCAACTGAATATCAAAACCTAGGAGGCCAATTCGCACTTTAAAAATCAAATCCTAATCTCTTATTGATAAAAGTACACATTATAAGTATTGTAGAGAGTCTATAGTCTTTCTTCAATTAAACCCCCTTTTAGTAGTTATTACTATTTATTAATGAATTATAATTAAGAAATAAGCAGGAAAATCGTTTAATCATAAACGTCAAGTCTTTCTCAAAATTATAGGTATGTCAAGATCGTCTTAAAAAAAAATTGTGTTGCCATATGAAAATGACGTTACCCAGATTGAGATAGAATTGCCACAACAATATCAAATTACCCAAAAGGATACAAAGATACATAAATCTGTTATACATAGTATTTATCTTTATATGTATAGAACCATACAGTATGTTTATAAGAAGTGCATTTCGCCCACTAATTACAATAGGTACATAATACTGGTGCAAACGAGCTACAGACACAGATGTCGTTTGCGATAAGTTTGCGTTTTAGCCAAAAAATATTTACCTATATTACATTGTTGTCAGGCTATTATCGGAATTCACTTTAATTCATAGCATCAAATGACAAGCAATTATACCTATGTTTATGTTTGCAGTACTTATTTACCGACTGCGCCCAAAACAAACATTCCCAGCCACCGACTCTGATAGCGCATGTCAATAAATATGTTTTCATATCTTACTTACCTACCTACTCTATGGTAGGTCGTACTATGATGTTTTCTTATTACGCAAATATATGTCTATAGTTTCGATAATAGGGTGTAGAATTCGTTGAATATTAGATACTCACTACAAGGTTTTTATCTATTTTGTTTGACGCTGGAAGAGCCTCACATTTTCTAGTAGTAGGTACGAGGAAGTTTGCTTTAAGTAATGTGATAATAAGTATTTTATTTATATTGAATTAAGAGATATATACGTACATATGCATGATGAAGTACTTGATAAATTATAGGTATCTATATTTTAGCAAAACATGACAGAGTCAGAAGCATTACAATTGCTGCATGGTTGATGCAGTTTTTATTAGAGTTAGGTATTAAATTTAATTGAATAACCAATACTTAAAACCTCGTTATTTTCTCTGATAGCATCTTGCTCATGACACAAGTAATTAATTATTTATACAAAATTACTTATTTTTTACCGACTTCAATATTTCAAAGGTTTCATTTGGGTTGTATGTTTTTTTTTAAATGTGCTACCTGTTACCTCAGAACTCCGTCATTTCTGAACCGACATGACAAATTATTTTACAGTACATATGGTGCTACTTTACCGCACTAGTGCGCAAATTCGCATATTACGTTACTGTGTCAAACATTTAAAGGGCCATATGTACTGTAAAACGTTGTACGATACATGTGCGAATAGATAATTCGCAACTCGTGTCGATTTAAAACACTCCCTTCGGTCGTGTTTTAATTTATCGCCACTCGTTTCGAATTTCCTATTTTTCGCACTTGTATCGTAATGTACTATTTTTGTTGAATAGTGTGTACTTACTTCCAGATTGGTTTAATTTTGTCAAAACCCAGTTCGAATGATGGGAACCATGAGGAATCTAGGGAACTATTCAAATATTATTTTTTTCTTATTATTTATAATTATAACTATATAGCGATTTTTGTTTATCATCAATAAATCAAGCATTAGCTTTCAATAAAGTGCCCTTTCATGTAGTGGAACTACTGATAAAAACAAGGGGGCATAGCCAAGATGACAATCGTTGATAGAAAACGCCTATAAAAACTTAATAAGGTTTGGAGATACTGACATGACTTTTTGTAGCATCTGTCATTCCGGTACAATTTTCCTTTTCATTTGGCATGTGTCGATGTACAATAAGGGAACCTGCTGTATTTTATTTGTGCTTTCATTTTAAATAACTACACCGAAAATAGCCCATCAATATAATATAAACTTACCATTTACTGGGAAAAAATTCGCTCCCAAAAGGAGCAAATTAAATTTCGAACGCAAAAAGGTGCGTAGACATAATACCAATCGTTAACGCGTAGCGTAGTTATCTCTCTATCACTCTTTCATATTAGTGCGACATAGACAGTTGCGTTTCGGTCGCTACGGAGCGTTAACGATTGACATCTACGCACCCTGCAACATCAATGACGTGATCTCTGTTCAGTGATACCACTACAACAAAATTATCTGTACAGATTACTGATGCCATACCGCGAAAAACGACCACCAACATTTCTTTATCTGCCTCTCTATTCGATCGCTCTTAGATATTCGAGCGATACAGAAATAGACCGCGAGCCAGGAACAGATTTCCATGACCAATCGCCTCCAGGGCGAAAACGTGGTTACGTCACGTTACGGGACGTCGTCCAGTGGTTAACGACTATATATGATGAATCCTCGTGGACATCAGTTGCCGCTCCGTTGGTGCCTTGGTGGGTTGAGTGATGGCAGCCACTGAAATACGTAAAACAATAAAATTTCATCGCCTCCCGTTTGATACTTTGTCAGATGATACATAAGATGCCATTATTAATTTAAAAATCGTCAACTGGTTTAATAATAAAAATAAATAAATTTATTTAGGCTATTTTTTAGTTATATTAATATTTTTAAGGGTAGTAAAAATATCCTCCGTATACTTTTATTAATACAAAAATAAATGCTTATTATGTATGTTGTATGTTGTTATTGTACGATTGTACGGAAACCAAAATTTCCCTAAAAAAATTCCTTGTCCCAGTTAGTTTAGCACATACTGTCAGGTGGGGTATAATGACTGCATCTTTAAATTGGGTGTATAGTTCTGTTGTCATGTCATTATGAAGCGCTTATTGGTGTTTACAAAAATTGTTCCGTTTAATTTTTTAATTTTTATTTTTAAACTTTATTGCACAATACATGAAGAGTACAAATGGCGAACTTAATGCCAGAAGGCATTCTCTACCAGTCAACCATGAGCCAAACCGAAAGATCCTAATTGGTGCAGGGTCAGAATACAAAGTAAAATGACAAAAAAATATCACAAAATTATACGTACATAAATAATATGATACATCAATATACATACATCTCTCTTCAAATAAAATAAAACCTAAGCATTTTAAATTTGGACTTTTTAATGCAGGATCCTTATGTAGTAGGCATAAACATGATGAATTCTCAGTAGCCATGGAGCAACATAAACCGGATATAATGGCTATAAATGAAACTTGGCTGCAAACCGGCCAAGAGGGTCGTGCGCCCACAGTGCCGGGGTACAGACTACGACATGCCCCTCGCACACTCGGTACAAAGAAAGGCGGTAGTGGGGTAGGTTTTTATATTAAAAACGGTCTTACTGCGCGAACCTGTAGTCATCCTACTCATCCGGATGTGGAACAAATGTGGCTAAGGATCAAGTTGAATACCACTACTTTCATACTTGGAACCGCGTACCGTCCTCCATGGCTAAGTTTAGACATATTTTTGGATGCTCTGAGTGAAACAATCGTATCGTTTTCCCTTTATGACCATGTCATCCTGAGCGGTGATTTTAATATCAATATGTTGGATTCAAATGATTATAGAAGCAAACGACTGCAACAATTTCTGGTTTGCAATAATGTTATCAACCACATTACGGAACCAACTCACTATACTGAACACAGTTCCACTCTCATCGATATAATCTGTTCAGATGCTGCGATTCTCAATACTGAGGTTGACCATAAGGAGGAGCTGGGAGGACACGCTATGGTTTTTGTCAATGTAAATATAAAAATACCTAAAGTCCCGCCTTTAGTTTATTATAAAAGACCCCTAAATAAGATCAACATGGAATATTTTAACAGTCATTTAGGCCAATTACAATGGGATAACATCACTAATCTAGGGTCCGTTGAGGATAAGGTAGCACTATTCAACACCTATATACTAGGGATTTTTGATTTATATGCGCCAGTCCAAAAAAAAACCTTAAAAGAAGCTGCTAAACCTTGGCTTACCGACAATGTTCGCTATATGATGAGTCTCCGTAACGAAGCACACAAAAAATATAAAAAAAGTAAACAAGACTCTGATAGACTAAATTATAAATCACTGAAACATTTGGTAAACACTAGTTTATACTTTGAACAAAAAGCCTATTTCGAGCAACATATAAACATTAATTTGAACAATCCTAAAACTCTGTGGAAAAATCTAAAGCATAACGTAATTCCTAACCTTAAAAATTCCTCTACCTTGCCGAAAATATTTAACGATCCGACAGTAATTAATGATAATTTTTTAAAAGTTCCAGGTAGTAATGTGTTGGACGCTGCCACTCTGGCGTTCTTTGATAACCATCGGTATGGCTTCTCTACTTTTAGTTTAAGTACTGTTGATGAAACGTTAATAACAAAACTATTACTTGGTACCAAGTCCACCGCTATAGGGTATGATGACATAACATATGATATGATATTAATGACACTTCCACTAACTTTATCAATAATTACGGATCTGATAAACACTTCGATACTAACAGCTGAAGTTCCTTCAATCTGGAAGACAGCCATTGTTCGCCCAATCCCAAAAGTAAACGATCCTAAGGATCTTAAAGACTTGCGCCCTATAAGTATTTTGCCGTACCTGTCGAAGATCTTGGAAAAAGTGATCTATTATCAGGTGTCCCAATATTTGGAATCCAATAATATCTTGCCCGAAAATCAGTCGGGCTTTAGAAAAAAAAGAGGTACTTCTACAGCTTTGCTTGATGTAATTGATGAGGTTCTTGCAGCGCAGGATATAGGACATGGCACAGTAATGGTTTTACTGGATTTTTCGAGGGCGTTTGACTGTATCAATATTAATCTCTTACTCTCAAAATTACGCTATTATGGGTTTGATAATCACTCAGTACGTTGGTTCTCCAATTATTTCGAACACCGTAAACAAATAGTCAAATTAACTGAAACAGACGGGGTTTCCTCAATGTCCAGTCCTTGCCAGGTGAAAAGAGGAGTGCCTCAAGGATCCATTTTGGGTCCTCTTTTGTTCATCCTGTATAGTAGCGACATCATCAGCTGTATAAAACATTGTAAATATCAGCTTTATGCCGATGATTTGCAATTTTTTTTATCTTTTCATCCCAATGATACTGCCACAGCTATCGAGAAGGTCAACGGCGATTTAAAACGATTGTCAGAATGGTCCTCCACAAACTGTCTAGTGCTAAATCCATCAAAAACCAAATTTATGGTTCTTGGGTCTATAAATCAGACTAAGACTATTATAAGTAAACGTCCAAATATTATTGTTAATGACGTGATAGTTGATCGTGTCGATGAGGCCCGAAATCTTGGACTATTATTTGACACAAATTTACGTTTCGAAAATCACGTGATAGAAACCGTCCGGAACTGTCTTTATCGCCTAAAAATATTGTACAATTTCCGGAATCTTCTCAGTGTCAAACTTCGAATGAGACTCTGTGAGTCCCTCGTTTTATCTAAACTTCATTATTGCCTCACTGCTTACGGCCCATGTCTTCTTGCTCGTTCACAGCGTCTCATTCAAAGAGTGCAAAATGCGTGCGCTAGGTATTGCTTTAAAATCCCTCCCCGGGCACACGTTACACCATACTTAAATAACTCGGGTCTTCTAAAAATGACCGCTCGTCTGGATCTTATGTTCGCGTGCTTACTCTTTGATACCATACAGACAAAACTGCCCACCTATCTATTTAAAAAACTTGTATGGCTCACTAACAACCACCATCAACCTAGAACGTCACGAGCAGCCGTGCTACAAGTCCCTAAACACAAGTCCGCTGCTTTTAGAGGGAGTTTCCGCTACCGTGCAACAAAATGTTGGAACAACATTCCTCCCCCAATTCGTAATTTAAAAAATAAATTCAATTTTAAAATTAAATATCGGTTACACCTTTTAAACCATCAAAAACTTCAAGGTTGAAACTCCCTCGTAGATGAAGTAGTCTCATTTATTTATTTAAATTCAAATTTTACAAAATCTTAGGGTCAAATTGTAACATATAAATTAAATCTCAATAATGTAGCTACCTACTATATCGAATACACAAAAGCACACGCCATTACACACACAACACAACATGAGCATAATTAGGTTATATTAATAAGAATTAAGCGTTGTACAGTCTTTTTTGTTTTTGTAAGGTCCTGGCAGAATATCAGCGATGTGGCTTGCCGCGTCATCATGCTGAGCCAGCGCCTATTCTCTGCCACGACACATGGTTTTGCATTCAAGAATTGTAAACTAGTTTTAAGAATAATTCTAAGCTGCATGTTCTTCTTATTGTCTATACCTACCTACCATGTATGTTGTGGAAACGAATAAAGTTTTTATCTATCTATCTATCTATCTACATATATAAATATATACCCATTGTGAAACATCATGAGGACGACCTGTAACTTTATTCGAAAATAATTTTATTGTAAAAATGCATAATTTATAGAGTAAGGTGTACGCATAAAAACCGCAAATCGATGTACAGTTTAGCTGCACATGCATACTAAGGTCAAAACAAAATGTATGGCCCGCATGTCCTAAAATCAATTACCTTAGGAGGGGAGTGCTGAGTCATTATTATTTTGGTATTGAGAAAAATATCAGAATCGTATCGTGTGTGGTATCATAAGAAAGGAATTTTTGAGGCTATTCTAAAATATACTATATCATTACATTTCAGTAAAAAAATCCCATACAAAAAAAGCGGCCAAGTGCGAGTCGGACTCGCCCATGAAGGGTTCCGTACCATTTATGACGTATTAAAAAAACTACTTACTAGATCTGGTTCAAACCAATTTTCGGTAGAAGTTTGCATGGTAATGTATATCATATATTTTTTTAGATTTTTCATTCTGTTATTTTAGAAGTTACAGGGGGGGGGGGGGGGGGGGACACACTTTTTTCACTTTGGAAGTGTCTGTCGCGCAAACTATTCAGTTTAGAAAAAAATGATATTAGAAACCTAAATATCATTTTTGAAGACCTATCCGTAGATACCCCACACGTATGGGTTTGATAACAAAAAAATTATTAAATTTTATAACGTATTAAAAAAAAAACTACTTACTAGATCTCGTTCAAACCAATTTTCGGGGGAAGTTTGCATGGTAATGTATATCATATTTTTTTTTTAAATTTTACATTCTGTTATTTTAGAAGTTACAGGGGGGGGGGGACACTTTTTGTCACTTTGGAAGTGTCTCTCGCGCAAACTATTCAGTTTAGAAAAAAATGATATTAGAAACCTAAATATCATTTTTGAAGACCTATCCCTAGATACCCCACAAGAATGGGTCTGATGAAAAAAGATTTTTTTTTTAAATTTTATGACGTATTAAAAAAAAATTACTTACTAGATCTCGTTCAAACCAAATACCCCACACGTATGGGTCTGATGAAAAAAGAATATTTTTTTTAATTTTATGACGTATTAAAAAAAATTTACTTACTAGATCTCGTTCAAACCAATTTTCGGTGGAAGTTTCCATGGCAATGTATATCATATATTTTTTTTAGATTTTACATTCTGTAATTTTAGAAGTTACGGGGGGGGGACGACACACATTTTTCCACTTTGGAAGTGTCTCTCGCGCAAACTATTCAGTTTAGAAAAAAATGATATTAGAAACCTCAATATCATTTTTAAAGACCTATCCATAGATACCCCACACGTATGGGTTTGATGAAAAAAGATTTTTTGAGTTCCAGGTCTAAGTATGGGGAACCCCCAAAATTTATTGTTTTTTTTTCTATTTTTGTGTAAACATCTTAATGCGGTTTATAGAATACATCTACTTACCAAGTTTGAACAGTATAGCTCTTATAGTTTCGGAAAAAAGTGGCTGTGACATAATCGGACAGACGACGGACATGACGAATCTATAAGGGTTCCGTTTTTTGCCATTTGGCTACGGAACCCTAAAAAGACTCAGCACTTCCAAATTTTCTCTAGTATGCGTGTGCCAAATGGCTAAACTGTACATCGATTTGCGGTTTTTCTTTGAAATTGGGCTAGTACAGCTTCCACTATTAATATATTAATGTAACAGGAGTTTCTCTTTAGCATTGTTTTAGCCTTTTAGACACAAAATACGGTGTAGGGTTCCTTAGTTACCCGTCCTTTACAACGCAAACAAAAGGGAGTGCCTTCGCAAAGCTTTGTAGGCACTTCTTTTTACAACGAAGGGAAGAGCTTTTGAGATAACTCAAAAACGGCTTAACTGATCATATTCGCTATAGTTTTCATTGTATGTCTTTACTAAGCTCTACTTTAGAGATTTTCTTTAACAATATTTGGATCCATGGTTAAAAAATTAGAGGGGGAAGGGGGAGCATATTTTTTTCTTTCAGTGTTGTTTTCAGATTATTTCTGAAAATATTAAAAAAATACCCCTATCAACGACACCACACAAAAAAATCATCCCCATTTTTCCTACGTGTAGGGCAAGTACACTCGGCATGATTGAGTTATATATCCATGCCAAATTGCAGCTTACTAGCACTAACGATAAAGCTTCGGACGGACGGACAGACAGAGGGACGTGGCGAAACTATAAGGGTTCCTAGTTGACTACGGAACCCTAAAAAAATGGAATAGTGACAATAAATATTTTACTAAGTCGTTATGGTAATTATAAGTGTATTCTGTATTGTTCAAGTTATATTTCAATAACCGATAGAAAGGATATTTGTGAAGAGTTAACAAACGAACCTTAGTGCGTCATAGTCATAGCTACAAATCCTATAATAAGACTCTAAAATATACAGTATACTTTTTTACACTTATTGCAAAGACGTAAAGTGTATAATCGCTGACATATTTATGTAATTGACCGTACCATTAAAATATATACTTTTGAAAACAGCTTCCTCGTCGGAACAAAATGTAATGTTGACAATGTTGGTTTCACGCTCTTTTGTTGTTGATATAGGAAGTACAATCTGTACAATCCGTGTCACGATTGCGCGCCAATATTATGTGCTCTACTGACAATAAAAACGCGTTTCGTTTATTTCCTCTGGTTATATTATTATTTGTAGAAATTAATATAGAAAGAATAAATAGTTACCTATTTATTACTTATAATATATATATTTATTTAGTCGTATATATGGACTTGGACTATACGCGTTATTCCGTCTGTAATGGTGACTTTCGGCTTTCCTTGCCCCATAACCTGTTAGGTTATACATTATATACTTATTTACGGGACAAGGCTATTCACGTCCACCACCACTAGAGGTACACATAATATAATTTAGAGGTACATATAAGCGAATCCTAAACCAGGAAGGGCCCAACTAACTAATTCGTTCGCTCTTCGTCTATTTTCCTCTCTGTCGTTCGAATATGTAAGAGCGAGAGAAAGGCGCAGCTATCAAATTTCGATGTACGGCTTTCGCTGTAGGCCTTCAGAGCACGTGACGCAGCAAAAAACTGTCACAAAAAATATTTTTAGTTTTAGAGATTAGAATTAGGTATTATGGTTATTAGGCATATAAACACAAATATGTTAGTCTGATGTAAGGTACCGTAAACCGGGGTGAATAGCGATGGCGGGTGGAAAAGGGATAAAAGGCAAAATGACATTATTCCTGATATTTTTTTAAAAACTAGACCTCAGTTGGTGGATGATAAATTATATTTGATTAGAATTTTCTGCTTTGGGTTGGTGGAGTGAAGTGAAAATAAGGTTGCCTGATATTAGAACATACCAGACCTCTGCTTATACGAAGTTGACACAAATTATGTAGAGGACCAACTATAGTAGTAGGGTATTTGATATCCTTTAAATTACTTATGAAAATGGTCTACAGATTCATATCATTTATGCACGTTTTTGCTATCTACATATACATATAAATATATTGCAGTGTTCAGGAAGCAAAATACTTCCAAATCATATGTAAAATTTCAGGTAAAAAAAAAATGAAATGTTGTCAATTATATTGTGATCAATTTTGTTAAGAAATTCAATGAAAATATTAACCATACAAAATAATTGGGTCCGCAATATAAAGCAACACACAATCACACAAGTATTAGATACGAGCTTTTTAAAGTTACTGTCAACGCAACACAACGGTTTTTATAGTAACTGCCAACAGGCAGTTAATATAAAAACCTAGGATGTAATGTCATGGCGAGTCATGTTATGTCTCGTAATATTTGCAGTACATTGTTGCTCGGTAAATTTTCAAAAAATAATTACGGGTCATAATTAACTGTAACTTTAAAAAAACTCCTTAATTAACGATTAGACGGATAAATTCTATACCTGGTTTAATTTACTCTTATTGCCCGTATTGGATATACACACTGTATTGGCTATTTTATACCATTATTTTGTATACCATACTTTATACCATTTATTACGGTGAAGATTTCTCCGGCAGGCACCTCCATGGCGCAAGTTTTATTTAATAAGTCTGATTTAAAAAATCGGTTACGTTTACGTGACGTAGATGCTTGGAAAAACATCTGTGCAAACACAAAAGGAATAAAAACACGGGTATGTTCAAGTAAATTTATTCCATAAGTTAGGTAATCATACGTTTATTTATATTATTTAATTTTATAGAACATTTTTCATATAGCCTTAGATGTGAACTGAGTTGGGATCAGAGAACTACCTACTAATTCTTATTACCTACTACAACATTTATTAGCACTCAAAAATATAAAGGCATGGGTTAAAATGCTACTCATATATTGGCACGGTCATAGTTATGTAAAAAAATTAATTGCATTCGAAAAAGACGCCGCTTTTAGGTAAGACATTAATTATGTTGTTGATGTCGAAAACGAGAGCGGAATCAAACCCAAGCGCTGTCAGAATAATACTGAGCAAAGGCGATGATATAGATATATTGCAGTGAAACTAATGAAAACTTATGAAATTAGCAGATACATAGATAGTTACTAGCAGGGCTCGTACATTTCATGCCGTTGACGGAAAAAGGACTTCATGTTACATAGAGTATGATTCCAGTTGGCATTTTCGTAATAACTAATCATTTGTCAACCTCTTTAATTAAATGAACTGAAACGTCTCACTGACTTTCATCTCATTGTCACTCATTTAAATAATAGATTAATAGTTTATTAAATAATACATATTTTTGATTTTTAACAGTGGAATTTGGAATTTTTTATGGAACAAGTATTTATTTTTCTACGCGTTATTGGGTTAATACTAAATTTGTAGTTTTGTAAAAAAAAAAAAAAACTGAATGAAATGCACGGGCCCTGGTTACTAGTTAATTTACTTAGTAGACAGCGGAATATATTAAAAGATAAGGGCCCTATCACACTGGCGATTTGCGAGCGAGTTGAAAGCGAAGCGAACGCTGAAAATAAAATTTTAAGCTAAAACTGTTACACCTTAGGCCCTATCCTAACGAGTTCGTTGCGAGCGTTACGAGTTCGCCGCGAACGTTGCGCGCGCGCGGCGAACTCGCTGCGATAGGGCCCTAAGGTGTAACAGTTTTAGCTTAAAGTTTTATTCAACGCTCTACATTCAAGTCCGTTAATACCAAGTTTATACACTCTTCGTGGTAAAAACCGACAGCACGATGTTTGAGCTGCCTTATCACTAGAAGAGCTAATTTGCATTACGTTAAGTATTAAATAAAATACAAAGCTTCGTGCCCCTTGTATGTACACTTAACGCATTTTAGCTCAGGTAGAAAAGCAACCTTAGGCGACACTAAAATCATAAAACAACAACATTTTTATTATTTGTTTCAAAATACATAAATTTAATAATTTATGTTACCTAATTATATTATTATTTAACAACAAATCAGTTAACTCGTAACATAATCGATTACTCTAATTAATAAATATAAATAATATCAAAATGTTACGAGATTACTGATGTGTATTTATAAGCTAAAAGCGACTTAGTTATATAGGTTTCTAACCTATAGGAAGATTTTAAAATGTGGTCATAATGCCACGAGTAAGGCTAATTTGAAAAATGGCCTGCGAGGTTCACAACTGCATAGGAATTAGCAATTATAGTCAATTTGTAATTGACGGAATGTAAATACTTAACCCTAAGTATATAAACAAGCGTAGGTACAGATCTTTTTGTATAACAGCTCAACATTAACTTAAAATAAATAATACAGTTCAATAAGAACACAAATGCACGTAAAAAAATAGATCACACACACATTCAGTTTTTCGAATGATCATAAATCTTTCGAGTCTTCTGGTAAACAGAGAAAGAGTTTAGATATAGCCGTGTTAAAGCTGTGTACCGCGTTGAGGAACCAGAGGGGTTTGTTCTGCCACTTAATAAATATGAAATAGACGGGTATGCCGAGGAGGGTGAAGGAGAGACCTATGGCGAGTTGTTTCGGGTGTTCAAAGCAGGAGAGGATTACTAGGAAGGTGCAAACGATGAAGAAGACGCAGGGCAATATGAGGTTTACTCGGATGGGCCGTGTGGCCTGTGGGCGGGAGTATCGCAGCCACAGGAGGCCGGTGACGCTGCACAGTATGAAGAGCGCCTCTACTGCGGTCACCACCACCACCAGCGCCTCTACGTCGTTCCACACCAGGATCACCAGCGTCACGAGGCACTGGAAATAACAATATATTTTAGTAAATTGGTGTTCAAAAACAACGCCAATTTTATTTCTTTATGGGTAAATATCCTAATGCCATGGATGAATAAAACAAGACCAATGAAGAGCAACGACTATACAAAATCGCGTTCCTCCAATATTCAGAATTGCCATATGGCGTCACGAACGCAGCAGGTCCCAGTTCAATCCATTTTAGTCGGCACTATATTGCACCACAAAGAAAACAAATTAAATACATACAACTACATACAGGTAAGAAACACAATATTGAAATATTCTAATAAAGCTCTTAAACATTGCAATCTATATTGACTAACTAAACTAAAATATAATATTACAAAATTAAAACTAAAATTAAACCTAGAAATAAAATAAAATCATCTACTATAAAATATACTTACCTACAAAAAAAAAAGAACCAATTACAAAGAGAATACCCCTTCTAACAGGTCGGTCTGCGGCATGGACCCCATGATACTGGCGGCATTACCTCTCTGTATGGCAAGGGAAATATACGTTGAGAGAGGTACGCGCCAGCCCTGGGGTCCCCTGTGGTGTCGACCAGCCGCACCGACAGTGCTGCCATGAATATTTTCATGTCGGCTGACCAGAGACCTATCTCATTTGTCAGGTTCGGGTCCTGTAGCACCATCTATTGAGCACCATTATTTCGAGGCAGAGCTCAGTTCCAATGAATTTTCTTCGGCGCTTAGACCGAATAACTAAACTCCCATTCAAGACCCCGCTGAATTTTAAAGAAACGCGACTTTGTATAGACACTGTATTTTTTCTTGTTTTGCATCAAAAATAAGGGTCATACAGCTGCTTTATGTTTGATGCCTTGTTTCACTTGCCATGTTTTAATCTTTTAATGATGTTGATACTAATTGCAGTAGGTAAGTATATTTCATTAAACACGTCGAAAACATAAAAGACGAATAGAATATTTAATTATGAGTATTAATGGGCAATAATGTGGTAGAAATTTTACAGGTATCAGTGAAATATCAAAAATACCTACTCCAAATTGGTTGGTGTCATTTACTATAGGCATATGTACCGTTTTATATTGCAGTATTTAAAAAAATATACCAACGTGGTAACATACCAAATTACGTACGTATATGGAGATATTTTATAGCATCTTAAATACTTGTAATTCTCCAACGCGAGATACATTTCTGAGTTTCCATTATCCACACCTATTTACTTTCTCTAATGAACGTATCGTGTTTATATTTTTCCGTTCTGATGAAAGTTATATGTAAGTGGATGCGGTTTTATGTAGAGTCAAGTGCTACTAAATTAATTGCATATAACTGGATTTATTTAGTGTCTGTTTATGTAATACTTGGTACTTTCATATTAACTTTTCAACAGCTAGCAGATTTACGTACTTATTTTCTTTCATTGTATATCTACGTATTTATTGCATATATGGGTCTGTCATCACGGTTCTTACCATGAATAAAAGTGAGGGCACAGGCGTTAACCTCTTCACATCAATGAGCGATATCGCCAACGGCAAATTCCCATCCCGCGCCCCCACGAAGAATAGACGAGAAGATGCGTATATAGCCCCGTTCAGTGAGCCAAGCGTGCACAGCGCCACGAACAGCGACATGATCCAGCCCCACGACCCCAGGATTTTGTCGCTAAAGGTGATGGCCACGGCGTCAGACGACAGGATTTCGGCGTTGGTGAGGACGGCGAAGAATGCCACGTTGGTCAGGGCGTATACGGCGGTCACGACGGGCAGCGATATGCAGATGGCACGGGGGAGGTTTCTGAAAAAAGGAATTCAATCTTTTCTGATAAGTAGAATCGGGCCCAGCTTGAAGCAGCAATAGCAGGCTGTAGTTTTTAAAGTATCATCTATGACTATTTACATGCACTGCATTTATATTATATTCCAGGTATTAAACACCGACTTTTGGCGGCATACAAGTATGATCCGGTTCGAAGGACCACTTATAAAGTTTTTTTTGATATAACCAATATTAGTCAAGTACTTGCCTTACTTCGTGTTAATTACTGAGGTAGATAAAATTAATGTAACCGGTTCTTTTACAGTCAAGGAATGTGAATTATCACCAAATTAACTATACATATTAGGCGCTCCGAAAACGAATATATTTAAGAGCGATGAAATCGGGTCATCATTTGATAACTCCATTCAAAGTGGCCTGTTTCGATGCTTTATACATAATGTGACTTACTTGTAGGGATCCTTTAATTCTTCCGTTACGAAATTTAAATAATTCCATCCGGAATACGAGAATAAGCCCGAGTAGAATGCGATGGCAATTTCGCTGGCTTCGGTCTTGGTTCCCTGCATCATGCCCTCGAGGTTCTCGGTGTGTCCATGGAACAGGTGCACCAGGCTGGCCAGGAAGATGAGCAGCAGCGCGAGCACCTTAGCGGCGGTGAATGAGTCTTGCAGCCGCGTCACCCATTTCACGTTACCGCAGTTGATAATTGTCAGAAAACCTGGAAATTTGAAAAAAAAAGATTAGTTTAAGAAAAAAAATATGTAAGTAGGTAGCATTTGGGACGCTAGGAGGATATCGTAGGGCATGCCTAAATACTGGGTACATGCACATACACATTTGTTTCATTTTTTCATAGATGTATGGACTATGAAAGTGGTCTCGCAATTCTCTCACAGTATAGTTTATCAGAAATCGTATAACATAATATTTAATTACGATATGGCCACAGGTGTTATGAGTGTTATCACGATACAGCTGCCGAGCTCGATACTGGCTTAAGGTCAACCAGGGCAAGGCTTCACTGTTTTTTCAATATTTTTAACCCTCCTTAAACACCAAGTTATGAAATATTTAATTGCTGTATATAAATATTCTTCTGCTCTGTACTTTTTACAACTCATTACAAATATGATTCACAACAGTTGATATTAATGAAAAACTATTAGGTCAAACATGTTTTGCACTTGCGATATATTATTAAAATCAGTGCATGCTTTAGTACTTAGAAATAAATCTGTAATATTATTGTTTACGTTTATCGTATTATGTTTATGCATGTTTGTTGAACTAAACATTTGTAAAACTTAAATACTTTATCTACGCAATGTATAAATAATAATTATGAATTTTATGTACCTATTCATCAAATTTTATAGAAAAATGTTTCTCATATAAGTGAAATGTAAATTTCTTTTTGAGATAATAAAAATATTCTTTAACCCGAAATATCCACCCTACAGCCCTACCTACTCATATAAAGGAGGTTAGATTGCATGGTCATTTACTAGGTACGAGGAAAATCGCTGTGTTGTGACGTTTCATTAATGAGTAGCCAATGAGTCACATTGGCTCCAATTTGACTCTTTAGGGGTTAGGATACTGGCCTATTGTGACAATGGAGTTTTCCTTAACGTGCTAATATCCTTTAACGCCGGGTGCTAGGGCAGTTATGTACTAGGTTCGGACAAGTGCCCTTACGCAACTGTGTGTTCGCCAAGATAATTCCGCACAAGTGTGTGTTAGCACGATGCGGGAGGAAACGCCCATTATCCTGTCAGCCGCAATCAGTGCGGCCACCGCCGAGCGACAACGCGTTTTAAAGACGGCTACTATCCCTCGTTGACGGGAACAGCGGGAAATTTGCACATTGACTAATTACCAACCAGCCGTAGGGTTATTTTGTCATAGTGTCAATCGATCTTGTCTTCATTTGCTATTACTATTAACTGAAATCAGAGGTAGGAGGAGGAGGAGGAGGAAAAACTAAAAGACACAAAGTAACATTACCAGTACTGGCAATGTCGAATACCTAAGGTAGAGATTGAAGCATTTTATAAATGTCATGTTTCGCAGATCATTCCCCTTCTGTAGACCAGAACTTAGTAGTGCCTCATCTTCTCTTTCTTAAAGTCGCAGAGAGAGTACATCACCCGCAACTTTGTCGACAATATACCTACCTAGTACATAATCTATCCATGCTTTTAATAAAAGAAGATAGCACAATTTAATCGGGGGCATTGTCGATCTAAGAAACTTTCCGGGAATTTAGCCAGGCGAACATTACAGGGAAAAATAAAACTGACAACGGGACATCACTACGCGGTCACGAGGAGTGGACCACATCCACACCTAGACTGACGAAGACCGATGCCTCTTCGCGTCACCGAGTACTACGTCCGCTCAACACTCCCTTTATAACACCTACAGCGTCAGCGTACGATCCTACTATTGTATAAATTACATCCCGTAATCTGGAGATAAAGAAGTGTTAGTCATAAAACACCTACTACACCTACTCGCTTGGTCACAAAATCCAACGAAAAATCCTGTCCTTGAGGTACGTTCGGATTTTTTACAATTACATTGGCTTTGCCAACTACATGCTGAGTTGTGACCCTTTTATGGCATTTTGCGCTAAATGTTAATTCATTGTATTGCCAACATGTTTTTGTCATCCGTGTCTATTTTGTCATAAATGAATGTATTTTCTATTTCTATTTCATTACGTTGCATACCAATGTGATTTCAGGATCATTAGGGTAAAGGCACCAGTAGTCAGCCTTATAACTCATTTTTAAAGTTTGTACTCCTGACGTTTCTACAGGATTAGTCGGATAAATAAACGCATGACATGGTTAGATCAAGTGTTTATTATAGTTTTGAAATAAAGTATGTCAAAAAATAACAATCCTCTTTATAATATCTATAATTAAGATTAAACAAAAAATGGCACTTTTCTCCAGTAGTCAGCCTCTAAAATCCAGTAAGCAGCCTTTGTGTACCCAGTACTCAGCCTTTATAAACTATTAATAACAATGAAATAAAAAACACTATTATTTGTATTAAAGTTAACACGATACCCGATACGGTATCGTGATGGGTTAGTGTACGATATTATAATATTTATCATTCCTAGGTAGGAAGCTAGAGTATAGGTAGGTCTAGGTACCTATACTCTTATAAGTACAATTCTCATGCCACGAAATTTGTAGGCCATAGGTACTTAAAATTATTCTTGCAAACTAATAAACACTGTATTTATCTTCTTATTTTTTATTATTGAATCTGTTTATTGAATATAATTCATTATTTTTAAAATCGGTTTAAATGCTGGTGAAACCCGTGCAGGGGTCCGTTAGATATTGGAATATTGAATTTCTCAACAAAAGTATGTATACACTTTTGAACCTTATTTAAATGAGTTAAAGTTCATAATATTTGGCAGCGACGTACCAAGGAAGATAATGGCTGAGTACTGGATCCGTGAAACCCAGTGGTTAGCCGCATTAAAACGTTATTTCAAATGCGGCTGACTACTGGGTTTTACTTTAAATTGACTGAGACATGCCTAACTAAATTTGAAAATGTAAATGTAACGGTCCTAACGGTCGCATTGGATCGAAAATTAAAAAAATAACTAATAACCCGAAAGTCAGCCGCGGGAGGCTGGGCACTGGATTTTTTGTAAAAAAGTGGTATCCAGTGGTCAACCTCCTCAATTTATAAGTTAAATATTGATATTTCTATTTAAATATAACGCAATTTAATAGATAAACTAACCAATAAACCCATCATCAACAAAAAACAGTAACTTTTTATATTAAAACATATTTTTTCTCACTCGTTAAAAGAACACCACGTGCAGTAAAAAATATGGCGGACATGACACTCCAGCTCTCGTCAACAAACATCACCTTTATGAACGAGTATATTTCCTATCCCCGATACCTCACCGCACCTGCCGCGTTACGTATTAACGAATAAGGAATCAGAGCTCCTATTTGACTACACGCGATGTGTTTAATCGAATATACCAGATATTTATGACCAATAAACGACTTAAAAGGCTGACTACTGGTCCCTGGCTGGCCACTGGTGCTGTTACCCTACGTCCCACTCGTATTAATACATTTATACAAGAAATCAAATTACATATGCTGGATGGATGTTTCGTTATCCTAAAAATAGACTACATATACCATACTAGTATAAATAAACTTTAACATGGCCATGCATTTTTGTTTTTGCAGGAGACGGTGCTGAACATGACGCGAATTTGATTATCTACAAATGTATCTGATTTATTAGTAATTCAAATACATCTAAAATCCCAAATAAATAACGGCCAAACTTATTTCGAGGAAGCCCAACCGGTTCGCTGTATAATGACGACTCGCCCCGTGGTTCCGATCACAATCAGTGTACTTACACTTATTTCCAACCGACAACTCTTGCACTTCTTGGAATGTCGATCCATGTCTCAGTATTTAATTACATGAAATTAAATTCATCTGTCGGTGGCTGTGATACTTCTTAAAGGAGAACGCGTATTAAATTACTGGTGTTTGATGGACCAGTTTATGCACCTTTCCTTTTGAGATCGGCTTGTCCTAGAATGTGATGAGCCAAACGTGTTCTCTGCATATTCTGCACAATATACTTTTGCAGGTCAGTATAATAATGCTGCCTTAGTATTTACTTATATATAAACTTGCTTCCAATAAGAGTTAACTAATGTGGCATTTAATTAAAAAGGCCAACGGCTTACCGTACTCTTATGAGTCTTAAGTAACTCTCTTAGTCACCGTAACAAAGTCACTCTGTATAGATTTTATACTGGGGATGTATTAAATAGAACTTTAAGATTCTTACGTGATAAATATTAAATAGGGTGGAGGAGGGTCGGCCTATTCTTATTTTTTGGGAAGGTGGGAGGGGGTCAAAAACTGACACTGGCTTAATTAATGAATGGCGCCTAACAGGGGATAGCCAAGCCAACGTTTGAGCGTCTGCGATTGCGATGCGTATTGGTGCGAGAGAAGGGGAATGAGATCGATTTCTTGCAGACATTAACATCAATATCAAATGCCAACTCGTGGTACGGCTACTGGAGCTTACACGACGAAATTAACAATAAGAAATGCGAATTGGCTATAAACTAGAACAAAATAGTTTCCGATAAAACTGCTAGAAACAAAAGAAAAAACTAGTTCTTTTTCTTATCGAAATATGTTTAAGCTAATGAGAACGACAACCATTAAATACTATATTGTTGGTCAACCTATGTAAAGAATAGCAATATAGTGTGGAGTAAACATCTATTATTTTCGCGAATCTTCCTTAATAATTCTTAGTTAATAACCTGAAGTATGAATAAATGTATCAATAAGAAATAAATAATATCACTTATTTCTGTAATTGTAAGGCTTCAGAGAAATATGAGGTTCTTAAGTCACGTAAACAAGTAAGGTGGTGACAAGAGTCCAGGACTAAATCTTCAGGTGGTTCAGAATACAACTAGAGGGGATCGATAGCGACGAAAAATAAAAATATGTTAGGTATAACAAAACTACTTACAAGTAAGGACTGCTGCTATAAGGCTAGAGGCGGCCTTGGGAACGTCGCAGACCGGCCATAAGGGCTTCAGTATGTTCTCTGCGAAGGTGATTGCCGTGATCGCGTTGGCCGTGGGCACGAGGATGAAGAGCGCCACCCACAGGTAGAGGAAACCCAGGAGCGGCCCGAAGGCCTCGCTGATGTAAGCGTAGTCTCCCCCGGACTTGGGGATCATTGTTCCTGAAAATGGAACAAAGTATATTAAAAAAGAAATCATATATTATAACCTCGGTTTTTTATCATGAGAAAAGACTACGCGATCTGGACGTGTTTTTATTACTCATGAAACCAATAATGTAAATTAACCTTTGTATTCGGTATATAATAGGGATGTTGACTGTACTTAAAATAGATTATTTCACACCATGCATGACATAAAGCACCAGAACATTGATAGAGAAACGTAGACAGCAGTTGTTTTTATACACAATTTCTATTTTATAAATCGTATAGAACTAGAGTATGTAACTTGACTAGTGTTTCATAGTAAATTCCATGGTGGAAAATCGTTTTGACAAATCGAAAAAAAGGAGCTGATTTGACTAGTCAAATACCCTACTATTACATATTTTTCCTATTCCTCTACTGTTATCTGTCATTTATGCATTCATTAAAGAACGAATATAAGAACATACATAAAAGGTTTCAAGAAAAGTACCTACATATATATTGTCTATTCCTCATAAAAGTTCATCACTCATTTACTCCCTTAATTTTAGACGCTTAATACCCGAAAATATGGAACAAATTCTGGTCGTTTACTTTAACAATAGTCTTATCTTGTGTTAAAAATAAAATTATAAAATTGTCTTGTCTTATGTTAAAAACGAAGAAGAGTACATTGAGTTATTATTTAATTATTATTTTTACTCTTAATAAAAACGTATTATTACAAGCAAACCCTTGAGTGATCACTAGTATATAGAACTAGCATCGATAGTCGAGTTTATCGATACAGGAACTCCCTACTTGTCAAACAATTTTTCCCCACTGATTCCTATAATTAATTTCGATATAATTAAATAGTATTGTAAATCTTGTTTAGACTCGCTATTTTGAAATGCCATTGAAGATTTATGTTTAAGGAAACCAAAAAAAAAGTATGTGGTAGATATATTTTCTTAGTTTCGATCACTATAGAAAAATTTACGTGAGGTTTTCTTCCCCCAACGTGTTTCTGTAGTGATTTTTTCGCCCCCCCCCCCCCCCCCCCCCCCCCATCTATGAGATGACATGGAAAATTACTTTTTAATATAAATATTTATCGGTGCAAATATGCAATTATGTAGTTATTATGTAACAATAGGAAAATCTAATGTAATTATTTTTCACTGAATGGGTCATAGGAATTACAAAGTTATTACCGACAAACGTTTAGAGGTAGGGAGAGCATGGCAGATCTAATTTGATAGGTAAAAATATTATTTGCTAAAGTAAAAAAAAAAGATTTTTGATAATTATTATTTGCGTAAAATCCACGATTTTCGCGATTTCGGGGTTTCTCCCATAGTAAAAGTTGCTCAGTATGACCTATAGGTCTATTCACCCCGTAAAATATTGCAGCTGACTAAATAAACATCCTATATAAATAAGATTGAGTCCGATATTTTTTCATGCTTTGTTGTGCAAGATTATTGCAGGTGACTGTACTCATGCCTTTTCATGCCGCATGACTTGTGACACTTCTGCTAAGAATAGCGTGTCAATCGTCAAAGTGGCGTACTTTATTGCTTGGGATCAGACTACAAATAACCGGCTGAATTGATCTTTTGTATTCTTTGGATGTTCGAGTTTGACTCATGTCATTGTCGTACCTATTTAAAGATTGGGAAAAGCTTTTAAGATGTTTAGGCAGGTACCTACTTCACTTGGAATGGGATGGGTCCTACTCACAAAACGCACATGAATTTAATAGTGAAGTATACCCTGTATATGTCGCAGTCGGATTGTATAATCCGCCGTATTACATTATGGCTAGCTGTTATCAAAAACAGGGCCGTTTTGAAATGCGGCGGGTTAACGATTAGCCGGATTGAATGCGGCTGAATGAAAATCCGCCGGAATGTATTCGTTGCCAAACGTTCTTCAAGACGGCTAGCCGTAATGTAATACAGCGAGTCATTAGCCGGCTCTTTGACAGTTTTTAGTTCCCATTTGTAACACTCGTGGCGCTGCCTGACATAACAATTTTTTATTTAGTATATAATAACTATGATAATTCTTGATTGACAAGGAATATTGTTAGTAGAAATCTTTTAGCATTTTCATATTAAAATTGATTTTCATAAAATTGTTTCATTTTGTATGGTCACTCTGCAATCTAAATAGTAGTACGATGCCCCTAAACGTGGGCCGCCTTATTGACGAACGTATCACAATGACAATATGGCTAATCGTTGAACCGCCGCATTTCAAAACGGCCCTGTTTTTGATAACAGCTAGCCATAATGTAATACGGCGGATTATACAATCCGACTGCGAAATATATACCACCAGAGAAAGACTATATATAAAAGAGAAAACGTTTTCCCACTTCTAAATATTTTCCATTCTCTATGATGTTTTAGTAGGTATGTTATTGACACAACGAAACACTAGGTTTATAAGTTTTCGTTTTTTTTTCAAAATTTGCAAAACATCAAGCTATTCTTCCCTCTTAATAGGCGTCGTAAAACGTATATGAACGCATATATTTACGTTTATTCTAGTGTTAGAAAACTCTTAAATATACCTAAGTTTTAATTTTAAGTAACGTAGCTTTAGAGAGTGGAGTTTAAAATTTTTTTTACCGCTTTTTTAGATTACAATATTCACAATACGGTTGCCAAAAATTTTATAATTAATCTTGAGGATTTTCTCTAGGGACTTCAACGATTTGAAAGTTAATTTTTTGACTTTCACTCAACAGAAAAAATTACGAACACAAGTACTTTAAACGTACTTTTTTTATGCGCAATTGCGCAATTACCCTGTATATGTTATATATTACTTAACACTAAAATTCGCATTTCAAAATATCTTCCACACTCAAATTTATTTACGTAGGTATAATTGAGAATTATCTCTTTTTATAAAACTGCTACTCAATTTCGCCAAAATATCAAACATGCACAACGTTAATATTCACGTTTTCACTTCTGCCGGCACTCCCGGAGTGCAACCCGTTGTTTTAGATTTGTTTTGTTGAATTCCAATGGTTTATGAGTTTTCAGAAAATAGTTTACCCAGTTAACGTGAGTAGTTAAGAAAAATTAATCGCTGGAAGTTTTGTGACGATAATTATTAAGCATGAAATCTTTATGGGTTTCAACTTTTTAGGGTTCCGTAGCCAAATGGCAAAAAACGGAACCCTTATAGATTCGTCATGTCCGTCTGTCTGTCCGATTATGTCACCGCCACTTTTTTCCGAAACTATAAGAGCTATACTGTTCAAACTTGGTAAGTAGATGTATTCTATGAACCGCATTAGGATGTTTACACAAAAATAGAAAAAAAAAACAATAAATTTTGGGGGTTCCCCATACTTAGAACTGAAACTCAAAAAATCTTTTTTCATCAAACCAATCTATGGATAGGTCTTCAAAAATGATATTTAGGTTTCTAATATCATTTTTTTCTAAACTGAATAGTTTGCGCGAGAAACACATCCAAAGTGAAAAATGTGTCCCCACCCCCCCTGTAACTTCTAAAATAACAGAATGAAAAATCTAAACAAATATATGATATACATTACCATGCAAACAATTGGTTTGAACGAGATCTAGTAAGTAGTTTTTTTAATACGTCATAAATGGTACGGAACCCTTCATGGGCGTGTTTTTAATGATGTGCAATAATGCCAATAATGTTAAAAACATATTTCAGGAATAGATAAGTTAAATACTATAAGTTTGTCATATTTGTGTAAGGGACACACTAAGCTCGTAATAGATATGTATGCCACGTGTGTAGAATTCAATAAAAAGCGGCCAAGTGCGAGTCGGACTCGCCCATGACGAGAAAACCATTTATGACGTATTAAAAAGAACCTACTTACTAGATCTCGTTCTTACCAATTTTCGGTGGAAGTTTGCATGGTAGGTAGTCATATATATTTTTTAGTTTTATCATTCTCTTATTTTAGAAGTTACAAGGGGAGACACATTTTACCACTTTGGAAGTGTCTCTCGCGCAAACTATTCAGTTTAGAAAAAAATGATATTAGAAACTTCAATATCATTTTTGAAGACCTATCCATAGATTTAAAGGAAAAAAAATCTAAGTATGGGGATATTTTTTTTTCCTATTTTTGTGTGAAAATCTTATTGCGGTTCACAGAATACATCTACTTACCAAGTTTCAACAGTATAGTTCTTATAGTTTCGAAAAAAGTGGCTGTGACATACGGACGGACAGACAGACACATGACGAATCCATATCGAGTCGATCGGGAATCCATATGACGGGTTCCGTTTCTTGCCATTTGGCTACGCAACCCCAAAAACAGCAGACTGAAGACCTAACCTAACCGACTACATGATGTAAAATAACAATTAATAACGATATTATCAGAGAAAGTTGTGTAAATTAGGATCCGCACGAGTGTTTAGATAGCTTTATCGGTCAAGATAAATAGATATGATATTGATATCGGTCAGTGTAAAAAAATGTGAAAGTTGTAGGTAATAAGGACCAAAATAATAGGTACAGTAAGCTGCAGAGATAGTTGATCGTCCTGCAAACAAATTTCCATGCAGGGGGGTCAGTTATTTGATTATCTCTGCAGTTGACTGACTACGTCATGTAACGTTTGTTTGTATAGTAACATTAATCTCACAAGCCTTTGTTTGTATTAGGGCCATTCCACACTTCTTTCCAGCAGCTTCGCAGTTCCGCCAACGTTGCGTCGGGCAGCAGCTATCGAGTTGACCAGACGCCGACGCTCGCGCGTGCCAAACCAAGCATGTCGTTAAAAAGCAACTTTCGTGATAGTATTAAGGTTCAAATTTGTGTGAAATCTCATTCAGTGAACAATCAGCCACATGCGAGTGGTAATTTTTTGGATGAATTTGGAGATAGCATTAAATACGTGAGGTATCTCCGATTGGTGGTAAAATTGCTTTTTAAACGGACTTGTTGCCGTTAAGTTGTAATGTATTACAACTAATCTACTACTACTACTCATCATTCAAAGCAATTTTGTTACATTATAGTCTCTGTCTCTACAGGCCTTGTATACGCATGCGATTTTAGATAACTGCCCCACTTACACCAAGTAGGTGCAACGGATTCAATCGATCGTTTAAATGCCGCAATGTAACGCAAATCGCATGCAGTTCTAGGTGAGGTGTGTAGAGGCCCTTGCAGTAACAACTACGTGTCCAACGCTCGCTCGTTTCGAGTTCGAGCTACCTGCGATATATATAATATACAAATACATACTTCAATACATAGAAAACATCCATGACTCAGGAAGAAATATCTGTGCTCATCACACAAATAAATGCCCTTACCGGGATTCGAACCAGGACCATCGGCTTCATAGGCATGGTCACTACCGACTAGGCCAGACCGGTCGTCAAAAACCGATTGTCATTTTGGCTAGGCCTCCCAGGCGTTCGCCTCCGCTTTTATTGTGATAGTAGTAGTAGACTTGTGATAGTTTAAATGTGGGTTACATTACAAAAGGAATCGCTAAAAACCGACAACAGACCGTAATAATGTTGAGTTCTCGACTTGTAACGCGATACATTACACCAAAATGTTAAAAGTCGGTCTTCACCTTTATGAACGATTATTCTGCATTAGGCATCATGACATATCTACAGATTTTATTACAGGAAACGAGAGCGAAAAGTGTATGTACTCGTACCACAAACTTGAATTTATCGTATTTTTATTAGGTATGTGTGTGTGTGTGTGTTAGGTTTGCATATTTCATGGGATTATTTGTGTAAACGGGTAAAATTAATAGGCTTGCTTACTATTGCCAAATTACACAATAAAAATACGGTTTTATACGAAGTCGTTTATGTTATTGTGCCATTGAACTTTTAGCTAAAATAATTATCCGTTTATAAAAAAAAAAGGTAGGTATAATTATAATGTTTGTTTATGAATTCCATAATGTTTCTATATGACGTTATGTTCTTACGGTAGAGTATATCTAAATAGTTACCCTGTTATCATAATTTTAGTATTCAGTATATCTTCAGTTGATAATAATTAACTGTTTCTGGGGGTAGATTTAATTTTAATTTGTAATATCTACTCCCCAAGACCCTTAGACTTTTGTCTCGGGTAGCTGAACAAATTTTACCTCTAGAGCGATCTCTTCCAGAGAACCTTTGATAACAAACTAATCTGTGATAGCAACAATTTTAAATGTTACATTCTTTGAAGTGATAACAAATGTGCTCTCTACGTAATGAACTATCCCTGTCTACAATACAAAACAGGAGGTACCTATATTTATTTCGTAAGTATGTAATACACACACACACACACATACTATGTTATCGTGTTACATTCTGAATGCAATATTGTTAATTGTTATAAATATTCAGATGTTTGGCCAGCACTGCACAGTGGGAGGTTAATTCTGTCTGTTGCCTCATGCGCAGTAGCTTAATGACGGACACGTGTGGAGAAAAGTTGTCACATAACACAACACATGAGTGCACTCAACCCATCGGTCGAGGGTTGGACCCCCGGGGTAGCGATTGTACCTATCTACACCTAAACATATTATGAGTGTATTTCGTTTAGAAGTTAGTGATTTAACTACACGGAGCAGGTGGATGCTTGAGTATCAGTGGGAGTAAAATAGGAAATGATAAAATTTTAACTGCTAATGAATTTATTATTATTATTATTATTATTTATTATTTATTTGTTGTAATTAACAAGCTATAAACTGGAATATATGTCGTATACCGGCTTAAGAAAAGGTGATCGGAACCAAACCGATGGTGGCGGATTTGATGAAATAATTTGATTTTAATCACCCCAACTGGTAAATACACTCTTGATTGTTCATAACCTAATGAGAAAGTTGCATTTTATCCACATGTGGGGCAAAGTAATCGGATGCAAATTCTGAATTGTTTCCTTATGTTAGCTGGTAGAATTGACTTTTAAATGATAATTTTTATATTACGTTCTTGTGGATTTCATTTGTTTTGAATTTTTTGGTTTTTCATGGTTATTATTTTCCTCGCGTTGCTGTGGTGGAAAATTTTGTGTTTCACTTGGAGGCAAAGGCCCGACTTGAAACCCTCGCAACGCTCAAGATTCCACTTCTCGAACCACTTGCTAAGCTCGTGGTTCAATTTGGAATCTTTCACTTGTTCGGGTATCAATATTAGCACGAGCGGTTAAACCACAACTTTGCCCCCTTATAAAACAAATAACTATTGTTCCCTAGTTGTTATTTACATGCTTTTCGGGATCAATTTATGTGACTTTTATCGAACTGTATTCTAAACCTCTTTTCCGTATGAATTGTTTTAAGTAGTATCTTGCGGTATTCTTACGACTCTTTATTTCGGTAGAGTCGGCTAACTAAGTCTACAAACTCCACAAACATTAAACTGTACTGTACCTACTTAATTGGGCAACATGGAGGTGCCTACGTTAACCCAACCTCTTAAAAACTTAAAACAAATGCTCCAAAATACCCCAGGCCATGCTCCGGACCAGAAGAAGGTAGAAACTAGAAAGCAAAATAATTGAAAGAGTTTATGTACTAGAGACCAATTGAGTAGCGTTGACAAATGTTCATAATTGTAGTAGTTATTTACCATTAAAAATTAATCAGTCATTGAGGAAAACTTGCTGTTAAGAGAAACCCATTTTATTTAAATAACCATATGTTTAACATTGTAATGATGTAACACCCCAAAAGCTACTTAATTGTGACATTAATAAAAATAATTAGAAGAACGTATACGTATACTTACGTAGTAATTTAATAAACTATGTATTTATATTGTAAGGGAAGTTTAATTTCTCAGACAGATTTAGAATTTGCATACAATTACATTCACAGTCTGTTCCGATATCAGATCGCGAGTGCAGCTCTAAACATTTGGGGCTTAGCGATGTAAACAAACTAGATAAATAAGGTCTGTGTACACAATAAATTATCAGCAAACACTCACCTAACTCCCCGTAGCACAGAGCCCCGATCATAGAGAGGAAGCCCGAGAGGATCCAGACAATGAGGGCCATGCCCTTGGAGCCGGCATACTTCAACGCCATTTTTGGCGACACGAAAATGCCCGAGCCCACGATCACCCCCACGATAATGGCCACCCCGTTCATCAGTCCCAACTCCTTCTTCAAGTGTAGACCTTCGCGCGACCCGTCAGCATCTCCAGAGTTTCCAGACTCTCCGCCGACCTCCATCGCCTTAGGTTTCAGTCCTTCCGATGCCGAAACTTTCGCCATTTTAAACGTTTAATTTAAATTATCACGGTAAACAAATCAAATCCTTCAGTATCCTAACACGTGGTTACAGCGCCGCGAATTTAATCATAATGTTAATTTTCTGAAAAACTGAGCGGCGTCAGACAAACATTGCATCACTCGGCGCAGGCCGGACGGCGAATGAGCGGGAACCACCACGTGCGAACTACACCATAAAAACGCCATGAATTGATAAAGTAGCAGCGGTCAGGCTTACCACAGCTACTGATAACACGAACATTAATGATTATACTACACAATGTTCTATTTGCAGGTTAAAATATGCAACACATTAAAAGTTGTAAAAATCCACTCTACTGTAAATCATACAAAGGAAACAAGAGACTAATTGCATTTTTTTAAATTTATAACTTTTTTGTCGGGACGTAATATTTGTTTAGTTATCAGATGAATGCACGTCACACGAACGTTCAACGTTACGCACACCTACTTTACTATTCCATTAAGGTTAGCAGTAACCCCACTAAACGCGACCGTCTACCGGCGCAGGATGACTCAATGCGTAAAATGTTTTATGTGAATCGGATACTCTTTAAAAATATGTCTTGTGACACAGTCATAAAGCTTAGAATAGGAGTGAGTACCGTTTTTTGTGAGTTCTCTGCCAAGTTTGAGCAACTGGTTTTGGTTCATCTGTCTCTATCTTCCCGTAGGTACACTCATTTGGCATAATTACCAAGGATAACTTGGTCATTGGATAAGCGATAAGCTGTCTGGGACACTAGGGTACACTAGGGTCTTGATCACGATTGCACGATAGAGCTTCTTTAAGATCGAAAATAATACCTATTGTAGCATCTTCAATACAGGACATGAGCGATTTCATTATGAACATTGGGGTCAATGACAGCACCTAACAGTATCAACATGAATGTATTTATATACGAGTACATTTTTTGTGACTGTTTCATTTTTAGGGTTCCGTAGTCAACTAGGAACCCTTATAGTTTCGCCATGTCCGTCTGTCTGTCTGTCTGTCCGAGGCTTTGGTCCGTGGTCGTTAGTGCTAGAAAGCTGAAATTTGGCATGGATATATAAATCAATAAAGCCGACAAAGTCGTACAATAAAATCTAAAAATTTAATTTTTTGTGTACCTCCCCTACACGTAAAGTGTGAATGTGAATTTTTTTTTTCGCTTCAACCCTAGAGTGTGGGGTGTCGTTGGAAAGGTCTTTCAAAACTAATAGGGGTTTTCAAGAAACATTTTTTGATATTTTAATATATTTGGAGATAATCGCTACGAAAGAAAAAAAAATGTGTCCCCCCCCCCTCTAACTTTTGAACCATAGGTCCAAAAAATATGAAAAAAATCGTGGAAGTAGAGCTTAAGAAAGACATTAAATGAAAACTATAGCGGACATGATCAGTTTAGCTGTTTTTGAGGTATCGCAAAAAGTTTTCCCTTCATAGTAAAAAGACTTACCTACTTTAATTAGGTACTGATTATGCAAATTTGCCTATTTGTTTAACTCGCGTGAAAGGTACCGTTTCATCCCTTGGTTAACAATTTACTATACTTTAAGCTCCAGTTAGCTTATTGTGACGGAAGAGTAACTACGGAACCCTACACTGAGCGTGGCCCGACATGCTCTTGGCCGATTTTTATTGATTGACTACAGCACAGATGATTAAATTTTCTCAAAAATTACGCGTATTCAATTGCAGTCAAAAGAACAGTAGGTTTCTATAGCTGTCGATCAGAGACATGTAAATCATACGGACTAGCAAGCCCTCTACAAAGTTGCTTTCATTGGATTCTGTAATATCAAACTCAAGACATAGTAATACGCGATTAGTACAGAAATCCAGTAGCAATTGTTATTTTTGAATTAGATAAATAGTTACTAACTTTGCAAAAATTAGTACCCAATGAGAAGCGTTATACACAATATGATGAAAACATTTGTGAATTAATGAAAGGCTGATGAAAGGTAACATACAGATTAAATCTAAGTTAATACAAACGGACTTGGGAGCTAGCTTGGGGCGGTATTTGCCAACTTTTGGAGTGTTAATGATATAGAGAAATAACTAAGATAGAGTGCTAACTCCATACATCAGGTTTCTTAACAAAACGCGAGTTATTTTCGTAGTCGACATCTTCAAGTACCGAAATTTATCAGTACTGCTACTTGTCAATAGATGTCGCGACTAACGAAAAGTCTAATGCTCAACAATTTTCTGGATATTAACTATCAACATCTAGCGGACGATTAATAAACTAATTAAATGTGTATCTATCTAGTCTTATTGTCCCCAGGAAAATCTTAACAGCGTTATTCAGGATTTTTAATACACGGAATGGCGCCATTTAACATACAGTTGTATTGAACTTAATCTGAAATTGGTTTAAATTTAACTTGTATATTGCAGACGGAGCGGGGGGTGTAAAAGTAAAGCTTGTATTGCATAATGGGCTACAACTACATGCATGAAAAATGTTTTTCACCTCAGCAGTTCAAACAAGTCTACTTTCGTCACTCCAGGGAGTGAGACAAAGTAGCTTTTTAATTTAGTGAAGGCCATGAATACAATAATATTTCTAGGAGCTTTCGTCATAATGATGATGCTTTTCATTCATGAATGTAAAGAAATGCGGTTAACATTACTTGATGTTGAATTTTTTTAACCTTGAATATTTTCTCACTACTGAGGTGAAAAGTTGTATGTGTCACAAGAGAGTAAAGTTATTTTACATCTCGTGTTTTTGAGTCCCTCGAAACTTGACTCAAAATCAATATTTGCAAGAAAAACCATCTTTCCTCTCTTGTTGCACAAATAACTATTTTGTTCAGTAAACAAATTTAAAAACACGATATTCATCCAAAAATTTAAAATTAGACTAAATTTATACCCATATGTATATAACTTTTAGCAGATTCTTTGTTATAATGACAATAATTGAGAAAGAAAAATGTACAGAATCTATCTATACACTTACTAGCATTTTTTTACGGCGTACGTAAATAACACAAGCTCGCAGTGCCCTTTACTCGGCTCCATAAAATTAAAAAATCATTCATGGGTAATTGTGTGAGATTTTATAATAAACTTCCAAATCATATTACTGAATTATCAAATAATAAATTTAAGAATCATATAAGGCAAAAACTTATTATAATATATAACACACAAGACAACATGAATGATAAAACAACGTGGGATTAATTGTGATTCGAAATGATTATTTATTATATTTGATTAATGATGATGAAATGGATATTCCAATGTATGTTCTTTCTTTGTTGTTTTTATTTTGTTTGACATTTAGAATTTATTCTAAAAAACAATCTAGACTAGTATTTTTTATACAATTGTTTTTTTTGTTTTATTTGACGATATTTTGTGAAATTCTTAGTATTAAATTTGATCTATGAATTTTAGGAAGTTTCTGGGGTACAATAGATAGTAGGTTTAGTAGAAACATTTTAATCTCATGGAAAGTACAAACAATGAAGCCTTCAAAAAAAAAATCATGCCTGAAGCCAATTTTAAGATCCGGATCCTGTTACGTGAATACGCTGAGCGTTATGTTATTCATACGGTTTCCGGGTCAGCCCATGTGGCAAATTCTTTAGGTTTTCATTCGCCGCAATGTGTCCAATATAATTAAAAACAACAATAAAATTAATCCTTATCTTTATTTATTTCATATTTAAATATCCTAGCTGTTCCGTCATCTGACGTAGTCAGTATTACATTTTCATTTTCATTGAAACATAAATCTAGGACTTCTGATCTGTGGCCAGTCAATTGGAGCACCTTTTCACCAGATCTTCCCTGATATACCCGAATGGCTCCGTCAAGACACCCAGTAACAAGATGGTCTTTCACCCATATCATCTTGGTAACTCCTACAATTGATTCATCGTCAGATTTGGTGCATTGATGACGGACCATCTGTCTTGCTGTGTCCCATATACCGACTTCACCATTTAAGGTACCTGTAGAATGTACAAGACGAACCATTAATATTTAATTTAACAAGTTGATACTAAATACTTCCGAATGCAAGAACAAAAATACAATCAACAAAACAAGATAGGAGTGGAAACATCTGAATCCCTGAATTTTAGTAATAGTATTCTTGAGGGATATGCTTATTTGCACCTTTAATAAAAAATGAGGATTGGTACATCCAAAATTACATACCTAATGCAAACAATCCTAATTGTGGATCTTGAGCAAAGGCAACTGTTTCTAAATCATTATCTGCTTGCAGTTGCCCCACAACTTTGCCATTACTTGATGTGACCAGAATAACTTTACCTGTAAAAAAAGATAAGTAAAGTAATAGTGTTAGATAACTCTTAAGAAGCAATGTTTTAACATCTCACATGAACCAAAGGTATAAGCCGACACTAGTAAATTAACGGGTGAGTGGTCAATCCCAGTAAGTCCAGATAGTTTGTCTTTTGAATAAGAACTCTACACATGTCACATAAGGTTCCAATTCCAAAAACCAATTTGCGTGACTTATTGGTTTTGACCGCCCACCCTTCAAAATATTCAAGCCTTCATACAACACACACCGTGTGCCATTTACTATTTTTCAATTTTACCTTTATCTATATAAAATCTGTCAACTTGTTTGCTATTATTAATTCTAAACATAAAATCCGAATTTCCTGGCCACTGTAATAAGCACAAAAGTACAACTAAGACATTATAGAAGCATTTTAAAATGTAGTTTTAACATTTTTAAACTTTTTAAATATTCTTTTAAACATTTTCTAAGGGCTCAAAATGCTTTATCTTTCAATCTATTTTCGTGACTATAATTGTGTTCAGTCATGTCCAATTTTACATTTTACAATTATAAATAGCAGTAGGGTGGCAGTTTTCATAACCAAATCCCTAAATTGTAAAATAATATTATGGTAAGAGGGTTTAGTCTTCTTTATTTACTAGATTCTGGTGTTGCCTTACACTTACTGTTGGTTTTTAATCAAGCACTATTGCATTATCGATAGATGCAATTCGTTCTTATGAACGAAAATATAAATACAAGGTTTTGTGGATATTTATTTTACTGCGATGAAATTATTAGTAATCTTACCATCACTAGATATAGATGCCATAATATTATTCTCTGGATGTGTGTCAATAGCTGTTACCCTCATATCATGGACATTGGCCTGAATTTGATGAAGAACTGCATTTGTCTTAAGATCCCACACCTTCACTGCACCATCATCATAACCAGCAGCTAAGCGGACTCCGTCTTTGAACATCTGGAAGCATAATTAACAGTTGATTATTACTAAATAAATATATTAGATCAAGAACTTCAGGCCTTACCATGAAAATAGAAATTTGGTTATCTGCCTCTGTATTGCATGAAAATGCAAGAGTTATAGAAAGGAAAATGACAAAATTGCCCTGCATCCTAAATTTCTACTGAGTGCAGGCACATTTTAGCTTTCATTTTGTTGGTTGCTGGTTGGCCCCCTCTGCATTGTGATTTATATTTGTGTTATTTAGTAAAAATTATCAATGTTTGTGCATGATGCAGCACATTATTATCATTCAGTATTAACAATATTGTAATCTCTACTTACAACAACCACAAAAAGTAGATAATGCATTCTTTAATTACTGCAGCGTAACACCTTGATGTTATCTACGGGGATTTTCATTTTGACTTGCACATTAAAGTGGAACTTAAATCATGTTTAAGTTACATTCCTGTTAGTTTGAAAAAAAAATCTACCTTGTGAACTTAAATTACATAGCCTGTTTTTTTTTTCTGAAATTCTAGGCTTTTTACGACACTTATTGGGGCACAATAATATGTAAACAACACTAAAATTCAGTGCATAGTTACTCAGATTTAATTTTGAAGGAAAAATATTACCACTACTTTTGAAGTAAAAAAATCTAATCTGAAAAATAAAGAGTACCTATAAAAAAAAATTAAACTCGCCTTAGCACATTCCACTCTAGTGTTATGACCTTGCAAAACTTTAATGTCACCGGAAGGTATTTTAAACACATAAATATCCCCAGACACAGCTCCACAGATAAGAACCCTGGCTGCAAAATGCCACAAGCCAAAAGTCAAGTCTTCTGCTTCAAATTCAAATGCAATAGGCCATGGCTCTTGTTGGTTTTCTTCTAAATTACATTTCCATACTTTAATCAAACCAGACATGTCAGCTGTAGCAAGGTAGGCACCATCAAAACTGAAGCCAACAAAAATAACTGAATCTTTGTGTCCAGTGCATTCAAAGACAACTTTTCCTGTCTGTACAGACCAGACAAAGGCTTTGTCATCCTCTCCTCCCGTCACAGCTAACTTTCCGCTTGGGTGGAGGTCGCAACAGAAGACTGAACCAACATGTTTGTTAAAAACGAGTATGGAGAGATCTTTTGGAGGCTCCATATCTGTATCCTCCTCTTCCTGGTCAGTAACCTCCTCCATGTTGTCGTCTACCAGCTCATCCATCTCGTCCAAGTAGCCTAAGAATACAGCTTCTTCTTCGTCCATGCCGGCGATTTCGTCGCCGCTGATTGACGACGGCGGAGTGTCCTCTTGGTAACCTCTCATTGTTCTGCAATTTAATGTAATGCCTTTTAGTACACGTGCCTCGAATGCATTTGTTTAGAACTAAAAGTGGTGAAAATAATGTTTCTTAATATTGTGAAATATCAAAACACTCATGGAATGACTTCGAAAACTTTCCTTACTAACCTTAATTATTTAACTTATACCAGTGAGTTGTATTCACTATAATTACGCTAAATAAATGATTACTAAGTAACGCAAGTATGGGTAATAACACTAATTCAGTAATTCTCTATTCAAAGAAACTTATTAAGAAATTAGATTGTCCACATGCGAATGTGAATTATCAAAAGTCAAATTTATCACATTTTTTTAACTTTTGGGATACCATTATACAAACTAAAAAGTCCATAAGATTCTGAACTTAATATATTCCAGTCACAATAAGCAAATGTATTAATTAAGAGCTTCAACTTCATGTGGTAAAATTTATATTGTATCTAAAATAGTGCATATTCACTAAAGGTATTATACCTAATGTATCTGTAGCTGGTTTGCAATAAATGATATGATTATAATTATTAAACTTTCCCTGATTTTAGATATATTATTTATAATGGCAATACTGTTTTTTCCTCAACTGTTCAAGCTTTATTTTGAAACGCTTTAGAGAGCATAATAATAATAATGAATCTTTTAATGTGGATACTGGATATGCTGGCCAGTGTGTACTAACATCACAATATTAAAAACTAATAACAAAAATAAATAAATAAATTTGAAACATTTTAGCTTTGATTGATACATCTACCTGTTTTTCATTTTAAAACCACCCATTTCTAACTATTTTTGCTACCTGTTCTACCACTTCGGCAAAATTGTATGTGACAACACTGATGCTGGCTTATGTCCATGTCAGTGTCATTTTCTCATTTTGGTAAATTGTCAATACATTTGGTTTTAGGTTAGGTTGTTGTGAAATGAATATCCTTTAATAATTATACAAAGATCTTAAAATGGCTTCAGTGAACAGAGGTAATAATTAACTGCACTCGCATCTGTGTTACCGTTTACGTTTGATTGATCAGGTCTAATTTGTTTCTCGTGTTTACAGGTCTATTGCAAATTCAAACACCATTCCTGTTGGCACGCCGATTCAGAGGAAAGATTAACATCCAGAAACCTAGAAAGCCCCATTTCGAGAGGCAATTACTGATTGATTTGACAAAGCCTTGGTATGTACCACCAAAGAATTCGATGCCTGATATTGCACTGTGTGATCGGGGGGAGAAGAGAAGAAGTAAGGAGATTGATAATCCCTTCGAACGCATTTTAGCCAGAGAGTGCTTAAATTGGTTCAACACTTCCAAAATGGTTGTATTTCTTCACAAAAATTCTATTCCCATGGAGGACAAAATGCCAATATTTGCTGCATTGAAGAAGAATGACATGCATTTGAGGACATATGGCAAAAAAATTGTGTCCATGGCTACTAAGGGAACACGATATGAAGCTGTCAATCATTTGTTTACTTCTCACCAAGAAATAATATTTGGTCAACCTGCAAGTGTTGCAAAGATGTTTAATATTATGAAGAAAGCTCCACAACTGGTGATCATGGGTATGTTTTTATAATTAATGTTTTAAAGGTTTGATTAATTGATGGGTCATCGCTCATAGGTCATATTATGAATCTAGTGGGTGATATTATAGTTATGATTAGATTATCCATTGTGTAAAGTGCATCACAGACGGAGCAATAATATAATATACCATAAGTAAGGACAGATACCAACAGATATCTTATAGTATGTCTAAGCACCACACACATCAATTCTAAAATATGTATTGCTCTCTGTCTACCACCTACATTCTGAGATAGATAAAATATATTTCATCAAAAAATATATTGTAATATACCGATATTATAAGTGTATCTTAAGATACCTGGCTATAAAATATCGTAAGATACCAAAATATATATAATAGCTTTCTGTGTGGACTCAGTCAAATGGTACGTAAAATATATCGTAAGATGCCTTGCTATAAGATATCTTTTGGTATATTATCGCTCCATATGCATCTGAAAGTCATACTGTCATAGAATTGATTTCTGTTCTAACTAGTTTTCAAATGGACAAACATCAGACAATCCCATTAAGCTAAGCAGATAAAACCTTTTAAGTTTTTAATCTTTCTACAATATTCTTATATCATTCAATCTTCTTACAGCGGGGATCATTCAGGACAGATTAATGTCCAAGAATGAGTTGGTTGAGTTCAGCAAACTACCCAACTTGGATGTAGCTAGAAGTCAACTGTGTTCCATCCTACAAAGTGCAGGATCCAGTCTTGTGGGACAACTGAACCAGTCCCAGCAAATGTTTGTCTCAAACCTCGACCAACATGTGGAACTTCAGAACAAATCAGAACAACCTGCGGAAAGTCAGGAACAATCCTAGAATAATTAATAGAGAAGTAATTGAAATATAAGAGCAGTTTAGATGCATTAAAAGGTAATTTAACTTTACTTTTTATTTTTATATACCTTATTCTTTTACCTATTGCGGGAAAATTTCAGAAATGTAAGAATAATATACACAAATTCTACATAACCTACCCAGTGTCTAAAACAGTGGGTAGGTACTTAAAATGAGTCTTCCTTGTCATATCCTCATAGTGGAGGGATGTGACGACTGTGGACCCTCTTCACCATTGCTCTTCAAGTTGCTCTTAGGTCCAGTGTATGCTAGCTTGTAATGTGGTTTTAACTTAAAATGACTACAACCTATATTAAAATCTAATTATCTCTCTTGCACAGTAACTAGAGAAAGTATTTGGTAGATTGAATTGAAACTGTAAAGTACGAGGGCTGATCCGAAAGTTGTTAGTTGCTCCGACTCTACTCATGCGATAAAAAAATTATTTATACTATTGTGAGGGATATTTCAATGCTACTTATGGCCATAACTTTTTTTAAATTAATGCAAATAGTTTTTTTATTATATATTTTTAACTGAAAGCTGTTTTGTTTGGGGTTACGGTTTGCTTAGAAAAAACGGCAATTTTGGGATCAATTAAATGAATTTCGTATTGAAATATTTGAAAATCGAACTTAAATTTACCCGGGTCTAATTATTATCTTCCTTCTGCTATTTCCAATGTATAAATCTATAAATAATCTTATATGCATATATGTATTTTTTTAAATATCTGAAATTTTTACTTTTAATGAAAGGACTCATTGTTGACACCTATTAAGTCATATTAATATTTACTCAATCAAAACGATTTATACGTAAAAGAACGGCCGAGATTCATCATTAGTAGCACCTAAAAAACTTGTTTTTTTTTTTTTTTACAAAAACTGTCTATAAAATGACAGCACATATGGAGTCTCAATTACTGATTTTCATGACTGATGGTTAGGCTTCGACGCGTCGAATTAAAAATAAAATAAAAACAAAAATAAGCGTTTTCTAAAAATGTATTTACACCACTGTAATAAGCACTGAAAAATCCCTCACAATAGTATAAATAAAATTTTAATCGCATGCGTAGAGCCGGAGCAACTAACAACTTTCGGATTAGCCCTCGTATATCTATAAAGAAATTATAAAGTATGTATGTACCTAATCTGCAATGGGCAAGCATGGGCTCTCAAGTGGAAGTATAAAGGCTGAGAGTGGTGATACTACACCTGATTGTTAATCATCCAGCTCTTAAATAGGCGGGTCCACACAGAGCGAACATACGCGCGAGGAAATTGCCTCGCGCGTATGGTCGCTCTGTGTGGACTCCCGTATTTGCTTCTTGTAATTGATGTGTAATCTTCATATGTTTTGTAGTTAAAGATCAAAGAAAATGCTCAGACACATTAAATTTATTATTTTTATAATAAATGTGGAACTTTAAACGCAATCTTTGGCAGGTGTTAAATTTACATTAAAACTTAATGTCTAATCTAAAAGAGATCAATTAAACAACGAAAATGACCTAATCTACCCATATATGTAAAACATTAAGGCAATAGGCAGTATCACTCAGGCTAAAGTTAAGTTGAGCAAATCTTATTTTAAATGGCACATAAATTTAGATATAAGTAGTCATGAATTTTTTTATCGGCTATTGGTGAAAATTTACTAGATATCTATTATCTAGTAAATTTTCACCAATAGCCGGGTCCACAGAGCAAGCATACGCGCGTGGCAAATCCTGCTGCCTCGCGCGTATGCTCGCTCTGTGTGGACCCGGCTTATACTGATAAATATTTCCAAATAGTTATTTTGTGAACTCAACAGTAATTACTTACATATATCACACATCTTTGATAAAATCGTAACATTCTTATAGGTAATAAAAGCCTAGACTAAAGATATTTGAATACAGCAGTCACCGACGTACTTAGACACACAAACCAATTGCGATCACATTAGCAGGTTATAAATTAAAGTACAATCAAGTCAAGAAGGGTAAAGTTTCTTAGATCGAAATTCTGTAGGTATCTATAATTTTCGTCGTGTACAGTTGCGGAGTTGAACTGTTGAGCCTTTTAAGGTTTATTTTACATTGGACATTACAAGTGCAAGTATTGAACAACAGAATTAGCTTAGACACTATATACACTTCAAAAGTAAAGTCTATGATTGAAGCTAAATTATTCGTTTTAATAAAACTGAGTGAAATTTTATGGAATCTTTGCCCTTTCTTAAGGAATATCCTTCTTTTTTCTAATACAAAACCTACCCTGAGTTAGGAAAGGACTTTAAATTGCGTGTTATGCTATAGGCATAGTAACAAATTAGGTAAACAAGTTAAAATGTTCTATTATTAATTAAAATAATAATAAAGAATATAACTGCCCCATTGCTGGACAAATCAGCCACCCGAACAAGCCGGATTTCGACCTAGCTTCTCCACCACTAACCAAGACCATCTCCAAACTCTTAATCAAATAATAGAAAAGTCCCATATCTTCTCCGAAATTGTTCACTCACACACAAATTGAATGAATAGAGCGAAAACTCAGTTGATGACCAATAAGCTAAACATAGTAGATGGGCAGGATATACAATATGTCGACGAGTACGTTTTACTTGGGTCAGATAGCATCCTTCGAGAACAGGCAAACTATCGAAATCGGTAGACGTATTGGGAACGCCTGGAAGAGCTTCTGGTCCATGAAAGTTCTAATGAAGGGCGACCTTCTCTTGTACATACTGCCCATCCTAACCTACGGAGCAAAAACTTGGTTATCAACCGAGGCTTTAAAATTGAAACTCAAGGTTCGCTAGCGAGCGATATAGAACTAATCGAATCAGAAACAAGTACGCTCCAGAACTAGAGTTATAGATGTAGGTGTCAAAACCGCTAAGCTTAAGTGAGACTGGGCTGGACATGTCTGCCACCTGCTCCCGGAAATGTGAGCCAAAATGGTTACTGATTGTTTACAATCAGACCGAAAAGGAGATGGCGGGTCGACTTGGACGCATTCTAACCCCAAATGGTGGAGAAATACCGATGGCAGGGTCGAGGGCAGAAAACGAGGGGAAGCCTTTGCCCAGCAGTAAGACACCAAAGTAGGCGAATTAAAAAACATTGCGTCAAATAGTCTCGTTGGAAATCCTTACGGCAATGAGGCCTGGAGCCGCAACCGAACGCTGTGCCGCCACGCCGTCTCCGCGTTCAGTTGCGGCGCCAGTGTCATAACCGCCTTAAATATAATTTATTAGTACTAAAATAGTAATTGACTGGAGAAATAGGTATCTATTATACGTAAGTTTTTTGAAGCGGTAAAGGTTGCAAATACCTAAGTTTAATTTAAAATACGCTTCTCCCCAAATCGTTCTTGTCAAAGTCCTATAATTTGTTTCTGAAAGAGCTCATGGGAAAGGTGTCGTATTATGTCAGCACAGGACACTTAATCAATCAAGTAGCACATATCAATGCATTGTGCGGAGTGAAGAAAATCACATAAATGAGTTGTGGTAAGTGCGAACACTCTACGGGGCAGTGAGGCGCGTGGTGGCGCTGGCGAGGGCAGTGAGGGCCACCGCCGCCTCCACCTCGTCCCGGTCGTGCCTCGCGGTGTTAACGACCCGCTGAGGGCGCGCCTCTACCCGCCGCCGCTTCCCGTCCGCCCACCATGAGTAGTTCATCTCACTCGGCTGAAACCTCGCTGCGCTCTCCAACCACTTGCTAAGGAGTAACGGACTCGTGATTTTCTTCGACTCCCCGAGACATTCTTGCTGCTCGCTATAGGTATTGTTATTGAAAAATTCGCATTTCTCTTTAGAATTTGTGGAGGAGTCAGAGTCCTCTTGGTAGTGTGGTTCCGGGCTGTCGTGTTCAGTCTCGAAGTCTATCGACTCGTAGTTGGAGCTGGTGGGCTCTGGCTCGCTCCAGATGCTGTCGTCGGAGCTGATGCTGAACTGCTCCACGTTGCCCTGAGCGCGGTCGTTGTATGTGCGGATGAGATGGCCCCATGTCTGTTGGTTTCGATCTGCATTGACGTTTTTCAATTTGCGCCGCCAGTTAGCGAACCAGTTGCATATCTGCGGAAATTTCAAAAAGGGAAAGTTTTAGAAAACTGAAAACATTTTATCAGAATCGAGAATAAAACTTATTGCACTATATTTTAATAAAAAGGAGGGGTGTTTTATGTTTGACGCCAATGTCTGTCTGTCTGTGTCTGTCCGTGGCATTGTAGCTCTCCGACGGCTGGATCGATTTTGATGCGGTTTTTTTACGTGTAAGCGAGTTTCCTTGTGGTGGTTCTTACCTACGTTTGATTGATAGAAATGGATCCAGCACTTTAAAGAGTATCAGTGCTTTTCCAAAGTGATTACATTACAGATATTTTTGACATGAAAAGGGCATAACTAATTAAATAAAGCATAGAGGCTTTTTTAAATTTGTAATTCAATCATTTGTTTCGCGCCTGATCTTCAGCTTTACACGGCTCTACCTTTTTTGTGTAATTTACTGAATTTGTTAGTGTATAACGTTAGATAGGATCGTAATGATTAACTATTTAATGACGAATAGGATCAGTGATCACCTAGCTATAGTAAATTATATTCTGTGTTTTACGATCAGTGCAGTCTGCTCATGACAACAAATATGCTCACAACCTTATAATTTTTGTCTGAGATCTAAGCTTCGACGAATGGCAATGAGCATCTAATTCGAAGTTTAACAAGGCACATATACTACTAAACCATCACATAGTATGACACGACACACAACAAATAAAGAGCTATATACATTATAAGCAGTGGCTCTGTGAGCTAGACCTCGCGGTAAGCTCAGAAAATGTGAAAGTGGAAAATACTGAAATCGATGAATCGTTATCACAGTGAACTTACAATAGTTTTAAGCGCCTATTGGTGCTTAAGTCCTTTATAATAATAATAACGAAGGCATTTTCAGGGCCCAGTCACCGCCTGCCTCGATAACTAGTGAAAACATTGTTATGGCAGGACGTTGTTGTGTCCGGACGTCTTTGCAATAACCCAGTCTCATTGTCTTCCCAAACTTCAATCCATAGACCGTTATACTGTTCACTTTTACTACAATAGTCCCAATACCTGCTGCGACCGGTTCATGGGTGTCTATTGTTGCGTCTATGAACGGGTTCCAGCAGGCGTTCTACATGACATTAAAGCTCTCCAAGGGGCCTCGACGTGTTGGATCTATATCCCCACGCAAGCCTATCAAAAGACCGGGATTTATAGGCCCGTGAAATCCAAGGAGATATAATAATAAAACATTTTATTTCCGACAGAGCTCATACAATTTTGTTAGTTAATCTTAAAAACTAGCATATGGATGGCTTTTATGCCATTGTCAACTTCCGTGTTTTGAAAATTTTCCTAAAACTAGATCGACACAAAAAAACTATTAAATCATAAAATCTGGTCACAAAATTTCACGAGAATCGGTTAAGAATTGCGACCTGTAGAGGAGAACATCCGGACATACAAAACAAAATGCCCGAGTTAAGTTAAGAGGCAACAGGAGTGGTCATTTCTTCATACAAACGTACTCGACTCTTTCCTCTGTGGTTTTTAAAGCTAGAGTCTCAAAAACCTCAAGTTTTAAAACATCCTAATATACTTTATAATGTACTTATTGAAACAAAAAATAAGTAAGATATACATTAAAGGGTCTAGCAGGCTAAGCGAACAAGAAGTGCCCCCAACGACGGATTTTGTCGATATTTCTGGTAGTGTACTGTTAGGTCCTAAGGACCCTCCATGCTTAACATCAGACCTCGATTCTCTTTTGTTTGCGAGTTATTCAGGATAACGTAAAATAATTAGGGTATCATTGAAAGTGTCATATTTTATAAACGATTCAAGTTACGTGAACCAAACAAAAATATATTTGATAACAATAAAAAAAACTACAAAATGCATATTTTTTACCAGCATCCTGTCCTTAAAATTCATTGCAAAAAATAAAAATATTTTTTTCCTTCCAATTTTTTTTTTACTTTTCGCGGAGGTACACCTCCAAAAAAAATATGCATTAGTAGCCACTAATTTCCACTACATACACATATAAAAATATTTGCACAAATGTTCGTGCTTCATGTCAAAAAAAAACGATTCTCCAATAAGTAGTCACTGGCATTATATGTACAGATAGAAGTACATCAACGATGACGTGTCAGCTTTGATAACATCTGACACATAATATTATCTGCATTTGTTTTTTGCATTTTGTAGTGGAAAATGGAAAACATTAAATGCAAGTCTTGTAAAAAAAGATTAAAAAATATCCGTGGGAAACAAAAATGCATAGAAACAGAGCAAGAGGCTGATTTATATAGCAAATGCAGTAATATGTTAATTTGCATAAATGATTTATTGTGTGGTAAGTGTTGACTTTTAATGTATAAACATAAAGCAGTCCAAATTAGTCCAAATTATATGGAGATCACACCTGTGACCCTACCCATTGAGTTTGAAAAATACTATAAATAAAAACTTGCGAAAACATATATAAATATTGGAAAAAATTACATATTGCCCTTTTTGATTGCCGTATAAAATGTTGAACTGGCAACTGTCGTAACCAGAATTTGAGTTATTTCTATGTTTATGTTTACTTTTCAAATGTTCTATTATCATTTTTACTTTTGTTTTCTAATTGTCAATGAGTATGAAAATCCATCACATGAAAAATTTAAGCTTGTTACCATACTTTTGGCCTGGGGTGTGTACCCTTTGTAATAATTAACGCGGACTTAAGAGGAAAGCGGACGGCCGCTTCTCCATACAAACGTAGTCCCCATTTTCCTCACTGGCTATTGACATTATGGAAAATATTTTTACATGATTTGATGTATATTAACCACAGCTATGCCCTTACGTTTGACTTTTTTAGTATTTCTGATTATTGTTAAAATTAGGAGCAAAAAACAGATTTCATACAAATTTTTAAATGCTCCTAACTCTTATAATCGTTAAAATAAAATTCAAACGTGCGTAGATGTGGTTGAATTACAACAAATTGAGTATATTTTCAATAATGTTAATATATAGAGAGGAAAATCAGGACTACGTTTGTATGAAAAGGCGATTTCACGCGGGTCCTCCACTCTCGTCTTAATGATTCAAAATAATTAAATTCAGCTGTCTGAAATTTTCTGTACCTAAGTAGGTAGTCTTACACGTGGTATTATAACTAAATAAGTGTTCAATAAGCGTAGGTACTTGAAAATATACCTACTTATACTGTTGTAATTTAATGAATATTCTATTGAACTCATTCTAACCCGTAAGCTTGTCACTTTTATTGTGATTCTTGAAAAACAATGTGCGCTGCCACGCAAAGTACCCGTGTTAAAGTTTTGCAAAGAAATAAGAAGATTTATTGTTGGCTAACTAAAAACTGGAAATAATACAAATCTTGCGGTTAACAAAGCAGTGACAAAAATAGTGCCTATTTAGGTATGTACAAATAGCAATTCTTGGCACGCTTCCAATTAGGTTGGTGGCAGGCACAAACATGATACATTACATGAAGTTTTTTAGCAGCTCGTATTTAAATGAGACTTGATAATCACTTAGTTATGTAACAAATAAACATGTAGGTACGGGTACCTGAATGTAGGTAAGGCCTGTTTCATCCGCGAGGTATTTCTTTTCCTCTCGATTAGGATAGGGATTGTCTCTTCGACGCACTAGCCAATCCTTTAAATACCGCTTTATTTCTGGCGTGAATAACCTTTTCTGAGGACGCTGGCCTGCGACTAGACTCCTTCTGTAATTGTATGAGTACCAAGTAAAGTTTATGTTTGACATTAGTTTACGTGCTGTGAAAACATGAGGAATAACAAAACACTCGCGATTCGTAGAGGCTTTTGCATAAAAGATGCTCGTTCTGTTAGTGCGTGACGCACAAAGAAACTTATCCCTCCAGGCTGAAAGTATTGAGTCATGTCAGCGCACTCACCGTGTGTATCGTCTGTTTCTCACGGGCCTCAAGGACTTGGCGCTGTCCTCTTTGGCCGGGGATCCCTCCATTGTTTCGCCTTTTGCTTCACTCAGGTTTTGAATTAGAGTCATTTGAATATTTAGGTACGATTAAGTTTGGTGTAAGTGCACAGTCACTAGACACGGGCGAGCACGTGCGTAGGGCGCCGCAGCTTGAGACACGACTCGTGTCTTGCCGCGCTGCCGCTGCGGGGGATGCTTGGTGATCTATTAAAAAAATAAGGACATGATGACACAAATAGATTGTCTTTCGAACACGGCTACACACTGTCTAATCATTCGGAATCGTCGGATAGTGCACTACGGTCCGTCAATGCGTTGATGTAACGCAAACATGACGGTCACATTCCATAGTTCACTTTTAGATGTTATTAGCTCCAATTATTTTACTGACATGGAAATCGGCAATTTGGCGACGAGTACGGTAAACAGATTTATCGAGCTTTGGTTAAACACGCCAGTTAATAGTTTTATATTCAGCAATCGCAAATAAGAATAAAAAACATAACTAGGTATTACGTGTGCTGGGTCATTGTTCTTGTTATTAAATGAGCGGTAAAAATCAGTGTAGGTATATTAAACTAGAGGTGATACGTGTTTAAGTCGGCGGATCGTTGTATTTTGATGGTGTTTTTCAGTGGTGATGTTTTTCTAATATGTGGGATAAAAAAATTGACGTACCTGTCCGCGGGAAAGCTCGGTGCGTGTGTGAAAATGGCGTCGGAAAGGCGCGGGCGACAGCAGCGCCGCGCGGGTGCGCGCGCGCCGCCGCTGCAAATCGCGTTATTTCAGGATGTCTCCCGCGAAGTCTTCAAAACACCTCTGCGACAGATAAAATTGTAAAAATTTTATCAACTATTTATACATTGTTTACATCCTTGACATTGTGCTGATTATTACTTTTTTCCAGGCCAGTTGACTTCACAGATGTGGAGGTAGGTGAGTCACGAAGTACTTTTGAAAACTCGATGCCGTGATAATCTGCGTGTTATAACTAATTTTATGTTAAATGTTTGTAAATAGTGACCTCCGAATACCTCCATTCGTGACGTTCTTATTTAGTGTAAGTTAAGTACCTATAATTAAAAACATAGATAATAGTGGTAGTAACGAAGTAGGCAAGTAGGTAGTTAATTACTAATTTACTCATAAATTATTCAGCAGAGAATGTCTCTATAAACTGAATCGGCAAATAATTTGTCGTAAATTGACAAGATTAAAGATGTTAGAATGAAATCACATCAAGGCCTGCTTTATGGGTTTTTTTAAACACAGTTTTGCCTGTAGTTATGTTTGATTTGTGTAGGGTTTCGCACTCAACTAGGAACTCTCATACTTTCTTTATGTCCACCTGCCTGTCTTAAGGGGGCAGTCCGCCGGACGGTATCGGTCTGCCAGTTGTTCGGAGCTGTCAACTTTTTGTTCTAACTGACAGGCCGATACCGTCCGGCGGACTACTAATCAGTGGGCCCCTTTACCGTCTGTCCATTCGCGACTGAGCTCAGTGATCATTATAATATTTTTCACATAGCTTAGGTTCGGTGACAGCTGTAATTTCAATACAATTTCTAACCTTAATATGCCAAATTGTATTGAGATGACAGCTGTCACCGAACCCAAACTATGTGAAAAATATTATAAGTAGGTACCTAGGTACTAGGAAGCTGGAATAGGTATAAACATAATTATATAATTAAGATGTACCTTTACCTAAACCATACCTTTTGCATCTAGGTTTGCCGTCGTCCGGTGGCCATATGGTCGCTTTATCACGAGAGGGAAGTAAGTATAGCACGTGACTGTCCATACAAAAAGAGAAAACGTTTTTCCACTTCTAAATATTTTCCATTCTCCATGATTTTTTAGTATCTTATTGACACAATAAAAAACTAGGTTTAGGCAAAAAAATATATATAAAATATTTTTATAAAAAAGCTAAACCGTTCGACATCAAAATCAAAGTGATATGTTAAGATGTAGTTAGTGGAAAAGTTTTCTCCCGAAATGGAATTTCATCGAAAAATTACCGTTATTTCGTTGGATTTAATAATTTTTAAGAAAAAAAACCGACTTCAATGAGAGAGACCGGTGAATGAACGATTATTGTTGATTTTGGCTTTCATACAATGAAATTTAAAAGACAGCGTTATGGTTGACTGGTAAGATACCCGCAATAGGGTATTCGACTGTATTCAAAATAAATTATGCAAATATGCCATGCATGAAATAAAGCACCAGATAATTATTAAAAAAACGAAATAGGATAGAAATATAAAAATGTGCCTTGAAAACCTAACTGCTTGACAAACATGCAAAGAGAACAAATTGCCAAACGTGAACTATGCATCGTTGAAGAGTTCCGTTCTGTTCATCATCAGCAGTTCCACTTCATAAAATGTCACTTCTACAATTGTAAATACTTGATTTGTTAAAGAAAATACAAAAATCAATATATATATGCCTTTCACATTAATTCCTCATGGATCCCAACATCAGGGCTACAACCGTGAAAATCGAAGTTCGTCAATTGCGGGCATTTTTCTCTGTCACTCTAATTACGTCTTAGTGAGAGTAAAAGAGAAAGATCCCCGCAATTTGCGGAATTCGGTTTTCGCGGTAGGCCCCCAAAACTGGGTTTTGGCAAAAACGGGACCAATCTGTAATATATCTGTCTGTAGATAAAAAAAAAATCAAAATAACAAATATTAAAAAAAAACATACACCGAATTGAGAACCTCCTCCTTTTGAAATCTTGAAGTCAGTTAATAAGCTATTCTTTTCGCTTAAAAAGGTAAATATTAAACCGCCAATTAGACGCCGTTAACAAAAAGGTGAGAAACACTGCAAAATGGTTTGAAATGAAATAATAAGTTTCCTGGTATCTGAGGCAATAACTATTATTTTCACAATAGGTTTGCAGTGGAAATATAAATGCATAAGGTAATGTCATTAATACACATAAGGTTCACATTTATAAGTGTCAAATATTGGTTCTTACGTTGCGCCGACTATATTCTTGTTTTCATAAATCGGATCTGAATTGATATCATTTATGTACTTACGTATTTTTGTAGGAGGGATACAATTTTCCGTAGCCAAAATGGCAAAAACGTAATTCTTATAGTTTCGTCATGCCCGTCTGTCTGTCGATCCGTCCGTCCGTCTGTCTGCCCGTATGTCACAGCCAGTTTACTCGGAACGTATAGTAAGTTAATATATTTGTATGAAATTTTGAACATATATATATTTTGTGAGCCGCTACTTAATTTAGAAATAAAAAAAATTTTTTGTGTCACTCCATCAGACCATACATACTGATACTATATAACTGAAAGAGAAAATAAAAATACAAGTATATTTTTAGTAAAAAGTAAAAATCAATGTGTGGTCGATAGGTCTATAAAAAAAATAAATAAATACATATATATTTTTAAATTAAATTATCATTTATTTCGACCATCTCATCAACAACAAACAACAAATACAACAACATATTACAAAATAAATTAGTTAATTAATAAAACTGTATAAAATATAATAAATTAATAGATTAAATTAAAATTACATACAACAAATTACCAAAATGACATGTCAATGTTAGTACCTAATACTATCTTACATGTAATACAACTTTTAAAGTTTTCTAAAAAGTTTTTTGACTGACATATGAAAATAATCGCTTCATCTGTGTCTCTTTTGACATCTGACAGGTCAAATCCATAACGGTTTTAGAATAAGAAATTAAAATCAGAATCGGTATCTTAGTCCCATAGTAAACTCCATACGACGATGATATAATAAAATCCTGTATGGAAATTGATAAGCAGGCTGCCAACCGCATTTTTTTTCACTCGACTCGATACATAATCATATGTAGGTAAATGTCAATACATTCAGCTCTATCATTTAATTAAATAATGTGGCCCTATATGATAAAAGATAGTCAAATGTAACAGGAATACCGAATCGAATATGGAAATACAAAGTGACCTCTTTTTGTTGATCTTAAGTATAGCTTTTTTTATACTGACAGGAATTTCGAAAGTAGACTTGGAGCACGATGATTTTTTCCTGTAGAATTTAAAATTCAGTTTACTCCAAAGTCTAAATGGAGTACATATTCCCACATTTAAAATTAAAATAAAACTCGTAAGTAATAAATAATGTAGAGTTCTAGTGGTTAGCTCTTCCAATTATTTAATGAAGATGTAAATCGCGCAGGTACTTAATGTAACGTCTCTATTCTGTTAGAACAAACAAAAAAATAAAATAAAAATCTCGACCAGGAATACATGAAAATTGGGAATCAAAGTAATTCAGTTAAGCGTGGAGACATTTAAAAGTGTGATTTATACGAAGTTGAGTACTCACTTTATTTAATAGGTATTTACTTTATTTATACGCTGAAATAACGAAAACGATTCAGAAAATGACATTTTTTTCCAGTATCTCTAATTAAAAGCAAGATCTACCATTTTTTCCTTTCAAATATTGCCGGCGCCCATTCATTCGGCATCATGGCCCACCCGAATTTCGCCGTCTTTATCGCAAGCCCGCGTCCCCCAATATTTCATCTCTATCAGGCGGCGTGCGTACTCGGCAGCACTCGGCGATCCACAAGTCCCCCTGTCAGTGTCAGTCCCTCGAACACAAGCCGCCGTGCGGTCGACTTGGTAATGTCTGACGTCAATGCAACTTTGCCCATTCCGGTTCCGTAAAAAATGGTAACTGAAAGTGATTCAGTCTTGTAGGAGAGCCCGCGGTGAGGTGTCGTAGTTGCTAGTCTCAGAGCCGAAGCGGACTGCCGCTGGAACGCGATCGCGTCTAACCTGCCCACGTGCGTTTGGCGTTTATGCGATTGATTTTTGCGGAATGGGTGAACAGACGCACGCCGGCGGCGAAAAAGTGGTTTTGAAACGTAAAATAACATTGTTCAATGGAGTGGGGATTATTATCGGGACAATTATCGGTTCCGGCATTTTCATTTCTCCCGCGGGAGTTTTCAACAACACCGGGTAAGCTATAGGGAAATTTAAACATTAAATTTCCCGCCTGTCTTGCATCATCCTTTAGTGTTTATAGATTTGACACGTGACGGCTCCATGGCAACCGGTTGAAAGTTTTCGAATTATACAATAAAACGGTCACGGTTTTGATTACACTTTATGAGTACAACGTGGGCTAAGATATTTTTGTTCAGTTTCCTAAGTTGTTTTGGTAAATTCTTGGCTCTATGGTTATTATAAATTACGTTTCTAAAATGTGAAAAATTGTAAGTATAGTACCTAATTAATTGAATGTTTAACTGATTTAGGATCATTTCATCGATTTATTATTTATAGGTATAATGTTGAAAAGGATCATTAAAAAAAAATGTTTCTGTAGACAACTTATTCAATTATTCCAATAAGCAGGTAATTTAATAAGTTTGACTTTCGATTGTGCTAAGCAATCGACTTAGGAAATACCAATTATGAGGAAAAATTAGGTGTCATAAACGTAGTCGTAAATGTACAAAGCGCCAAAATCATATTTTACTAATTCAATTCAATTATCATATTTTTTCTACTCGTCGACTGTAATGGTAGAATTAAGATTTCCAGTTTGGCTTCACATCTAGTGATAACACGACGTGTTGATTGCTGCACTTTACCTGTTATTGCATTTATATTATAACTGGTTCGTTATCGCGCCGGCCGGCCGGCCGGGCTCGAGTGTCTATTGTTTACGCCTAAGTACTAAGTGAATGAAGTTATAATTTATAATGAGTGAAAAGAGTTTTGGAGATAAAAAAGATGATGTGTCTAGTGATTCGTCAGACGAAAATAACAAGATTAGGCCAATAATTTTGAATAAGGATAATAGGGGTATGAATGACCAAAGTATGGAGGATAATTTATCGCAACTATCACCCTCATCGATGTCACGAAGTGAGAAGAGACCTAGAAATCCTAGTGATGACACGGATGAAAACGATGCAGACGGTTTTATTCTAGTGGAAAGAAAGAGAAGAACAAAGCGTCTGAATAGAAGTTTATCGCAAAATAACTTATCGGATTTGACTAAAATGAATAATTTGTCGGATTTGCCGCGGAATAATCGCGTCGAGTGTATTGTTCAGACATGTGAGGATTGTGAGGTGTGTGTCACATCGAAGGAAGATTTGCCTAAACAAGTTGGCTTGGCTAAGTTATTGAGATCAGATGGCATACAAAACATACAAAAAATAACTTATAAAAACTCGTGCAAGGTGTTAATAAGGTTCAATAGCAAACATGACGCGGATAAATTGTTAAATTCAAAAAAAATGTCTGACTTGGGATACAGATGTCAGCTAACAACTGAGCTAAACTTGACATATGGAATATTGAGGCGAATAGAATTGGATGTCACTGAAGAAGAAATAAAGAATAACTTTGATTGTATGTACAAGATCGTGTCTGCTAAGAGGCTAAAAAGGCTCGATGAACGCGGAGCGTGGGTTGATAGCGAGACCGTCAGAGTATGTTTTCAGTCAGCCACTTTGCCCCCATATGTGTCTGCATATGGCTATGGAATCAAGGTGGAGCTAAATTATTTCCCTGTCACTCAGTGTGCAGGCTGTTGGAAGTTCGGGCATTTACTAAAAGTATGTCCGAACAAGAAGAAAATGTGTCCGAAATGTGGAGGCACTCACGATAACTGCGAAACGACAACCTTTGTATGTATTAATTGTAAAGGGAAACACATGGCTCTTGACAAGAGTTGTCCAGCATATCAGAAAGAACGAAGGATTCGGGTGATTATGGCTGAAGAAAATTGTACTTACCGGATAGCATTACAGAAAGTGTTAAGTCCGAAAAAAGACCAGGAGACTGTACACACAGTGCTAAAAGATACGAATGCAGTAAATGAAAACATCACACTACCAGGCACGTCCGGTACTTTGCCTACAAACTATCGAGACAGTGTTCTTAATAATGTGACGACACAAAGCCACAACACGGAATTAGAAATGGAACATGATGGAAGCGACGAGGAGAGTAATTTAGAAAGAAATCATAAGCACGTTGGTACTCCAAAACCGAAAAAAGTAAAAGGTACAAAGAAGAATATCACACAGCAAAAGGCAAAGATAGATCAAAACACAGACGTCGTAAGTGAAGATAGTTGTATAAGATTGGAGAACACTCCTGATCAAGAAAACCTCCAACAAAAGAAGAATCTATTCTCATGGGCGTTATTTTTAAAAAAGGCCAAAAATATATTAGTATCAGATACATCTCTTGAAGAGAAAATTAAACTAGGAATTAAATTAATCATGGACGCAATAACTAAGCTTGTATTACAGATCGTGAGTAGCGAAAATTTGTTGAGTAGTATATTCTCTAGTTTTTGTAATGGATAAGGAGCTGACTTTAAATATTATACAATGGAACGCACAAAGTATACGACCTAAATTTGTACAGTTTGAAGCAATTTTAAGCCAAGAAAAGATCCATATAGCTATAGTTAGTGAAACCTGGTTGGAGGTGGACTCAGTTATGAACTTTAGTGGATATGATGTGTACCGTTGCGACCGAGCGGACTCCTATGGGGGCGTAGCTATCATTATTCATAAGTCTATACAATCGTACCAAACCTCATACACTGTTGTAAATCCTGGAATTGAAATTCTACATGTCAAAATTCTAAATTGTAAATACCTAGAAAACGTCGTAGCAGTATATTGTCCGTCATCTGTACGTACTACTTACGGCGATTGGGATGGTATTTTTTCAATATTCCCCAAATTGTCGGTGATGGCAGGTGATCTAAATGGGCATCATATAAACTGGTCTTATAAAAATAATAGTCGAGGTGTTCAATTGGCTGATGCAGCACTACATAATGGATATATCTCTCTAAATGATGGTAGTCATACTAGATTAAAGTTAGTAAATAACGTGTTACAAGAGTCGGCACCTGACGTTACGTTTGTTACTACTGATATAGCAATTTATTTCAATTGGAAAGTATGTAATGAAAATTTAGGAAGTGACCATCTGATAATTAAGTATTCTATGACGTTCAATTGTAAGTTAGTATTTAACGCTAGGCGTAATTACAGAAAGGCAAATTGGATAGCATATAGTGAGTACATTCAGGAGCGTTTACCGACGATATTATCGGATGCCACAAATATTCAAATAATGTATAATGACTTTTTAACTGTGATAAATGAAGCTGCAGATAGACATATTCCAATAATTAAAATATGCAAAAACCCTTTGCAACGATTTACGCCTAAACACTACTGGTGCTCAGATTTATCTAGAATAGTTGCACAAAGACGGTTAGCACTGAAAGAGTTTCGTCGCAATCCAACGCCGCAAAATTTAGATATATTAGAAAAAATAAATATTGAAAGCAAAAAGAAAATTGGAAGGGCGAAGGCTGTAGGCTGGCATAAATTTTGTGACAGTTTAGGTGAGTCTACTACGGCATCAGAAGTTTGGAAGAAAATGCGTTGGGCCAGAGGTATCCGAGGTAATACGTTTAACATATCCGATGATAAGAAAATAGAATTATTGCGTAGTCTAGCGCCAGACTCCGTGACACCTAGAAAGCCCATTATTAGATCCGAAAATATGCAGTTAGATCAAGAGTTTAGCATTCATGAATTAATGTGTTGTGTTAAAAAGAAAGATACTTCACCTGGAGAAGATGAAATAACGTATTCAATGATATTTAACCTACCTACGTGCGCCAAAATTCATTTGTTGAAACTATATAATTTGATATTTGCTAATGCGTTTGTACCAAAGCAATGGCGAAGTATACAGGTGGTACCTATTCCTAAAGCAGGTAATCGTCGTGATGCTGAAAATAAGCTTCGACCTATATCTTTATTATCTTGTATTTGCAAAATCTTCCACATTATGTTAACTAAACGATTGGAATGGTACGTTGAGAAAAACAAAATATTTTCAGGGTCTGTTACAGGTTTTAGAAGAGGACAGTCTTGTATTGATGCCCTGGTCCACTTGGTTACTTACATACAAATGGGTTTTGCTGAGAAGATGCCAACCCTCGCCTGTTTTTTAGACATAGATAACGCGTACAATAATGTGTTGGTAGAAAAAGTTGTTACTACGTTGGATAATTTGTCGGTGGGTTCTAAAATATGCAACTACTTATGGAAATTTCTTACTAGTAGGAAGCTTACAATTAAAAATGGTAATACAAGAGACTGTGAGAGGTGGTGCAGAAAGGGACTAGCACAAGGCGACCCTATGTCTCCTTTGTTATTCAATATTGTTACTCATAAAATAGCTAAATTTACTGAAAACGTAATGTTGTCTCAATATGCGGATGATTTCGTCATATATAAAAGGTCATGTAACTTGAACGAAAGTATGATGAACGTACAAGTATCACTCAAGGAAATAGCAAATAAACTAGGAGAAATAGGGTTAGAAATATCGAACAGTAAAACTAAAGCTTGTTTATTTACCAGAGGACGAAAAATACAGCCCATTAACCTAACTCATGGGAATAACTTAATATGTTCAGTGGACAAAATAAAATACTTAGGGTTCTGGTTGGATAAGGCATTGCTATTTAGCAGCCATATAAATGAGACTCTTGTAAAGATATCTAAATACCTTAATATATTGAAAGTTCTGTCCGGACCGACGTGGGGTGTACACCCTTCTCATTTAAGGAGAATTTACATAGCACTAATTCGCAGTAGGATGGATTATGCATGTTTTCTGTATGACTGTAGCGCCAACTCTCATGTAACGAAATTAGATAAGCTACAGAATCAAGCTTTAAGAGTAATAGGTGGCTTTATAAAAACTACTCCGATTCATGTAATGGAGTCTGAGTTAGTAATAGTACCTTTACATATACGTAGATGCTATTTGGCTTACAAATATTGTCTTAAATGTTTAGCATGGACCAATAATAAAACAGTAGAATTTCTAGAAGTACTTGAATTATCTTGTAGAAGGAGGTATTGGATAAGAAAAAAACCACCACTGCTTGCAACTGTTTACTCCGACGTAAAATATGAAAGGATATTCACCTCAAATCCCCTTAAAATGTTCAGTCTGAATACTTGGGTTTCTAATATACATTTCAGAGATGTTATCATTACTAATTTAGATTTAGTGCAACGTGCAAAGAAATTGTACCACCCTAGCGATATAAGAAACAATGTTTTATTTGAAGTTAGTGAAAAATATGGAGATTGGCACAAAGTCTACACAGATGCATCAAAGAACGAAACTAATATAGGAGCCGCATATTTTGACCCGTTGTCTAAAATCAAAAGCTGTTACAAAATAATTTCAGAAATTTGTATTATGTCGGCGGAGTTGTTTGCAATTTCAGAGGCTATATCTTATGCAATTAGTTTAAAATGCAAAAATATCGTCATTTTTACAGACAGTAAAAGCGCTTTGCAACATGTAGCTCGCTGCGCCTCTGGAAACAGAGGTACAGCGATAGCTTATACTGTGCTTGATAAATTGTACTCTCTGCCAACTGATATGTCTTTGAGGCTGCAATGGATCCCCGCACACGTAGGATTAAGAGGAAATGAGGAGGTTGACATTTTAGCAAAAGAAGCCTGCACAATTGGAGCAGAAGTTTATATTACACCAGACTATACAGAAAAGTTACATAAATACAACAAGAAAGTACGTGAGATATGGAAAGAACACTTTGATGAGCGTTGTAAAGAAAAAGGTGTATGGTACAGGACTATGCAATGTGAACCTCCTCATATTCCTTGGTTTATGAATGCTAAGATAAGTAGGAAATTGATTAAGATAGGATTAAGACTTCGTTCAGGACACATTCCTCTAAAAAAGTTCGCTTTTATGATGAAAAAAGAGCTATCCCCGAACTGCGAAGCTTGCAATGTTGTAGAGGATGTTCAACATGTATTGGTGGAATGTGTGCGGAACGAAGGTAAAAGACAAATATTGTTGAAGTCAATAAAGCTTAATAGGTTAGATGTAGGCGCGTTCCAAAGCATCTTGGCGACACCAAATTCAGAAGAAGCAAAGGAGGTATATTTATTTATCTATAATTCTATTAGTCAGTATACTGTCAGGCCGTGATTGATGCGTGATTGTAATTTACATAGTTTAAGGTACGATGGGACTGGCATAATCTTTAGATTAAAAGTCCCTAAATAAATAAAAGACAATAAAAAAAAAAAAAAAAATTAAGATTTCGTCTACCAAACTGTAATTGGGTACTTTTCATGTATGGGCTCCCAACTCAACTATAATATTGATTTCGAAACGGTTTAGTCAACCATAATGAAATTGACCAATCACAGTTCGCCGAGGTCAGGAGGACGAAACAAAACGATAGCTCAAATTAATTATTTATTTTAGGTTGTATAGTAGAAACAATTGCTTCATAAGTCATAAACGCACATGTGTCCCTTAATATAGCAACATCCATAGACTACGAAAACCGCTTACCATTGCTTGTTAGTCTCCATAGGCTACGGTGGCCAAAATCGAGAAAAAGCTGTCTAAAAATTGAATTTAGCAAGGAGCAAGTACCAGGGCCTCATGAGTTATGAGAAGGTGTCGTTGACCATCCCGCAGGGTCCCGGCGGCCGGGGCGCTTACGAGTATGAAGGTATCGCGGGTGCTCGCGTATCTTAAATAGCTGTATACTTTTGGCTTGTTTAGTACCTGTATGATTTTATTAGTTTAAAGTATTATTTTTGATGACTCGTAGAAAAAGTATTGTATACAATAGTGATATAATCGAGCTTTTCAATCTCGTACCTCACTTTGGCAACTCAGCAAGCTTCGTTGCCAAAACACGGTACTCGACTGAAAAGATCTCTATTATATCACGATTGTATAAAATACTATTTTAAGCATAGTTATATTTTCCTTTTTAATATTTTACATGTAAAGTATAATGTTATTGGTGCAATAATAATTATTTGTATTATATGGAGTGAAAGTTTTTGCTTGACTTCTCGTGCTAATATCGATAGCAAGCGAAATATCCCAAAATTCGTGCACGAGCGTAACGAGTGGTTCGTATAGTGGAATCTTGAGCGTTGCGAGGGTTAAACTTTGCTAGCGAGTAAAACACAAAATTTAATGTTTCACTACATCAAAGGGAAGGAAATATTGTAAAACATTACACATCAAATCCAAACGAACGCTATGAGGTTATTTATCATTCAAACTCATCAGTTAAAATTTAATTGGCGCCATCATTTATTATGTAGGACGATTTTTTTAAGCTTTAGACCCCTTCTCTTCCCTATGTAAGAAAAAATAAGGCTGACCGCCTCCCCTACTGTATTATTAAATTAAATTAATTAAAATTAAAATTTATTTATTTCAAGCTATTTGGCTCATATTTGTACAATATTCAAACAAACACACACATTATAATAGAAATAGACACTAAAGAATAACTACACTAAAATATACAATAAATTTAAAAATTATAATAATTATGCTTATTATATTTATTATTATATTTATTATTGTACTTCCCACTGTATTATAATTTTTTAATTGACCGAGCGTTAGTGAAGGTCTCCGTTTCAGCTTGGGCAAAAATGCTTTCGTATGGAAAATATTCAAAATGGTAGAAATTGGCTTAAAGGACTTAAGTGCCAGTAGAGTCTACGGCACTTAAGTCTATTGTGAGTTCGCTATATGATAATGACTCAACCAAGTAAGTATTTATTTTTATATTGTTTGAGCTTATGAAGCTTATCGCGAGGTCTATACACAGAACCAGTATTATATATTACGTAAGAATGTAAAGGAAACATCTATACCTTCGATGCCTGTCTGTGACCTACAATGTGATATGGCGGACGAATGTTTGAAATGTCACCGTATTTAAGAATTACAATTTAGTTTGTTTCAATATTAACCTCCAGGTTTAGAAATTTAAGTGTTCAAGGCAATGCTAACATTGGGACTATTGGGATTCTAATAAATAAAAATTGGGATCGCTATTTGAATTTGACTCGTGTTTCATGCTTGCTCCGATTTTACTCTGCTCTGCACTTTAAAATGAATAGAGAAATAATAAGTACAAATTTAATCAATCATATCTCTGTTTACATTTTTTGACAGTATACAACAGTTGCTAGGTAACATTATGAATAAAGACAAGTCTTGACATACGAGGTATATGCAACCTTCTTAATGATGTATTCGTGCCTTTAAATTGTATCAATTTTATAGTGACATCTGGTGATGTAGTTTGCATAATCGGAAGTCAACTTTGCCCAAAAGTATGTGATCGGATCCCATTAATAGAAATCGCCGCTATCTTTACTAATGCTAACTACATTTATAAGTGTCGCCCCCTGATACTTGATACATACGGGGAGTTTTAAGGTTTAAATTGATGTATATTTGTGTTTATATATATTTATTTATCACATTTATGTATATATTTATATTGTTATATACATATATTTGTGCTGTTTCATATTTTCCTCTATTCTGATTCTCCATTTATATTTGCTACCCTTATACACATTTCTTCCATACGGTAATTTCTACTATCTGAAGGTTGTCTGGAAGGATAACTATTCGTTCTCAATCCCTTAATTTGCGAAATTCCGTAGCATATTTTTTGCACTGACTGTGAATGCAGGTGACAAGGTCGTGCTATTTGCCCGGTATATATTAGAGAGGTACTTTGGAGTAAATGGCAATGAATTGAACACATGTCACGATCATGACCTCTTAGCAATTATTGAAGCATTCTACTTCAGATTTAATTCACATGGCAACTAGGGTCCGGCTATTGTACCTATCTAGTAGATGCCTTCATAGTTAACGTAAGTATCTAATAAACATTTTTAAAAATAGCATATGCTAAAGTCATGAATCATTCAAATCTGAGTTTAACTAGAGTGTTCCTTTTCAAAAAAGATCCATGTAATTTTGAAAAGAACGTCACCTGGAAATTCAGCTGGAGGTTATTTACGTCGATACCCGGCCATATCTCTTCTTTTCTTAGCCCTTTTTACAAGCTTCATTTAACTTGCCCTGTTCGTTAGTTATGTTTGTTTGTTAGTATGGGTCAAATTTTGGAAGCTTGACCCACTTCCTGATTTTCGATTGGGCTGAAAAATTGCATAGGTAGGTACATATATTATATGTCGGGTGACAATGCAATATTATGGTACCATCGGGCTACTAGGAATGAGTACATAGGAACTCAGTGATTAAATAGCTCAACCTAATTGTATTTGGGGTTTTTATTTGAAGAATTGTCTTGATGAGTATTGGTTGCCTGTGGTAAAAAAGGTAGAGTAAGCGATAAAAGCTTGTGTCAAATTTATATTTATGGCAAAAATTTATCAATCTTAGAGATTTAGGAGACGCTGGTTCGATTCCAGCCTGGGGCACTGGAGGTTTGGTCAGTTTTTCTGACAAGGAAAGGTACCCAACTGTCCGGTTCCGATTCGATTTATATTTATATATGTTATAGAGTAGTCTAAAATAACGGACACGTATTTTTTTTTAGCTGCCCAAACTCAACCTATTGGGAGAAATTGTCCTCCAAAGTACTAAAAAGTTACTAAATCTTCTAACTCCTATAGAAAGTGATGCTCGAGCAACTTGCTAGTTACTGGCTTGTTTGAGTATATGTTTGAGAACAGGAAAAAATAATGTACACGTGTTTTGTTATATCTGCTTAAACTCAAGTTTTCCTAAAAAAACACCCGTCTTTATGTGTAACTTTAGCGATAAGATATTATAAAACTTCGAATGTCGATTTTTTTAGGAAAAAGTTAGTTTTAGCCGATATAACAAAACACGTACTCATTATTTTTTGCTGCTTTTAAACATATACTCAAACCAGCCATTAACTAGCAAGTTGCTTGAGCATCACTTTCGAAGATTTAGAAGATTTAGTAACTTTATAGTACTTTGGAGGACAATTTCTCCCAATAGGTTGAGTTTGGGCAGCTAAAAAAAAATACGTGTCCGTTATTTTAGACTACTCTATAACATATATAAATATAAATCAAATCGGAACCGGACAGTTGGGTACCTTTCCTTGTGAGTATATGACATTTGTTTCAGTTTATGTAGGGCCTCCTTTAATTTTTGCCATTTTGCTCTGTATTGCGCTCTATGTACGGTATGTAATGTACCGGATATGACGCTCTACGTACCCATTTCGATCCAGCTGTTCTTTTGATATCGTCATACCAACGCACTTCTGGCTTCCCTTCTGGGCGCGACTCTCCCAAAAGTCTCCACTCTCAAATTCCTAAATAATAACCAGAAATTATACCGCTACTAAATAACCAGAAATTATACCGCGTGTGGCCTGTAATATAAGCAAAAAATAAAACTGTAAACTGTACTTCTCAAACCGGCCAACAATTGTTCAGCGACTTTCAAAAATTATGAAGATTTTAGACTTTCCATTTTTCATACAAATTTAATATTATCTTCAATGTACATCAGTGTACGCTGTCATCAGTGTAATTGACGTTGCTTGTCCTTGTCACGCTTTAAACTGGACAAAATTCGCAATAGGGTGAATCAACTTTTTTTGTTTTGTTATCCTGTCCCGTTGTCCAAGGGACAACAGTGGCACAGTTTGTATGAAGAGACGTTGTATGCCGTTCTATTAACATGCTTAGTAGGGGGCCCAGTATGGACATTGGTTATAACGACCACAAAAACGCAAGTTTAATACATTTAAGTACCATAAAATCAGTATTTCAATGAACTTTTGTCCCCTGGACAACTAATCGTAACCATGGCAACGAGTGACGCTAAAAAGTTGATTCTCCCAATACATTGCGTTTTAGAATAAACTTTAAAGTATGCTAAAAGTCAAAACACAAGTTATTTTTACAAGTCGCTGAACAAATGTTGGTCAGTTTGAGGAGTACGCTACGGTTTAATTTTTTGCTCGTGTTACAGACCACACCCGGTATAGTGCTAGCGGTACGCCAAAAAACGCTGCAAATTGTGTTAAAAGCATGAAAGTCGGTATTACGATTGACCTTTAGGCCATTTGAATCAATTTGACCCGTAGAACTAAAAAAATAATGAAAAAAATGGAGAGGATGACGACTTCTTTTTAGGGTTCCGTAGCTAAAGGGCAAAAAACGGAACCCTTATAGATTCGTCATGTCCGTCTGTCTGTCCGATTATGTCACAGCCACTTTTTTCCGAAACTATAAGAGCTATACTGTTCAAACTTGGTAAGTAGATGTATTCTATGAACCGCATTAAGATTTTTACACAAAAATAGAAAAAAAAAAACAATAAATTTTGGGGGTTCCCCATACTTAGAACTGAAATTTAAAAAATCTTTTTTCATCAAACCCATACGTGTGGGGTATCTATGGATAGGTCTTCAAAAATGATGTTTAGGTTTCAAATATCATTTTTTTTCTAAGCTGAATAGTTCCAAAGTGGTAAAATGTGCCCCCCCCCCCTGTAACTTCTAAATAACAGAATGAAAAATCAAAAAAAATATATGATACACATTACCATGCTAACTTCCACCGAAAATTGGTTTGAACGAGATCTAGTAAGTAGTTTTTTTTAATACGTCATAAATGGTACGGAACCCTTCATGGGCGAGTCCGACTCGCACTTGGCCGCTTTTTTTTCTTCAGAATCCTGCAGATACGATATTTTTCATTTTTTTTATATCTATAAAAAAATATATCTCACATTATACCTAATATCCTCATATCTAACTCTAAGAAAGCAACTTTGAAAATATTTCCATTTTTTTTTTTTTTTAATTTTCCATTATTACAAAGTGTAATCTATCAATTAAATATTTAAAAACAAAGCATAAAATTGTTATTTACTAAAACTGGAAGGCCCGCTTCTTCTCTGCCAACGTGGTGCCGTGTCTATGTAAGAATTAACTGACAAAACTCACGTTTAACGCCGCCTTCACCTTCCTCGAGCTGACCCCCAACGCATCAGTACCCCTAGTGTAAATATTTTCGACAGCGAAACTTGACGTACGCGTTTGCGTTAAGTGTCATTTTGTATGAGATTTTTGACTTTCCAAAACGTCCCGCTTGGCGCGCTGTTCAAAAACCCATACAAAATGAGACTAAACGCAAACGCGTACGTCACGTTTCAAAATCGAATTTATTTACACTAGGGGTACAGAACTTTTTCTTACTTAAAGCTTAGATATTACCAAAGAACATGTAAACCAAGTTGCAATGCTCTTATTTTACCCGCATGGGTCATTATATTCGTATTGAGTAATTCGACAGATGTGTTTATCTTATGGTTAATGGCGCTTTTATACCGCTTATTATCGTGCACGTAGCGTCCGCGATATGCTGCTTCCACCTGTGGTAAATGATTTAAAAGCAAATGCATAATTGCATATAAAATATAACCTCATTCTTTTACGTGACGATGACGGTAAAATGTCGTTTATATGGACGTCCACAATAAATAAAATTATGAGTGTGTAAGGTCAATGTTGAGAAGAGCGTCTATCAGGTAAGATCGTTTACTAGCTCAAGTAAGAGTTCCAAAAGCAACTCTGGCGTTTGCACATATACTTCACTTACGGTAGAACAGTACGTACGAGAGTTCTTTCCCTATTACGGTCTTCCCAACCAAACATTTTATATACCGGTCTTCTCCACATATTGACCTCAATATAAATAACACTCCCAGCGATATGCCGTCGCAACGGTTAAACCTGACTCAAAAATGTGCACACAGTTTAGTGCGGTTTAGTGAATACAAACCTTTTATATATATCTAATCATGAATGATGCGATTATAGATAGGTATACTCGTAGCATCTCAACCTGGACTGTTGTTTCCATCGCTTACCGTGATCGTATCGAACCAATATTTATAGGTACTTCGGTTATTCAAAGCTATTACGAATATCACGGTCAAGTTTACTAAGAGATACGCAGACAAGACATCGTGCTGTGTGAATAATAGAGCAACACTATACAGGTCAATGCTAACATCACTAAGCCGCTGGATAATCGTCTCAAGTTTCAGCATCCGTTATCAAGATATGTTGATTGTGTTTATTTCTGGTATTTTTATTGCCGCTCAAAGGTGATACCGAATTACCGAGCATTCTTCTCCACCTACTAATTGTATATACCTGGTACTAATTGTTTCTTTGTAACTAGAGTCAAACCGAGATAAATTGACAGCGATTTTGGTAGCCCAGACGGTGCACGGGTTACTTTAAACGTCAAACTTCTATGAAATTATGACGTTTACTTGACACTTGCACCGTCTGGGATATCAAAATCGCTGCTACCTTATCTTGGCCTCACACTATGTAATATATTTTTTTATCTAAAAACATAAATGTATATACAACAGTTAATTCCCGTTGCTACACTACTTAAAAGTAAAAAAAAAATGGCGTTTGCATAATAGGCTTTCGGAAAGTGGAAGATTGTTTTCTGTCTACCTATGAGCATGAACCATGAATCCCATGATGCATGATCATGAGAACTTGAAATATTTCTTAGATGGAACATTCTACACATGTGCAGAATGTAACCGGTTTAATAGCAGCAACTTTGTTCCTAATTCAAAATGTTTCCTTTGTCGTAAAAGTGTTAATTGTTGAACTTGTTTTTCAAGGCGATAATGAGGGTGAACGGCCTCGTGTCCACCGTAGCAACAGGGTCAAGGCCTCAAGGCTTCGTATTCATAACTTGCTTGGACACCTATCGCTAAATGAAACCACCTGCGTCCACGCCTTCGTTGAAGTGAATTACATTATTATTTACTGAAGTACTTTCTTGCAATTTTGTTGTCAGCGAATCTTTTGTTGTCAGAAAAGCTTTCATTCTATTTTCATTTCACCTAAACTTTACTTCCATCGATTTACACAATGTCTTTTATTAATCACATTTTATCTTTTTTTTTTACCGGTGTGGTTTGACTAGAAGCTTGCGACTACTTGCGCGTATAGTTACGACAGTCTTTTTGCGACACTGTTTACCTATGTCCATAGCTTTAAAGTAATACATACTAAATAGTCACGTATCCAGTTCTTAAATTATCCGCAGATGCGGTCGTTGAAATTCCTACCTGGGCACTAAATATTTTTTGCCAGATCGGTAATAGTTGGATGACGATGATCTACTTTACTAGTCAGCCAGCTAAGTAACCACGTCGATACTGCCCTCAATTCGACCCGCATGATCGATTTGATGATTCTTGTTTATGAATGACTTCCTGCGTTACTTTCTATTTCTTGGTTACAAGATTATGCGCAGCGGAGTTTATGATCAGAAAATTAATTAAGTATTACTTTCCAATCATAAATCCACATTTACGTCAGGAGAGGTATGCCATACCTCTTTTTTAGGGTTCCGAAGGGTGATAAACGGAACCCTATAACAATCTGCTGCTGATAGGTCTGTCTGTTACTAGAGTCTGTTACTTTCCTGTGTGGCTCCCATAATTTGACGCACAGATTTGACGTTATTTTTGGGAAATGAACAGTCAGCAAAACTATTAACCTAACGGCATACACATTTGTATGCAGCTAATAGATTTTCTGGCTGTGGCTTGTAGGTAACTAAATAAATAGGTATTAGGAAGGTAGAAGTTTCTATGATTTTTTATTTTATATAATACTAAGTTTTTCACGATTTTTACACATTATTCAATTATAGAACAGGATTTATCGCGTTTTAAATTCTAAAAATACCTCCGACGTTTCGAAGACGGTGTTGTCCCCGTGGGCTTGGAGAAGATTGGCTAAAGTTGACATGAACATCTAGCCGTGCGAGTTTTTCGAACTACCCGCACTTGGTCCAGTTTAGAACTTAATACGCGATCAAATCCCGTTCTATAATTCACTAACGTTTTTTTATTTATTTGTTTTTATGTACCTATATTATAATTATGCTCCATATGAAATATAGGTAACTGTTAGAAACCCTAATATTTTCTTAGAATTTATTCATTTTCATAGTAGCTACACATACCTTCACGTCCCTGAAACCTATGCAGTGTAACCTCAGTGTAGGCGACAGGGAATGCTTCGATCACTTAATAGTATGGTAGGTAGGTCTGCAGAGAATTAGGATCAAGTTACGCGCGAGTATAATCTGTCAACTATGTGGAGCTATGGTTAGGGTTTAATCACTGATCTACAAGTATCATGTTACATACATACTTTAATAAAAGATATACAGGTAGATGTGTGCAGTCAGTATCAATAATACCATTATTTTATTAGAACAGCCGAAGGTAAAAGGCAGGCCACCTTCTACATAGTGGTCTGACGTAGAGAGAGATCCAGAAGCAGAACATCAACCCACAGGCAACCCGAAATATAATTCTTTGGCGCAAACGTACCCGACCCCAGATAAACTGGGATAAAGGTAGGACAAAGAAGAAGAGCATCAATAATAGCATACTCTAATAGCTGTACAAAAAGTATAGTGAGTAGGTATAGCATAGCGGTGTAGTGGATACCTACTTTTGAACGCAGACTGTAGAGATAGGTACTTTTGGCGCATTATTGTATCCTCTCACAGCTTAAGTTATCTGATAAAAGCCCTTTTGTGGTTTAAATGTGCCTAGCGTAATATCTATAACAAAAGCTGTTACCAGCTCTACGCTGAGCTCTTTGTATCTAATGGACCTGATAATATTCTAATTCACCTATATAGTGGGTTATCATTATCAACTTATCAGACATGTTGCCCGCTTGAGCTTTGGGGAGTACTCGTGACTTAGATAATGGTTTTGAAGTATAAACTTTATCAAAATAGACGTTGCATGTGCAACAATTTGCAAGAAAACTAAACGTCCAACTTCTAGGGCTGTTTTGACATCATTTGGGTAAACTAATATTTTAACAAGCAGATACGTCTGCGAGCGATATTACAAATATTTATTAAAAAAAAAAATGGAAAGATTTGCGAGGTTCTGGTAGGCTTCCAAAGCTCAATTGGTTAAGAGCAATACACGGATTGCAGAGGTTGCGGGTTCAAGTCCTTTAATATAAATATAACTTGGGTAATTTTAGTGAGGCAAGAACTCACTCGGACGTGTACCGTCAACCCGTCGACATTGCATGGTTTTTGCGACTTAAGTCTACATGTATGGAACTTGGAAGACCCTTGCCCTAACTTTTTTTTAAATTGATATTATAAGGCCCACTTGCCCGTTCCGTTTATACAGTAAAGTTTAACTATGTATAAACGGTTAACTCCGAGCTAAACTATTTAGCGGTTCACATAATAGGTACATCTGGAGAAGCTGGGGTGGTTGTCGAGTTGCGGAAAATGCCCAGAAGCACTAACTAACTAATAGGTACATTTGTTCCAAATTTCATTTAAATATAGTTTATGTATAGTTTTCGAGTAGGTACAATGGCTGTGATACGCGGACGGACAAACGGACGGACAGATGGACAGTCAGATATGACGAAATTACAGATGTAGAGCATACTTGTGTCGTTTCCAAGCAAAAAGTCCACTTTATCGCTTGCCAGACGCTTTGACAGGTTATTCGTATAAAGATACCAGAAAATCTCGTCCTTATGAGCCCGGTAACGATTTTAGAGCAAAAATGTAAAATTGATAGATTTAGTCGTTGAAATTGTACACCTTTTGTTAATAAGTATTGGTTTCTATTAGCACGTCTTCTCATCTTGCCTTTTAATAATGCGGTCGCAAGCGTGCGTCCTCGGTAATATGTGACGAGAAGGGACAGTTTTTAAAAATTCATCAAAAAATTATGGTGGTAAATTATACAAAATGTATAAGAACAGATTCAGCAAATGTTGTAGATTGTTTAAGTATCAAAATTACGTTGAAATTAAGTCGATTTTCAGAGAAATTGTCACTTGTTTCAAAGTAATTTCTGGAGAAAATTGATTTCGTCTAACTTTCATTTACACTACTTTAAATTTATATTAACAAAAATGTAGTTTATTAAAGTTGAAGTACAGGATATGTGTAATACAAAATTACCATTTTTAGCAGTCCAAACTTCACGAAATTTACAAATAAGAGCTTTAAAATCAGTGCTTTATGCGCGTTTACCTAAACGTCCATCAGAAAAATCATTACTAATTGAGCGAGTCTGTTTTCAAAAAAATGTTTTATTAAAATGAAAGATGACAAGACGTGCTAATGGAAACCCGTATTTGTTATTTCTAATAGTTAACAAAAGGTGTACAATTTCATCGACTAAATCTATCAATTTGACATTTTTGCGACTAAAATTGATAACGGCCTCTTAAGGTAAGCGACAAAGTGGGACTTTTGACTAGACTTAGACACAATTGTATTCCATCGTATTTTTTCAGAAACGTCCGTATTTGTCATGCTAGTTCAGTCCATGTCACTACTTTTTGTACCGAGATTGCCTGAAATAGCAAGACACGTTCGTAAGTTTCCGTGGAAATATGATGGAAAATGGATTCTGTTTTTGCTGTTATGGTGACGGATTCGACGGAATAATAAAAATAAGTATAATTGACCAGAAATCTATAGAAAGTGAAAATAATCTACTTACATAATAAGTATACTAACATAATATTATGTCTGTCCTAATCCTAATAGGGCTAATAACCGATGACACGATATATGTACTCTATTATATAAGTATTGTAGTAGATCGAGATTTGCTACAACACTCTAGACTCTGTATAAGGAGTATTATCTTGATTAATGAGCTAGGCTTGTCATCTAGCTTACAAAGTATGTCTTAGTTTAACCATTAGATCTTTACGCAGTGAACCGTGGAACTAGAATGGGGTCAAGTGATATAATTATAATTATAAATATAAATCTAAACTTACTTGTACTTATGTAGATTTGACAAGTGCTATTCTATTATTATGTAAAAGTGGGTTATAATAAATAGTGTGTCAGCACAATCAAAAATGTGGAAAATCTGGAATATTTATTTTACTTGATTACGAACGGAAAAGCAAAGGAAGTTCTATGGATTGTCTTAGTGACCCGGTCTGATAATATCGAAAAACCCATCCCCAGTCTCTCCTCCTTGCATCGGTTTCCTCATTACTGAGGGCGGTCGCAATGTGCCCAAAATGTGGAAATGTGGCCTGAGTCCCAAAGGCCCTTATAATGGTTGTCCATTAATCACGTCATATTTTTTTGGCTATTTTTTGCATAATGTCTATGTAATATTTTCCATTATGTCAATATCCAGAGAGGAAAATGAGGACTACGTTTGTATGGAGAAAAGACAGTCCCCTTTCCTTTTAAGAGTTTTGGCTTTTTAAAGTCGTGTCCTTATCAATTGACATTTGAATACTTTTAGATAAAATAAAATGAAATATCGTAGATTTGATCTTTTGAAGAAAAAATGATTTTTGTTTGGTTGCAGATCGGTAGCGGTGTCCCTACTAATATGGGTGCTCTGCGGAGTCCTATCCACACTCGGAGCCCTCTGCTATGCGGAGCTCGGCACCTCCATAACCCGGTCCGGCGGGGACTACGCCTACATCCATGCAGCCTTCGGGCCGCTCCCCGCGTTCCTGCGGATGTGGATAGCGCTGCTGATCATCAGGCCCACGACGCAGGCGATCGTGGCGCTGACCTTCGGCCACTATGTCGTTAAGCCCTTCTTTCCGGAGTGCGAGCCGCCGCAGGACGCCGTCAAGTTGCTGGCCGCTGTCTGTCTCTGTGAGTAGTTTTATGGTCGATATGGTGGCGGCCGATAATAAGAGGCCGATGGTAATTTTCCTGTGTAATCTTTAAACGGTAGTCACATTAAACCAATAGGTAAGGCAGGTTCGTTAGGTTGCTTCAGATGCCCGAAGAGGCTCCGTCGATTCAGGGAACGAGACAAAGATTTTCACGTTTTACGATATGCCTAGGAATTTTACGATCGGCCGGCGACAGATGTTCAACTTTTGGAAACAGAAGTGACAATTTGTGTTTTATTTTCCATTTTGACCTTAACCTTCATTGTAATTGGGAGTATTTATCGTGGACGAACAGTGTTATGTCATAGTTTTACCTTTTCCTTTTTTCCTGGAGTGTGAACCGCCGCAGGATGCCATGTGACTGTGTGAGTTTTTTGTTTGTCTAATTTTTTTTTCGGAATTTATGTTTCGTCATTACCGAATATGCTAATTGCTAAATAGATAGGTACTGACTGCGACGAGATTTTATCGGCATATTGGCATACGTATTTAATTGGGAATCTTTATAATTATAACGTTTAAAAAGCCCCAATTATTGTTAACTTTAATTCAAATAAGGGAATGTACCTAGTTTCCTTATGCGATTTCCGTATAAAGTTTCCCTAAGATTAAGTAAGTAGGTTACCTACGCACGTAGATAGGGATCCAAATTGGCTAACTTATTTCTTACTTTTAAGATTTAAGTATTTTATAGTATGTAATTATTGCCCTACTACTCTCACTAATTAAATTCGGACTGACACTTATGGCTGTGTTTTCAATATTTTCATCTAGAAGCCCTAAAGAACAAAGTATCTTAATTAAACATGAAGATATCACACATATTACAAGCTTGACCTATTGAGAGAAGTTAAATCGACACATACTAATACGCATTAAAATTTTAAAAGCGAAATTTAGTTGTTGATGACCTTAAACGGGTTAAGAGAAATCTCTTGATATCTATTCTAAATGCGTACCTATATTGCTTGTTCGTTACATTCTTCTTAGCAATTATAGTACATTAATGTAGTGTACGTACTTGCTTAGTGAAAGAAAACTACTACTTATTAAGTAGGTAGGTACTCATTCATTCAATACTTTCTTAGATACAGTAATGATTAATGTATACATATTAGTTATTAGAGATGGAAAGTTTTAATAAGAATAATAAGCCAAGTGGACTTGAGTTCATTGCTCCCGTTGATTTTGCTCACATTGACTTCTGACTCCAAGCTACCTCATCGATGCACATTTGATACAACTGTCGATTGCAACCATTTATCTAAATGATCTTGTTTACTCTCAAACCAACGTGGGCAGGCAGACTTGTTGTGACTTCTGATCGGAGTGATCGATTTTACGTCGCAGTTACCTATTGAGTGATTGGTGTAGAATGGCTATTGTATTGTTGATGTCAAAAATGATGCTTACACTTTTGTGCCTTAACCCCTTGTAATAAAGTGAAAATTGTATCCATATATCTACGACATCTAGCGTAGAAGGTATATCTCTAGTTACGCACTTGTCGACGGAAGTAAGTCATCCGCGAGATTCCTCAAGAAACGACCTGTTGAATGGTTAGCGTGTTACTCTAGTAATGTTATTGGCGTCGCATACTGAGTACTCTTTCAGAACAGTATAAGTTTGAACTCGACACTAATAGCAGATGTGCGTTAGTGGAGATCACAATAAAATTGTTTGATGTTAACTAGGTATTTAAAAAAAACTTATCATGCCGCGTGGTTCTCACGGTACATGTTATTGTTTATAAACCGGTTTACTGCTATCTTAAACGTTGTGTACTTTACTTTTCCGACACTACATTGAACCTAATTACATAAATACTAAACAACAATCGTCTTTAAATTCTCATTAGTATCTTTACTATCGGAACAATCAATACTTTTACCTGATTAAGTATGTACCACTAAGTAATTGGCTTATTTGGATGTCAATATGAATAAAGAGCTACCCCTCGCAATAAGCTACGAAGTTTGTTGATACGCTTATTTTAATGGACAGAGACATGACACGTTATCTAATGTTATTACAAATTAAGACGCAAAAATATCAAAAAGGTGCAAAATTATGTGCTGATGGCTTAGTTTATGTTGAGGCAAACATTCTCCAATATTCCAATTCCAATACAGAGCAGTGTACGGCAAAACAAAAACTAAGCTTACTGCTTTTGTTGCACCTTTATTCTATAGGTCAAAACAATTACTCACAAGGTGAAATATACAATGAATGAAAAATCGAAGTTCTCTCTAGATAAGCGGCTCAATAAACATAATTGACCGTTCGACGGTTCCTCTCACGTCGGGCGGAAGCGTCACTTAACCTAATTACCTCAAGGCACCACTCGCTCGGAAAATCAACCAGATGCCGGCGAAAATTCACTTACGATTGAGCGCAAACTAAGTAAAATCACTGACAATGTTAGATTGTTCGCTGAAGACATTTAATTTGGCGTCTTGTGCTCGCTGGGTTTTACCTAATTTGATTAACTTTGGCTAACAGTCAGTTAGCTGTTTTTTAATTGAATTCCCGAACCCGCTTTCACCAGTTGAATCAGCATAAGCACATTGGAAACTTTAGCCATTCCTTGTTGTCCATGAGCTGAATTTAGCAAGACAAGCTGTAAAATTACATGAACACATTGGAATGAATTCATAAAGTGGTCATGTACTTTTGCAGCGGCCTGTACAGCGAGCCTGCACAATTGCATGGGCATATTATCAACGAAATCATGAATAAAGCTGCCATGCAATTTGGCGGCCGGGTATACCTCCAGACAGAAGATGATGTTGTTGCAGGTATCCTGACGGCCATCAACTGCATCAGCGTGAGGTGGACCATGCGGATCCAGGATGTGTTCACCTCCTCCAAGCTATTCGCACTCGTGGTCATCATCATCTCGGGCCTTTACTACATCTGCATCGGTAAGTTCAATATTATGTAGCCGATATTTCTTTAGGTAGGTACTTGTTTGTAAAATTTTAATGTAGGGTCATAGAGTTAGTTATATAAGTAGACCCCCTTATATAAGTAGAAGTTTGTATGCTGTGAGCTGTGTGATCAGATATCACTTCAACTGTACCTACCTAAATAAGAAGAAAACTAAAGTTATTTATGATATAATTAACGCTACTCCTCCGTATTAAAAGTAAATAACGTTAGGGGATATTTAAATGAACATCTCGATCTTATATTTTCCATTAGCCTGACACATCTAAATGAACTAACGAAGGAGCGGGATATAGACGTTTTTAATAGCAACATCACAACTATAAGACGGATTCTAACAGACAAATTACTTGAGTGAGCGAGTCGTATGTGTTGGCATATTATTGTATCGATTAACGTATTAAGTTTACTGATAAATTTTGGTTTCTTTGTTCAGTAAGTATATAATATAATAAGTATTAATATTTAAAAATATTAGTGGTAACACGTTCTAAAAAAAAAAATCTAGTACTAACCACCAATTATCTGTTAACCTGTTGCTACTGGTGGGAACCTATAATTGGCTCTTTGTTATCTATATATATAACTATTGTACAATTTATAGCTGTTGGTTCTCCGAACAATAAATAAATAAATAAATAAATATGTTCTTGGCCGATTTATAATGTACTATATTGTGGTGTTGAATAAATGTAGTGTCTTTCTTTCTATACCTCAGATACTATTTGTGTACAACGACTAGAGTATTGTCTCCCTCGTTATTTAAACGGCTAGCACTGACCACTTCCACCTCCGCGTGGCGGCTCACATCCAATCCATACATCCGTTGAACCGGCTTGAGTCGGAATACCTACTAATACTATAAAATGTATAAATGCGAAAGAAAGTCTGTCTGTCTGTGTGTTACCTCTTGACGCTTAAACCGCTAAACCAATAGGGGATATTACGCAAAACTCTGTGTAGAGGGCGCCACTACCACATTCTGAGGTCTTACCACGAAACACGAAACTCCAAATTTCGAAAAAAACGCAAATTTTTGCCTCTCTATCACTCTTAATACTCAGATTCGAGCGATAGAGAGGCCAGATAACGAAATTGCGCGGTAGGCCTCTGTAAACAAACCGCTTTGATGCATCAATGTCATAGTAAAAACTTCTCAAAAAACTGTGTAAGGCATAGTATGTATAAGTTACTCTATGGTTTATATGATGTGGTAGTGCTGCTCTCTGGCTATTTAGATGAAAGTATGGAGATAGGGTTGAGCCCCGGGGTGGAGCAAGGACATAAGATAGTTCTTATCAATCAGTCATCATCATAATTCCACGCAGACGAAGCCGCCCGTAGAAGCGTACCTATATATGTACCATTTTGGTATTTTTTATACAGGGTGATTCGTGAGACGTGAGCTGGACTAAGCCTACACAATCAGTAAATGTTAATGAATCGTTCACCATCATATTTAAGTAAAACAATCACGCTTTTTATCTGTTATTTAACTTTTTCTTAAGGACAAATTTGATTATCTACAATCATGGACACCCTACAACACTTAATTAAGAAAGATAAAACCTCTTGAACCGTTATGACAGCACTTTGATTATGAAGAAAATAAAATGTCACACTTGAGTGAGATACGATTTTATAAAAGTAACCACACTCCGATGACACTCAATTTGTCTCTTATTATGAATAAAACAAAGAGGGTGACCATAAATATCGTAAATAAAATAAAACTCTTTTTTTTGAATAGTAAAAATTAAATTAACGTTAATCTCACAAATACTTGTACGAAACAGTTGCTGATAATTTACCGAATATGCAGGCTTGATCCTGCTCACGTCTCCTGAATCATCCTGTATACTTACCTATCATTTGAAAATTTTCAACTGCGACTGCGATCAAAGGCGACATCTTCTTTAATAACAAATATCCGTGAGATACAGAACGGTTTCGTTTCGCGGACCGACGCCGACTCTGCGCGTGCCACGCGTATTCCCGTTGAAGGTCTTCGTTATGGAGCGAAACATGTCGAGCAATCGTTTTAATATAATAAATTAGTACATTACGATACAAGTGCGAAAAATAGGAAATTCGACACGAGTTGCGAATTACCTATTCGCACATGTATTGTACAACGTTTTACAGTACATATGGCCCATTAAATGTTCGACACAGTAACGTAATATGCTTTTAATAATTTTCGCACTGGTGCGGTAAAGTAGCACCATATGTACTGTAAAATATTTTTTAATACAGTTGCTCAAAAACTGCTACTTTACGTAGCTATTTAGCGTGCGGAAAGTTGGTTTTCGCGAACTAGTGCTTTTTACTTTTCCGATTTTTTTTAAATTACACTTGTTCCAATTCATGACTACTTATTGATGAGTGTTAATGTTAGTTTCCTTTAAAAGTCGTAATGTACATAAAAACCTGCTGTTAATGTAAGAATCATAAAAAATTACATATATCATATTGTATTAATTACCTCTTAATCATTATAACACGTTAATTTTTTAATATTGGATATTGAAAAACCGTTCTTAATAAGTTGTCTGAATGGAACGGAATATCTACGTTTATTACGTAAAAAATATTATGAAACGTTATATATTAAATATTTATTTGTTATTATATAAATTAAATGTTATATGTATAATGCAATATTTTACTAAAACATTCTTTTTAATTCTTGGTTGACGAAACTATCATTACCACATTGGCTGTCGTTAACAGAAAAAATTAAAAATTAAAAAGTAAAACCGGCGCCCGCCATTATCAGTATTTTCACTTATAATTTAGTTGTATCAAAATACATACTTCAACTTAGGCAACTTGCAATTTATGCAACTGTGAGAGTGTTTTTGTATGAAATGAGTTATTGCGATTAATGTTTGCAATGTAAATCATTGCTGAACCTCGTATAGTGCTGAATTAAAGCCTCACCATTAATATATGATATGCGCCATATTGCGGAATTTCATTGGAGCTTAATGTTTCATACTAAACTGAACTGTCACCTTATACATGAGAATAACAGCGCCCTCTTGACAATGATCATATATTTCTGGTAATTCTGGTCGGGCTTTAACATTCAAGTTCAAGGAAAAATTCGTAACTGAAAGGTCTGCAAGTCTCACGTCACCAATATTTGTTTTATTGTGATTTTTTCGCAAATGTATTAAAAAAGTCGTTCAATGTACATGTGCAAGTGTCCCTTGACACACTTTCCACACTTGCACTGAAATGTACTAGTTTATTTAATATGGAACAGGTCGGAATCTAATCGTAAGACGTACCTATAAACTGAGATTTGATAATCTCGATGTTTCCATATTGGAACAAGTCCACGCATAGCTAAAGTACATATTTTAATCGCTACCGGTTTGCTATTTCTATTGCGTGTTATTTATTTTATCCTGTATCTATGAATATTAATAAATTGAAGTAAAATCTAGTTCCATAATGATTACTATGCAAACTGTATAGTTGTACAGTCAGTCACAAATCCAGATCCACCAATTTAATGACAGGCAACGATCATAAATTTTGTTGTAAATGTATCGAGTTCTTAAGTTTAAATTATCCTTACCGTACAGGAAAGCTTGAATTTTTTTCGCAGGGATATCTGTGTGTGTATTATTAATTTTTTGTCCTTGTTAATAAACTTTAAAAAAATAATTACAACAACAGCTACACAATTATCGCTCTACATAACAAGATTTATAATACAAATTGAATGAATACTACATTATCCTTATTTATTTCCGTTAATATTAGTCGTCAAGTTTCTCGTACTTGTTTCATGGTCACAAATAATACGCGTAATATGTTATTTTATATTCTAACGTATGACTTAATTAATTTACCTACCTACTAACAACAACAAGAGTAAGAGTTGGGTGTGCTGGGGATGGGATGGGAGCAGGTTACCCAAGCTGCCCAGGACTGGAGTCATACACCCGATAATTCCGAGTCCTACACCCCAACAGAGGGTGACAGGATAAAAAGAAGAAGAACGAACACAACACTCTTTTGCCACCTATTTTCGTTCCAATAAAATTCACGAAGATGTTACTTACCTATCTGTAATTATTTGTACAGTAAATATGGTGCTACTTTACCGCACTAGGGCGATAATTAGCACATTACGTAACTATGTCAAAAATTTAAAGGGTCATATGTATGTACCTACTGTAAAAAGTTGTACTCGTGTCGATTTAAAACACTTCCTTCGGTCGTGTTTTAATTTATCGCCACTCGTTACGAATTTCCTATTTTTCGCACTTGTATCGTAATGTACTATTATGAACTATGAAAATGCTTTATTTGCGTTATACGCTGCCTAGTAAAGTTGAATAAATGTAACAACCTACTATACTTATAAGTAGGTAACTACCTACTCTAATTTCATCATGCAAAGGATGACTCACGTTAAAACGGCCCGGGTCCAGGCCAAGGCATCCGACACTTCGTTTTCTATAGAAAGCATCGGTCACCTGCCGTGGAAAATGAAGTGTCGGTTGCCTTGTAGGACCCGGGCCATTCCAGCGTGAGTTACCCTTAAATAGGTACAATTACAACAGCCGCTTTCCATAAAATCGTTCCGGATTTTATACCTACCTACTTTCCGACAGCAAATTATATAAATCACTTAAGAAAAAACCCTAATTGTTATAGATGTGTCATGGATAATTTCAGCGACAAGTTATAAATAAATAACTATCCCTTTTTGAAGTTGGTTTAAAGGTGATTTTAATTTGACAGGGCACACGGAAAACTTTGAAAATGCATGGGAGGGCAAGTACACAGCTGGTACTGTGGCGCTGGCCTTTTACTCGGGTCTCTTCGCCTTCGGCGGCTGGAACTACCTCAATTTCGTCACCGAAGAGCTACAGGATCCGTACAAGTAAGTTTATCTAACAGCTTTTTAGGAAAAAAAAAATATTTTATCATATTTATTGATTTACTTAAGTATGGTTTTAGTAGTTACTCTACCATATATAAATTATAAACGCAACAAAGACCTCCAGTACGGTTCAAATCCGGTCTCCGCCACTCTAGAGAGCCCTAGGGCTTAAACAATATTTCCTTAATAGAACATAGAATGGCTTAAGGTTAGGTGGGATAGGAGGAACTATGGGGCAAGAGGGACAGTTGTAGGGAAAATAAACAGTTAGAGATACTTAAAAATATTGTATCAAAAATAAACCTAATGCATAAATATATTGGCTTAAAAATACCTACGTAGAAGGACTTACGGTTTCCCTTCATCCAAGCAAAGTAAGTATGTTTCTTTTACCCTATCTGACTAAATTATTCGACATTGCTTATGTGCTTATATGACATCTAATTCAGTAAATTTCATCTATAACAGGTTAACCCAAGGGGGAGATATGTTTGTGATATTATGACGTGGATGATCTGAAAAATCGTATCGTCGGGGCAAATAACAACAAACACTTCTACTAAACTATTGATAAGGTCACAAGGAATCAATCCAATTCACTCCATTAGTCCAATTTGGTTGTAACAAGACACCATTATAGCTAGGTACCTACTCGTAATTTAATGAAGGAACAAAACTAGAGGAGCAAATAACGAGCGTTATTTATAAGCGATATTACGTGAAGGCACGATCTTCCTCCACTAAGGACAAGTCCGGGCTCAGCCATTCTTGTAATGACGTGGATTTTTTTGTGGCACACGATAAAAATGTGCGGACGATAATAGTTATTTGTTTTATAAGGGGGGAAAGTTGTGGTTTAACCGCTCGTGCTCATTGATATCCGAGCAAGTAAAAATTCCATAATTTAAGTAGTCAGCGTAGCGAGTGGTTCGAAATGTGGAATCTTGAGAGTTGAGGGTTTCAAGGTACGAGATTTTGTCACCGAGTGAAACACACAATTTTTCACCACACTAACATGAGGAAAATACTAATATTTAATTGATTCCATATTTGTAATTGTATTTAGTTATTTTTTATAGTAAAAATTGGGCATGTAAATGTGCCCCTGTGGCCTATTTGCTGAATAAATGTTGGTTTGTTCGTTTGTTTGTAATTGTAAAACAAAATCAAACGAAATGAAATCCAAATGAACGTTATTAAATATTTATCATTGAAATTCCTCATTTAAAAGTCAATTCTACCAGCTAACACAAGGAAACAACAACTAAAAATTTGCATTAAATTACTTTTCACAACTGTGCATGAAATTTAATTTTTTGATTAGTTTTTGAACAATCAAGAGAGCCGTTACGAGCTGGTGTGGCGAAAAAATATTTAGTAGGTACAAGGTACCTATGCAAATATTGCACACAATGTTAACTATGGAAAATTGATATTCTTATAGTTGGTTATCGTTATTCTGGAATTAATTACTTGTGCAGTTTTTGTAGATTCTTGTTTTCGTTGAAAAACAGGTTGAGTTTATTCCGCTATTTATACAATACCTTACATAGGTAAAAATAACGCTTAACAGATCAAAATAGTTTTATTCCCACTGAAACTTCAAGTCCTCTTATCGTCGTTACGAGTTGGCATGCCCAGCGAGCTTGTAGCTTGTACGATTTAAATGTAGGTAAAGCCGTCAGGTACAATTTAAAATAAAGGTATAGGTAGGTATCTAATTGGAAAAACGGGGAAAAACCCTTTCGGTGGTCAAACGAACTCACACTGCGTACTGGTATCATAACATTAAGTTAATGTGTGAGTGACATTTTTGTAAATGTATTTACTAATAAATTATAATTTAATTATAATACATTTAATACAGAATAATTTCTTGTAAACCATTGTGTGATTTTCCTGTTAAGAAAAGAGTTACTTAACGGTCGTAACGCTTTTTGTTTTTTATTCAAAATGACGTTCATAGTAAAATAAATAAAAAAGTAATGAATAAAATAAATAAATAAATATTATAGGACATTATTACACAAATTGACTAAGTCCCACGGTAAGCTCAATAAGGCTTGTGTTGAGGGTACTTAGACAACGATATATATAATATATAAATATTTATAAATACTTAAATACATAGAAAACACCCATGACTCAGGAACAAATATCCATGCTCATCACACGAATACATGCCCTTACCAGGATTTGAACCTGGGACCATCAGCTTCGTTGGCAGGGTCACTACCCACTAGGCCAAACCGGTCGTCAAATATAAGGAAGTTTTAACAAATAGCAGTGTTTGTGCAAAGACTCGACTCGACTCGTTCGACTTTTAAATTCTTTGAAGTAGATCCCTCGAGAGATTCTCAAACAAGCCTAAGTGCGTTCCTCTGTTCAAAAGCAGAGGCTTTTCAGTATTAAATGTAGGTTTCGTTGGACATCCATTAGTAAAATAATACCGGTATTAAGTTATTTACCAGGACAATCATGATTCCATTAATTTACTTAACTACACATATTTGACAAAAATAATATATTTTTAGATTTTTTTAGTAATTAACAAAGTTTGGTGACTCTAACTTAGGTATTTCTGACTGATACCTTACCAATCAAATCCCTTTCAAATAGTTGAAAATCTGAAATCCGGACATAGTTACCCCGCTATCAGTTAATTAAAACCGGTGAAAGTTTTCACCCTCAACCCGGATTACTCTTGATCATCGGTGGAAACTTATTCAGTGAAAGCTGGCCCTGAAAAGTGATCGTGAATGCACATACCACGTTATGTAGGTATATAATAAACATTTACCTAAAGGGCAACCGTGACTTGATACAATTTCATGATATAGGTACAAAGAACTGAAACAAATAAGGAAATCATATTCCTGCTGTAATTAAGGGTCAGTTATTCAGACGATTTTCTTTAACTCAGCGATATTAAATCGAGAAAGATATATTATGACTGCGGGTAGTGTAATGTCCATTCCAGAGTCATTCCAATCGCTTAACGGTCACCGGCGAAGTGCCACGAAGCTGCCGGACTTCGCTCGATATGTCGGGCGACATCATATGTAAGATGCGCAATGTCGCCCGACATCTCGAGCGTAGTCCGGCAACGTCGCAGCACTTCATCTGACGTCGCTGGCGAAACATGTCGTGGGACAACTGTCCCTTCTTTAGATGGCGGGCAACCGTCAAACGTCACTGACACGCACATAATCGATAGACGCAATATGTAATAATATGATCATAGTTGGCGTTTACATTTTATGCGTTGGCCTTCGGTTCGGTCACATTATACCATAGATATAAGAAGTCAGACACGCGCCACGCCACGCCTCCGCCAGATATCTAGTACCTTCTATGATCTGAGCATTATACATATGGGGAGATGGCAACATAAGACGTCAACTGGAGAGTTGGAGACCAAGGTTTTAGTTGAAGTCTCGTTATACTGGCTGGTCCTTCACTCGCTCTTGCAACCAATCAGAATACACGGCATGAACACTCGTCCTATTACATGTATTATTCATAGCGTTTATCTCGCACTATTCGCTGGGAGCCATTTCCACATCCAGCCTCGATAGTGTGAACTAGGCGATTTATTAACAATTCAAATAACGGAATAGCACGAAACATTTACGCAGGTATTGGAAAAAAAATATATGTCTCAAACCAGGCCTATTTTAACTTAAATATTACTTACTACCTATTACTGAATAATCTCATTTTGATACTTATAGGTACATATGTTTATGCAATGTGTAGTGCATCTTGCTAAAGTAATTACTTATTAGTAAATTCGAGGTGTGCTCCGAATAACTTTGATACCTAATTCATTTTACGTACGAGTACACAGAGAGTTAAACTAGTTTATAAATTATTATTTATTAAATTGTACGAATTGTAGCCAAAACTGCAGCTTCCTTAATTTTAACATAAACATAGATAAATAGGTATCTAGATATTACGAGTAAGTCATAAACCCGACGCTATTCAGAAGTCTATTGTTACGCCTCCACGTCACTAGCGAGCCATAAAAGTCGTGATATTTTTATGATCTATGCTCAAGTATGTGCTTTATGTTTCAGGAACCTGCCGCGGGCGATATGGATTGCCATGCCCATGGTTACCATCATCTATGCGTTGGCCAACGTCGCCTACTTTGCCGTCGTTAGCAAGGATGAGATGAAGTTTGCCGTAGCTGTGGTAAGTAACGTAATAGATGGAGCACAAGTTTAGTAACACATACTGCATTCGCTAAGGAAAAGGGTGGGGATGCATTGCATTAAGTCTATCTCTCTGATTTATTAGTCTTATGGCCTGAGGTTGATAACAACTGTATTAAAGATGGACGGTGGTAAGAGTATTTTCAGCGGTAGAATAGAACCCTCACTCATTCGTGTACCGAACAAAACGTAGTGTCTCCTTATTTTAAAGGTTGAGTAGGATCTAGATCTAGGATCATCCACGATTCGTACAGCGCACCTTTGGATCTGGTCAAAGCCTAGCTGGTATCCAGGTGGTTAGTCTCTGCCAAAGATACTCCATACGGGGTCTGACTTGTGGTTTGTAATAGCAATAATGTAATAGCATTAGTCGCCCCGGAGTAAGATATCGCTTGAATCGCTTCGCCTTATTGAGCATACTGAGCTTTTTGGACGCCAGCCCGGCTTTCTCTTCCAGGCATTTGTTCATTAATCAGTGAAGAATTCTTTACTAGTTTTCACCACTAAACACGCACTGCTGTAATGCAACATCTGCGTGGGGTGTAAGGTCAGTCGCGTAATAAAAATGCGGACGTCGCTTTCAGTTTATTATTAGTGCAATAAAGTTACACGTCAACGTCATGACGTTGATTGATATTGCAATAAGTATTAAGAGAGGTATGGGCATTGTGAATGTCATCTCGCTTTGTGTGGTAGGGCACAGCACAGCGGATGTTATTCCAGATTTAGAGCAGAGCCCAACTGGGGAAGTACCTCCACCTCACAGAAAACCGCAGTCAAATAACACTAGACCCTACTCATAGTGTTGTGTTCCTGCCGGTGAGTAGGGTTGCCAGAGCTCAACGAGGGGGAGGGGGGTTTAGGGTCGGCAACGCGCATGTAACTCCTCTGGAGTTGCAGGCGTACATAGGCTACGGAAACTGCTTACCATCAGGCGGGCCGTATGCTTGTTTGCCACCGACGTAGTATAAAAAAAAAAGTGAGTTATTTAACCTTATAATTTTGCCATGTCGGCTTTATAAAGGTAGAGTATTTTTATTGAAGCCGTCTACCTAGTTTTTTTTTATAGGTATATACTTATACGACGTTGGTGGCAAACATGCATACTTTATCTCCCGCCTGATGGTAAGCGTTCACTACGTGCGCGTTGCGTTGCTGACCCTTTAAAATCCTGTAAACTTCTTTTAAAAAGCACATACCGTTGGTACAGTCACCATCAGATATATTGGAGCGGCCACAGCGGCGACGGAGGTGTTCATAAATATCTGAACACCTCTCTACTGTCAAGACGTTAGGGAAGTGTTTCGATATTTTTGAGCACCTCGGCCGCTCGGATATATCTGATGGTAACTGTAGGTACAGAGTTTATTTATAAAGCATATTATGAGACAATAATAGAGTTATAGGGCGGAAAATGCCCAATATACCTATGTCATGTAATAACTTATCTTCTTTGTTTTAATAATAACTCTGTTGCAGAACCCAGTTAATAATAAATTGATAATAGAGATATGATCTGTCAGCGTTTATTACACCGCGCTTAATTTATAGTTGCTAGGTACTTTACATTATCTGCGAACACGTGGAGTTATTTACATATTGTGGGTCTATTCTCGAATGTGCTACGACAAAATAAATGTTGTCTCGTGGAAAGGAACAGTACGGAATTTTCTTGTTGATACGTCAACTCGTACGGCAGATCGAACTCGTCTTCTTGCCACTGCGGATTGGGAGTCGGGTCTGTGGTTGCAAGCTCTTGCTTTGACGACCAGTTTGGCCTAGTGGATAGTGACCCTGCCTACGAAGCCGATGGTTCCGGGTTCACATCCTGGTAAGGGCATTTATTCGTGTGATGAGCATGGATATTTGTTCCTGAGTCATGGGTGTTTTCTATGTATTTAAGTATTTATAAATATTTATATATTATATATATCGTTGCCTAAGTACCTTCAACACAAGCCTTATTGAGCTTACTGTGGGACTTAGTCAATTTGTGTAATAATGTTCTATAATATTTATTTATTATTATTTATTTATTTATAAGCTCTACCCTCGCCATCCATATTAGGCACCCTAATACGAGTAGACAGAAACTCCACATTTCGACTGGTGGCTTATTTGCATTTAGGAACTATTAAGTCCCCCATCGCTGGCTCTGTGGTTGCTCTGGACAGATAGAGGAGTAGATATATCATGGGCTTTCTTGTGGCAGAAGCGCCGGCGGCATACCCCGACACGCCAGCATCAACGATGTCATCCGAAGGGCCTTGTGAGTGTTAAAATTCCGGGCGTTTCCGAGCCCGTCGGTTTGGCAAGGGACGATGGTAAGAGGCCCGACGGTATGACTCTGGTGCCTTGGAAGTTGGGACGGCCTCTAGTTTGGGATGTCACATGCGTTGACACCCTAGTGCTATCCCACCTTCCGGGCACCAGCAGTGATGCTGAGCATGCGGCCGAAGACCTCAAACGCCGCAAATACGCCACCCTCGGCAGTAGCTACATTTTCGAGGCTTTTGGGGTCGAAACGCTGGGGCCGTGGGGCCAAGCGCGCGTCGACTCTACAAGGACCGCCGAAGAATGCACCTTATAGATGCCACAGGTGACCAGAGGGCTGGCACCTATTTTGCTCAAATGATACGCATTGGCATCCAACGTGGGAATACGGCCAGCCTTCTGCGGACACTGCTCATCTGCAGTGACTTGGGGGACGTTTTTAGGGTTCCGTAGCCAAATGGCAATCAATCATCAATCAATCAATCAATCAATCAATCATTTATTTCTGAGAATATGGTACAATGTTGGTGAGTAGAGGGTGTTAGGTCAGCATATTCTGCCGGCATGCATCGGCGTAGAAATATTCAGGTACCTACAATAGTCTATACAAATATACAATATAATTATAAAATTTAAAAATTCAGAAACTAAATAATAACATTTTCATGCCAGCAGCTCGAACAAGGGTTATTTGCTGCTTAAAAAATTATTATTAATTATTATTTTTATTAAAGAAATCATTTAATGAATAGTAACATTCTTCGATTAACCATGTCTTAAGATTAGTATAAAATGTATGTCCAACTAAACTAGTAATAGATTTCGGCACTGTATTATAAATTTTGCTTAGCATATAATAGGAATTCTTTTTAAATAGGCTCAATTTTGCTACTGGCATGTTCAGAGGTTTTTGTGTAATTGTTCGCTTATTATTGTTGTCTTTAATCAGAAACAGATCCATGTGTTTTTTGACAAAGGTACATGCCTCCAGAATGTATAAACATGTAAGCGTTAGAATCCTGTGTTGTCTAAATATAGGTCTACATGAGTCTAAAGGTTTTAAACCGAATATCGCTCTTATGCAGCGCTTTTGAGCTATAAAAACGTTAGATATGTCAGATGAGTTGCCCCACAATACAATACCATATCTGAGAGCAGAACACACGTATCCGTAATATACTAACAGGGCAATTTTATGTGATGTTACAAGTCTAATTTTTTTTATTGCAAATACAAATTTATTAATTTTGTTGCAGACTGCCTTAACCTGCTCTTTCCATTCACAGTGCTCATCTACATAAAGCCCCAAGAAATTTTGACACTCTACTTTCTCTATTGGTTTCCCATTACATTTAATATTAAGCCTTAGATCTTTTCCCTGTCTGGTACGGAAGTAAATATATTTGGTTTTATCAGTATTGATAGATAGGTTATTTCTTGTTAGCCATTCTACAGTTTCCTCTGAGACGTTATTCACTATATCATTATAATTTCCTACATTTTGGCTTTCTACGATGATGGTTGTGTCATCGGCAAACATAACTGTAGGATGTTGGACTGCACGAGGCAGATCATTAATATAAATAATAAACAATAGGGGTCCTAAAATACTGCCCTGTGGTACCCCGACTTTATTTTCTCTTTTTGAAGAAATAAACTCTTCCATTGTATTTGTTACTTTATTTAATTTAGTTATTTGTGTAACTTGTACACGGTTAGACAAGTAACACTTAATCCAATTCTCTGCAGGACCACGAACACCATAACAATTCAACTTTTTTACCAGTACATTGTGATCTACAAAATCAAATGCCTTGCTCATATCCAGAAAGAGAGCAACAGTTGGCATTTTATTATTAATATTATTTATAACTTTTTTTATTAAAGTAAAAGCGGCTAAGGCTGTAGATTTATTTGGTCTGAAACCATTCTGTTCTATTGCTAATACTTTATTCTTATCTAGAAACTTCTGTAATCGAGCATAGAAGACTTTTTCAAATATCTTGGCTATTACAGGGATCAATGTGACAGGTCTATAATTACCCATGTCCGTTTTTGTTCCTTTTTTATGAAGTGGTTTAACAACAGAGAATTTTAATTTGTTCGGAAATACGCCTTGCTCCAAAGATAAATTTATAATGTGACATAACGGTACCATCAAATGACTAGCTACACTTTTTAAAGCTTTCGTATTTACTTTATCATAGCCAACGGAACTGGTGTTGCGTAATGACATTATTATTTTTAATACCTCCTGAGGGGTCGTGGGTTCTAAAAACATGCTATTTACACTGTTAGGGATAAGGTTACATACATTCTGATTCGTCGCATTGTTACTATTTGTCATATTACTGTCATTATTTGTTAAATTTATAAAATAATTATTGAATGCATTAGCAATGTCAGTTCCATTTCGAATTAAATTGGCATTAAATGCGATTTTATCAATTTGTGGTGAAATCTTAGAATTACCAATTTGTTTATTTACAACATTCCATGTCGCCTTACACTTGTTTTGCGCTTGGCTTATGTACTGATCGTTACAATTTTTCTGAAGTACAAATAAGCACTTTCTTAATATTTTAGAGTAATTGTTATAGGACAGTTTTTCTTCTTCAGTTTTGCTCTTATAATATTTATATCTAAGTGTTCGTTTGGTTTTAAAAACGCATTTGGCAAAAAACGGAACCCTTATAGATTCGTCATGTCCGTCTGTCTGTCCGATTCTGTCACAACCACTTTTTTCCGAAAGTATAAGAGCTATACTGTTAAAACTTAGTAAGTGGATGTATTCTATGAACCGCATTAAGATGTTCACACAAAAATAGAAAAAAAACAATAAATTTTGGGGGTTCCCCATACTTAGAACTGAAACTCAAAAAATATTTTTTCATCAAACCCATACGTGTGGGGTATCTATGGGTAGGTATTCAAAAATGATATTTAGGTTCCTAATATCATTTTTTTCTAAACTGAATAGTTTGCGCGAGAGACACTTCTAAAGTGAAAAAATGTGTGCCCCCCGCCCCCCTGTAACTTCTAAAATAACAGAATGAAAAATCTAAAAAAATATATGATATACATTACCATGCAAACTTCCATCGAAAATTGGTTTGAACGAGATCTAGTGAGTAGTTTTTTTTTAATACGTCACAAAATTTTAAAGTTTTTCATCAAACCCATACGTGTGGGGTATCTATGGATAGGTCTTCAAAAATGATATTTAGGTTCCTAATATAATTTTTTTCTTAACTGAATAGTTTGCGCGAGAGACACTTCCAAAGTGGTAAAATGTGTGTCCAAAGTGGTAAAATGTTGAACAAGATCTAGCAAGTAGATTTTTTTTTAATACGTCTCAAATGGTACGGAACCCTTCATGCGCGAGTCCGACTCGCACTTGGCCGCTTTTTATTTATTTACTTTTAAGTCTATATTATTATTTTCAAGATTATTTATAGTTTACTGTATAATACTGTGAGTTCTCGTTTAAAATAAATGAATTACACCTTGAAGAAAACGGTAGACGATAGATATAGTTTCGTTTCGCGCTTTGCAAATAAAGTGGCATGTTAATAAGCTTCATGTAATAATAATATCAATAAGGGATACAGGGATAGTCGTTGGTTAGTGTAACATTACTTTTTAGAGTAAATTGCCCTTTTTACAAGGGGCCTCTGCGTGTTGTCTTCGCCCCACGTGTCCGAGATTATGTAAAGGACGAACATAATATTAATAATATATTATACTCACTAATGACTTTAGAAAGTAGGTACTTTACTCGATTGATCTTCTCTTATTTTCTCTAGGTCTATTGTAATGTATAGGCGAACAGAACGTTTAAAATCTGAGACGACTCAATAGTACTTATGTAGTCTACAAACTACGGTGTCGTTAAGTTACCTATCTAAGCTAAATCTATTAATTTAACAACTGAGAACCTTGACATTCGGATGTCTTGATACTGATGTATACTCGTATAATATACCTAATATTTTAATGTTGACGTTTTTTTTTTTTTTTATTATTATTATTAACTATTAATTTTGAAACAAGATTTAACACAAAAAGCCACTATTGAAAACCTCTAGGGTTTATGTAATAGTTGGCGAGATCGCGCGGACCGATCCGCGTATGCTTAATACCATTATTACATACTTAGTTATATTTTCCTGTCGAAGCTGTTATTGTATCTATCGTTTAAATATCGGCCTTATGTACGAGACAGTAGAATCAATTTACAACGACAGCTCTTACAGGTGATCAGTAAAGTTAATTTATCTTTAAACATTATCTCTGTACTGTACGTTGTTTCCCTCCTCAGAAATTCGGTGAACGTCTCTTTGGCGCTTGGAGCTGGGTGATCCCCGTGTTCGTGGCTCTGTCGACGTTCGGCGGCGTCAATGGCGTGCTGTTCACGTCCGCCAGGCTGTTCGCCACTGGCGCGCAGGAGGGACACATGCCTGCCTTCTTCTCGCTCTTCCACATAAAGCGCCAGACCCCCATACCGTCGCTCTTATTCACGGTAAGCTTAGCTGACTACGCTAATAATCTGAATATATGGATATGGTATCTGAGGCGTTTTTCATCAATCGGAGCCGTCTAAAGCAATTAAGACGTTTGATTTTAACTCTACCGAATTCCGACCGAAATATAGTATTTTATGCAACAGTTGTATAAGAAGGGTCAAAAAAGGCGAGTGGCGTGAGTTACAATGTGAGCCGGAGCCGAAGGCGTAGGCGAACATTGTGAAGGAATACGCCACGAGATTTTTTTGACCTACTTATACAACGTTGCATACAATATTTTTCCTACGAGTCAACAAAAATAAATCTTAATTTAGGTAAACAAATTACAGCAAAAGTATATAGCCAAGACGCGCGAGCATACCTTGTTACGCGCCCGGCCCGCCCCGGGCCGCGGCCGGCCGGTCGGCGACACCTCCTCGTAACTCATGAGGCCCTGTTACTTGCTACTTGCTAAATTAATTATTTGGACAGTTTTTTCTCAATTTTGGCCACCGTAGCCTACGGAGACTAACAAGCAACGCTAAGCGGTCTTCGTAGTCTATGGGTGTTGCTATATTACGGGTGTCACATGCGTGTTTCTGACTTATGAAGTAATTATTTTTACTATGCAACCAAATGAATATTTTGTAAGTTGGCATCAATGCACTTAGTTTAAAACTGTATTCGTTTTGGTTTTGTTAGGTTGGTAGCCATTAATCGCAGTAACATTATAGCTTATAAAAGCACAAGAGCTTTTATGAGGAATAGACAATATAGACTTTTCTTGAAATCTTTTATGTATGTTCTTATATTCGTGTTAATGAATGCATAAATGACAGATAACAGTAGAGGAGTAGGAAAAAATAATAAATGCATTGTCCCGCAGAATGTCTTCTACACAAACACAACTCTAGTAGACAAAGTCTTCTCTAGTTTTTTTTTGGTTGCTTGACTTTTAGTACAGCATTTAATGAGCCCTTGTATGTTTTCAGTGCCTGTTTTCCCTGCTGATGCTATCGACGAGCAACGTGCTGGCGTTGATCAACTACTTCTCCCAAACGCTGTGGCTGTCCGTGGGCGCGTCCGTGGTGGGCATGCTGTGGCTGCGGCGCGCGCGCCCCGACATCCCGCGCCCCATCCGCGTGCACCTCGCCATCCCGTTCACCTTCCTCATCGCTATCGGGTTCCTAGTCTTCGTCCCGGCCATATACCAACCCAAGGACACGGCCATAGGAGTCGTTCTACTCCTCAGCGGAATACCTGTTTATTACCTCGGCGTCAAATGGCAGTCGAAACCGGAATGTTACCACTCTCTTTCCGGATGCGTTTTAAGGCTTTTCCAAAAATTATGTTCCTGTATTTACGTCGAGTCGAATGAGAAAATGTCACAAGGATGAATGGTACCGTTGAATAATACAATAATTTAAAGGACCAACGATTTATGTACCTTTATGTACGCTTATATGTTATAAATATTGTGGGTACTGTAAAATGAAAAATTTCTGCGATTGTGCTTCCCAATAGGCAAAGGCCCGTCCTTTTAGTAGGTATGTTACGTACCTAAATGAAATGTGTTTTGTCGTAAACCATAGTAACAGTATTTTTTGGTAAACTATTAAACGACAATTCTGTGGCCATAGTGAAAAAGGGTACAAGTCTCTGGCAGTTTAGGTGTATAAGGGCATAAGTGTTACGTGGAACTTACACCCCTTTACACCTGCGCTGCCAGAGACTTGTACCCTTTTTCACTAGGGCCACAGAATTATTCCTTTAAATGACAAATAGCACTATATTGGTACTGCTGTTCAGTCTGATAATTTTTGCTGTAAAAAATAAGTTTATCGTCGTTGTATTGTTTTTATTATAGCAAAGAGAATTTGAAATAGAGGTGGATTTTCAAAGAAAATTTTGTAGCCACAGTAAATTTACTGCCATCTTTCGACACATGATATAGTATCTAAGCACAAGTTTGAACAATGATTTAGATGAGGGGGGCAAAGTGCGCCATACCGTTTAAGTGCGCCTAGCTTTGGTATATCGAAAACTGCTTATAGAATACTGGTAATATTACTAGTAGCTTTCAGTTTTATTAGTAGTAATAATAAGTGTGCGATTAATCGCAGTTACGCAAAGTAAACATGACGATTTAAAAAGTATAGTGTATATAGCGTGAGGTATCGTTGGATACGTCTTAAAACGAATATGGGTCTTCAAGAATTGTTTCGATGACCGTAATACATTCGGAAATAATTTAATCTTCCTGAATGAAAAAAAAATTGTGCCTATTTTAGCTTCTGAACCATGGTCCAAAAATATGAAAAAAATCGTGAAATTAAAGCTTAGTAAAGACATTCAAGGAAAATAGCGAACCTGATCGGTTCAGCCGTTTTTGGGTTTTTCCAAAAAGTCTATTTTGACTTATACCTACGGTAACGACGGAACCCTACACTGAGCATGGCTCGATATGCTATGGCCGTTTTTTTATAAATTATCTTCGGTTTGTTCAATCATGGCAAGTGTTGCCTGTGCTTACGGTATTGTGAATGTACTCGTACATGTAAAATCATTAGGATATATGCTTTTGAGCAGGTGTGTAGCCATTTTACTAGACACACAAAAGTATCTAACTCTTTTCCAGTAGGGCTTAAGATGGTCGGCTCTTTATCATTTGTCACCATGCCTGTCACGTTTTAACAAGTATGTAAGCGCAAAAGTGACGGGTATAGTGACAGGTGATCAAAAAAGGAACCATGCTGCCACTGCAGGCATAGCATACTTTATCAACCACATACGCCCCAATAGAATTTCAACCCTAGCAATCAGAATAAAGGTTAAAATTAAATTACACTTTCGGGAAATTGTGACTTGTCTTCAAATTAGTCATGAGATTAATTGGAATAGGTATATCTGTTTTTTTTTTTAGGAAAACCTTGTAGTTTTGTGCAGCTTGGAAAAGGGTTAAATATAAAATGGGAAACTTTATTTCAAGAGACAACTTATTCGTTAAGTTACCTTAGGATAGGTATAATCCTTACATGATTGCTTATCAGTGCAGTTGCTCTGCACTAAGCCGACATTATCCACTGACAACTCGCAGTAGATGTTGTAGTGTATGTGACTTTTATATTTATGGTGATACTTGTATCTTATGCCTTGGATTGCTCTCTAAATGTTTAAAAGTGTAAGTATACTTACATGTTATACTTACATGTTATACTTAATGTATCGTACATATGTATGCATATTATATCTCTAGATCAAAAGTGTATCAATAATATATGGTCCATGGATGGGAGTAGGACTACTAGTATTGAGTGACTTGTACCGATATTTAAGGACACCAGGTTTGAAAAATATATGTACCTAAGTTATTAATTTTATATACACGTCCAATACCTAGATTAACAAGTACCTTTACAGGTATTAAAATGGGAACTATGCATTCCAAATGTAAGAAATTGTATTCTTGGATGTTTCTATATATTTAATTGTAATGTGTATTCTAGTAAAGTCTGAATATTTAGGTATGCGGAATTTACAAACTATATACTTAGTGTTCTATTATTATTTACTAGTAGCACTATTTTGCAGCTGACCGACCTGTAATGAGGCGTCGTAATTACACTGCTTTCTTGATATTGGTAATATACTTACAAGTATGTAACACAAATATTAAGTATCTCCCTATTTTGTTTAATCGTTCCTCCTAAATTGTATAGTTAAGAATTAAATATGTTGTTTTGTAATTATTTTCTTACTCATTACATTATTATCTTAATCTGCCATTGCAGAAATTCTTACGACGTAGGTGATTTTAGAATTAAACCTACCTGATTTTAGAATTGGTATTTCTATTACCTGTTACGTTAGCAACTCGTTGTAGGTAATATAGCTGCCTACATACTTGTTATTTATTTATAGTAATGATTATGATAAACGCAATAATACAACTGGAAGGAAACAATTTTTGAATAAATTATTTTCACGCAAATATATGCATTATTATTTCCATCATGAAATGTATCTGAGATCTAACGATCAACGTCACCAAAAACTACATCTATGCTAGCGACAATTATAGATATATCGGCTAACATTAGTCCTTTGCCGAAGACCGCGATGCCTGCGAGGTGGGTGTACGAGCTGGGGCGCATTCCCACGCGGTACGGCCGCGACGTGCCGTCCGCCACCATATACAGCCCGAGCTCGCCTTTCGGACACTCAGTCGCCGTATAAGTGTAGCCTGGCGGAACCGGATATCCCTCTGTGCACAACTTAAAGTGATGAATTAGAGACTCCATAGAAGTTTTCATCTCTACTCTACTCGGTAGACAGTATTTCGAATCGTCCGTTTTATATTCGCCCTCAGGCATAGTATCGATGACTTGATTTATAATTCTCAAAGACTGACGAGTCTCTTCCAGGCGACAAAGATGTCGATCGTAAGAATCGCCATACGTTCCCACGGGAACATCGAAATCGTATTGATCGTAACCGTCATATGGATGATTGATTCTTAAATCCCATTTTACACCAGTACAGCGTAACATCGGTCCACTGAAACCTAAATTGATCGCTTCGTGAGCACTATAAGCGCCAATACCTGCCGTTCTAGCATAATATAAGCGATTGCCCGTTACTAGGTCCTCTGTTTCATCTAAACGTTCTCCCATTTTACTACATAACTCATAGACGTCGTCTAGGTACCCGATCGGAAGATCTTGAGACACTCCGCCGACTTTTATGTAAGCGCAGTGAACTCTAGCTCCACATAGTCTTTCGAACAATTCGTATAATTTTTCTCTCTCTTCGCACGTCCAAAAAAAAGGTGTAATACCGCCTGCATCTAAAACAGTGCCGGCTATATTCAGTAAATGATTGGCTACCCGAGTAAGTTCAGTACAGAGTACTCGAATCGCTTTCGCCCTGGGGGGTGCCTCAATATTGGCTAAGGTTTCAACGGCTAAAGCAAAGGTCTGTTCATTTGCAAGAGATGACACGTAGTCTAAGCGATCCATGAAGGGCAAGCTTTGATTATAATGTTTATTTTCCATGAGTTTTTCCGTGGCTCGGTGTAAGAATCCGATATGGGGATCGGCTCTTAACACTGTTTCACCATCCAGTTCGAGGATCAGTCGCAGCACACCGTGTGCAGCTGGATGTTGTGGGCCAAAGTTGATCCACATATTTTTCAATTTTCGTTCTACCGGTGGAAGTCTCCCATGATAGACCGGTTTGTAATATTTCTCCATTTCAGGTGTGCTGTATATAGCTGGACCACTGAACTGCTGCACATACTCCGCATCAGGAAACCATTTGTGCCCGTGAACTGGTGCACTAAACGTAAAGAAGCGAATATTTCGAATATTTTTGAGAAAAGTTACAGATCTAATAACTTTCATTTTGACTGGCGTTACTGTTGTCAACAAGTTGTCAATAAAGATTGAAGGGGTTGTATTCACGTGTTTTATTACATACCTGAATAAAACTGCAGTTGGTATTTTTGGCCAGTGATATACCTAGGTATTTGTAGGTACAATAAAATACAATACTTTTTATTGCACACCTCACATATATAGTTTACAATAAATGTACTTGCAGAAACAAAGACAATTTGATAGAGGTAACAACAGGCGGTCTTATCGCTTAAGAGCGATCTATTTAGCGAGCGATTTATTTAATAAATTTATGAAAACGGTTTGCGGTACATGTGCTTACCTAATGACCAAAGAATATAAAAATAATGTGGTGAACCTCTTTACTCACAGCATTTATTATTTTTCTATCTTACATGCCGAATTCATATTGTCATTCACATACGTCATGTTTTGCTAATTAAAACCTACAGATAAGGTTTTGTCTATTATTTCAATTTAATTAGCAAAAGAAACGACTAATTACGAATGGAAAAATATCTACGCCCTGAGCGGTTTGAAGGAGACCCATCGCAAAGCACCGCGGCTGCAGAATGGGAACATTGGAAGAAGACTTTCAACAACTTCCTTGCAGTGCAAATTCTCTCTTCCGATCAGGTCAAGCTAAATATATTAATCAATCACCTATCTCCAAATGTCTATAACTACATAAGCGAGTGTCAAACTTACGAACAAGCTATACACGTACTAGACGGGATTTACGTAAAACCAAAGAACATTCTCTACGCGCGACATGCTCTCGCTACACGAAAGCAAAACAGTGGAGAGACAATAGACACTTATATTCAATCCCTGAAACAATTATCTAAAGACTGTGACTTCACTGCCGTCGATAGCAATACAAACCGGGACGACAATATCCGTGATGCCTTCATAGCAGGAATCTCTTCAACTAAAATAAGAGAAAGGCTTCTTGAGAACCTGAGCCTAACATTGGATGAAGCGCACAACCAAGCTCGCTCCCTAGAGATGGCAGAAGTCAACACATTACATTACAACAACACCCCTGTGAATGCGACTATTGAAAACATACGGAATACTGCTGGCCCAAGCGAAAACTCTTCCGCTGCCACGCCAGCCTTGTCGTATCGCTCGAATAGAAAATGTTTCTTCTGCGGAGGACGTGTACATCTACGCAAGACCTGCCCCGCATTCGATGCTTCTTGTCAGCTTTGCAATAAGAAAGGACATTTCGCTAACGTTTGTCGTAGCAAGAATCAAACCAGCGCTGCAATACCTGATACGAATAACGTCAGTGCCAGTATCGTCGCTGCATCGCCATCGTCGTTACGCAGAACAACGGTACCTACGTACATCAACGGTATCAAAGCTGAAGTATTGCTAGATACTGGCAGTGCCAAGAGCTTTATGGATTCTAAATTTGCCAAGTTATGTTCCTTGACAAGTAAGCCCAGCCAGCAGACAATATCCATGGCCTCTTTAACTCATAGTTCGCCAGTTGCAGGAGAAATAAGTATCGATCTTACATTGGGCAAGCATTCATATGAGGACGTACGGCTACTGCTAGTAGAATATCTGTGTTCAGACGTCATTATAGGCCTCGACGTATTGGCTCAACATTCTTCTATCGAGTTCGAGTTTGGCGGCCCGAGAGAACCCTTAGTTGTCTGCAATGTGGCTGTAGCGTCCGTTCCTGCAGTACCTTTATTTGCAAACCTAACTCCTGGATACAAACCGATTGCCATCAAGTCACGACGGTACAGTGATGACGATCGACGCTTTATTGAGGAGGAGATAAATAATCTTTTAAAGGAAGGTATTATTGAAGAAAGCAGGTCACCGTGGCGAGCGCAGGTACTAATTACGAAGTCTACAACCCATAAGAAACGTCTTGTAGTCGACTACTCAAGAACTATTAATCAATATACTGAACTAGATGCTTACCCGCTTCCCTCCATTGAAGAATTAATTTCAAAAGTAGCCAAATACTCCGTCTTCAGCGCTATAGATTTGAAGAGTGCCTACCACCAGGTGCCAATTTTGCCAGAGGAGAGACATTTTACTGCGTTCGAAGCTGCCGGAAATCTTTACCAATTCCGACGTATCCCTTTTGGTGTTACCAATGGTGTTTCTAGCTTCCAGAGAACCATAGATTGGCTTATTCGGACAGAAAATCTAGCAGGCACATTTGCCTATCTCGACGATATAACAATATGTGGCAAGTCACCTGAAGAGCATGATACAAATTTGCAAAACTTTCTAACAGCTGCTAAAAAGTACGGTCTGACACTCAATGAAACCAAATCTACTTTTAAACAATCTGCCATTAATATACTTGGCTATACGATTGCTAATAATGTTATCAAACCGGACAACGCCAGATTAGAGCCTCTTTTAAAGCTACCTCCTCCGCATGACTTGCCCAGTATGCGCAGAGCCCTGGGCATGTTCGCTCACTACTCTAAGTGGATACCAAACTTCTCCGAAAAAGTACACGAGCTAGCAAAAACGAAGACATTTCCACTAACTAACACTATGATCAAAGATTTCGAAGATCTCAAGAAGTATATAGTAAAGTCCTGTGTTCATGCCATTGACGACAACGTTCCATTTACGGTTGAGACGGATGCATCGGAGCACTCAATTGCAGCGACGCTTTCACAGGCTGGCAGGCCTGTAGCATTCTATTCGAGAACGCTCAATCAAAGTGAACAGAACCATTCGGCGATCGAGAAAGAAGCTTACGCAATCGTTGAATCCTTGAAGAAATGGCGGCATTTTCTCATCGGGAAGCTATTTCTGCTAATTACTGATCAGCGTTCTGTTTCCTTTATGTTTGACAAGAAACACACCAGTAAAATCAAAAATGAGAAAATCCAGCGCTGGCGCCTGGAGCTGTCACCATACAAATATGACATTGTGTACAGACCCGGCACGCAGAACCATGTAGCGGATGCTCTCTCCCGTGTCTGCGCCATCGTCAATACACCTGCGGAGCTGCAATCTCTCCATGAAGCTCTCTGTCACCCCGGAGTGACAAGAATGGCACATTGGGTTCGTTCCAAAAACTTGGTATATTCCACTGAAGAAATAAGGAACATGACGAACCAATGTCGCATCTGCTCAGAAGTTAAGCCTAGATTCTCTAAACCAGATCCACAAAATAGACTCATAAAAGCTGTAGCGCCATTTGAAAGACTGAGCATGGATTTTAAAGGACCTGTACCATCCAGTTCCAGATCAAGCAACAAATACATTTTAACAGTGATCGATGAGTATTCCCGATTTCCGTTTGCTTTTCCATGCTCTGACATAAGCGCCAAAACTGTTATTAAACATTTAGACAGCATTTTTAGTATGTTTGGCATGCCAGCCTACATACACTCCGATCGAGGGACATCTTTCTTGTCGGCAGAGGTGAAGGACTTTTTCAACTCCAGAGGAGTAGCAACAAGTCGTACAACGCCATACAATCCGCAAGGAAATGGTCAAGTTGAGAAACTGAATTCTACCCTGTGGAAATCTATTCAGCTAGCGCTGAAGTCTCGAAACCTACCAATAGAATGTTGGGAGGATGTTCTTCCACAAGCGTTGCATTCGATACGTTCGCTGCTATGCACAACTACGAACTGCACGCCACACGAGAGGATGTTCCGCCATCCGCGAAAATCAGCAAACGGAGAATCAATTCCGACATGGCTAACTAGCTCGAACAAGGTTCTTATGCGACGATTTGATCGAAAATCGAAGTACCAACCGTTAGTAGAAGAAGTGGAGGTATTAGAAACCAACCCCACTTATTCATACGTACGGACTGAAGATGGACGAGAGACGACTGTGTCCAATCGTCACCTAGCTCCTCTCGGGTGCTGTGATAACGGTGACAACGAGTATGTAGCCGTTCGCTACTCCGTCGTCGCAGTCGCCATCCGAAACTCTGCAAGAAATGCCAGAGCCACCGAGCCCTGATAGAAATGAACCCACAGGTGCGGAACAACCCCGGAGGTCCGGCAGAATCCGGAATTCGCCTAAGTATTTATCCGATTATATCTGGCCCGGGTGAATGTGGTGAACCTCTTTACTCACAGCATTTATTATTTTTCTATCTTACATGCCGAATTCATATTGTCATTCACATACGTCATGTTTTGCTAATTAAAACCTACAGATAAGGTTTTGTCTATTATTTCAAATACCTACTTACTTCGTGCTCACTTCATGACCAAAACCAAGCAAAAGGCACTATAACGGCAGGTATGAGTATAGTACATAGAGGTAAAATAAGTACTTATAGAGATGTATGAAAAGGTAGAGCCGGCAGATGCCCGAACGAGATGCTCTTATGGGACTTTCGGTAAGAGTAGCAGAGAAAGCGCTATGATTGTTTGTCTTTGTCACAGTATTTTTAATTACTTACCGTAAATTTTAGTAAGGCTTATGGTGGGCAACAAATAATAACCCGACCAAATTACGTAGGTCGTTTTTGGTTTGTTGACAGGAATGTTAAAACGTGTTTTTAAACTTAGGCGCATTGCATATGTTCTGTCCCTCACGGGCGCACCCGTATAGCAAATCTAGTTGATCCTACCAGGCTACAATACTATAGATAGTATGAGTGCTTTTTGTACTGCCATCTGTACGTTCATTACTGAGAGTTCAGGGGGCCTACCGCGAAAACCGAAATTCGCAAATTGCGGGGATCTTTCTCTATTACTCTGACGAAGACGTAATTAGAGTGAAAGAGATAAATGCCCGCAATAGGGTTGTTTCCATCTATAAATCTTAGGGCAGAATTGTATCCCAATAAATCCTTTTGGATTATAAGAACATGTTAAACTACTTTTAGGGGACCTGTAATGACGATATTTTTGTAAATATTGAATTTAAAATATCTTTTGGCACTCAAAACGTCATTGAAGATTCTGATGACGTCACAACTCTCGGATTGACACTGTTGACAGTTGACAGTTCGTATCTTCTACGTTTGTATGTAGTTATGTGTCAAACCGTAAACTGTGACGTCACACAATTTTCAAAGAGCGTTTTGGACGCGAAAGCATCTGTCAAAATATATTTTGTTAATTTAACATATTTAAAGCCGTTTTTAGTATAAAAGTTGAATTTTAGGGAAACTTTTAGTTAATATAGAACGTAATACAAGCGTTTCAAAAAATTGGAAACAACCCTATTGACGAACTTCGATTTTTGTGGTAGGCCCCCAGTAGTGTGATTCGGGAGCATTCTTCGTTAAGGGCCCACCACACTCGTGCGCGAATCGAGGCGCGAAGCCGCGAACGCGAGTGTGGATGGCCCTCGCGTCGATTTCGCAGATTGTTCACGCATTCGCGCCTTATTCCCCGTTTTTTGTCAGTATTTGGCCCGCGTCAAAGGAGACGCGAAGCGCGAACTTGCAAGAATCCACACTCGCAATTGCTTCGAGCCGCGATTCGCTCACGAGTCGGTTAATCTGTTAAACAGTCATAACCTTCTATGGTGGCTATTTGGTTATTGGGTGCGAACTTGATCAACCAAAAATCAATTTGACAGTTCCCAGGTTGAATCAGGGGGCTTACCGCGAAAACCGAAATACGCAAATTGCGGGGATCTTTCTCTTTTACTCTTACTAAGACGTAATTAGAGTGACAGAGAAAAATGCCCGCAATTGACGAACTTCGATTTTCCCGGTAGGAGCCCAGAGGGCTTACCGCGAACCACGTTCGTAAGCATGACAGGGAGGCATCCCTGTCATGCTTACGCACAAATTTACGAGTGCGAGAGAGAGGCAACACGTCGAACGTGGTTCGCGGTAGGCCCTCAGTGCGTTGCCGCAAACTAAATCCGATCAGCTGACGTTTCGGCGCCATCTTGCCACGAACCAAACTGCGAAATCGCCGTGAAGTTGTGCGAGTGTGGAGTCTACGTCAACGTCGTGATATGTTCGCTCCGCGAAGTCGCGCTGCGATTCACGCGCATAGTGAGGGGGCTTTACATTGAGTGTTTCTATTTATTTTTTAGATGACGTTATTTTTGACTTATGATTTGCACGCTCGAAAAGATGGCTTAAATATAGTCACAATGACATGTCATGTGTCACTGTCTACTGTTACAGCTGTCAATGTCATATTTAGTTATCTCTTGGTCATCTCGTTTGACTCGTTTTCACTCAATCATTGTTATTGTTTCCCAAGTTGGTTGTGGTTGTAAATTTCCGTTTAACAAGCTGAAGTGACGAACCCTCTAAATTCAAAAAACCCGTAACGTTATTTTCAATTACAATGATAAAGTTTGAAATAGTGTCTTCCAGAATATCTACAGGCAATGGGTCAGATAAGAAGTTTGTGGTTTACATGTTACAAGTCAGGCAGGATATTAGCAGACTTGATCCAGAGCCCGTTAACGTAGAAAGGAGATACACTCAGTTTTTGGATCTGTACAATGGACTCAAAAAGGATTTCCCAACGATTTTAAGCACCATATCATTCCCTAGAAAGGTATGAGTCATGTATTATTTATTAAACAACAAAGAAGTATTTCCTAAGTGGGCGTTACTTCATTTATAACGTGTTGTTCCAGGATTTTTAATACATATTTGTAATATTTTTATTAAATCTGTTTCATTCCTGAAGAAAATTGATTTTAAATAGTGCCTTTCACAGGCTGAAAGAAAAGAAAAATTTTCGTATTCAGGATGAAATATGTTTTTTATACTTTTCAGATGGTAGTGGGCAATTTTGACCCTAACTTGATAACAGCCAGAGCTACAGCATTTGAGGCATTATTGAAGCTTATATCAGAGGAATCGCGTCTTAGAGAGTCCCCGGCAGCTATAGCATTTTTCCAAGATGTGGAGTTAGCCGAAGCCAGACAACTGATGTTCGAAGGATCTCATGACATGGCACTTTCTGTGCTGGAAACTAGTTTCAGATTATTAAATAAGGTAATTTGTGTACATAATGACTAATCTTATGGTCTCGTAATCTTAATGGTTACTATTGGTAATGTAGGACATAATTTGCACTGCTAATGATTACTCATTTAGAGAACAATAACTATATTTTATTATGATCTAATAGAATGAATAAATAATGTGTGCTCCAATTAAATTAATTAGATTATACTTTTAACCACTTATTAACCATCAAATTATTTATTTATCAAATTGTACTTATACAACACTGCCTAACAAATAAATGGCCGTCTCTCAAATGAAAATTGAATGTAAACATGTACCTTAAATTATTTATTTATAAGTTCCATTTTCAAAAACATTTGTTTCTGAGATACCATCAGTTAGCTTATTTAGGAGGGCAGAACAGGAAAACTATTATTTTTTCTAGGTTTTATTCTATGACTTAGGTATTTGTCACTACCAAATGTGGGGTAATTCCGAAAATCGGCCATGGTACTTATCAATCAGAGTCCCAAAATGCCTTCTGAAATCTAATATTTATACTACACATTGCAGGTGTACACAGACCGGTCGCGGGTGGTGCTGAGCGCGCTGTGCCGCGTGGTGGCGTGCGCGGCCACGAGCGGCGGCGCACTGGCCGGGCCGGTGGAGCGCTGGGCGCAGCTTGCGCTCCGCCGCTACGAGGCCGTTAGCGACGATGATCTGTTGCTCATATATATTCCGCTGCTGCACACGTGTATATCAATATGGTGAGTTTATATCTTATTTCATACATAGTACACATACATATAAAGTAGGATAAGCGCAGGCTGGTGTGGTTTCATTTGAAATTGAATGGCATGGAACGCCAGTTCATACCCATGAGTTTCTCGAAAATTATCTATCTAGAGATCCCTTTTACGGATAAGTTCGCCTTTGTACATAACATTTTTTTTTGTTTTGTTTTGTCTGTTTTATGTTAACCTGTTTAAGTACAATAAAGTGACATACATACATACATACATCTATGATTTGTCATTTGAAAATTATATAGCAGACTTTTCGGTGGAGGAAAATATTATGAGGAAACTTGAAAAATCCCAATGAGGCCTGATTTTCCTTGTAAGTTAGAAGGTCATTTGGCTCAGTTGATGTTTGAGATTAGGTTACCAAAAGCAGACCTTGGGCTCATTTTTAATGCAACTGAGAAAGCTCTAAAATAAAGTAAGATACATAAAGTCTAAGCTTACAGTCTAGAACGAGATTTGTTCTTTGAAGTATGGATATTTATTTCTATTTGATGTTAAATTAAATCCTTTGATAGCAGTACAGTCAGCATCAAAAGTAGCGAATGAAACAACGCGCCAAAAGTATCTGATATTCCGGAAAACTTTTCCAAATATAGATAAATTTCTAAAATTCGCGTTAAGAGCCCATCAACGTGCTCACTAGCGCCACTGGAAAATAATTGTGATTATTTTAATTGTACGATACATATTTAATAACCGCCGCTATGTACTGTATTTTGTATCTAAGTACCTTTTGAATACATCAAGCTAGTTTCTATGTTGCTGGATTCGTCGATCTATGAACTCAAAACAAAAACGGCCGTTTTAACTTTGGACGCCTAGATTGACGAATCCAGCAACGTAAAAACTATTCTGATGTATTCAAAAGGTACTTAAATACTAAATACAATACGTAGCGGCCCCCTTTTTAGGGTTCCGTAGCCAAATGGCAAAAAACGGAACCCTTATAGATTCGTCATGTCCGTCTGTCTGTCCGATTCTGTCACAGCCACTTTTTTCCGAAACTATAAGAGTTGTACTGTTCAAACTTAGTAAGTGGATGTATTCTATGAACCGCATTAAGATTTTCACACAAAAATAGAAAAAAAAACAATAAATTTTGGGGGTTCCCCATACTTAGAACTGAAACTCAAAAAATCTTTTTTCATCAAACCCATACGTGTGGGGTATCTAAGGATAGGTCTTCAAAAATGATATTGAGGTTTCTAATATCATTTTTTTCTAAAATGAATGGTTTGCGCGAGAGACACTTCCAAAGTGGTAAAATGTGTGTCCCCCCCCCCCCGTAACTTCTAAAATAACAGAATGAAAAATCTAAAAAAAATATATGATATACATTGCCATGTAAACTTCCACCGAAAATTGGTTTGAACGAGATCTAGTAAGTAGTTTTTTTTAATACGTCATCAAATTAAAAAAAAAAATTTTTTTCAACATACCCATACATGTGGGGTATCTATGGATAGGTCTTCAAAAATGATATTAAGGTTTCTAATATCATTTTTTTCTAAACTGAATAGTTTGCGCGAGAGAACCTCCCAAAGTGAAAAAAAGTATGTCCCCCCCCCCTGTAACTTCTAAAATAACAGAATGAAAAATCTAAAAAAAATATATGATATACATTACGATGCAAACTTCTAACGAAAATTGGTTTGAACGAGATCTAGTGAGTAGTTTTTTTTAATACGTCATAAAATTAAAAAAAAAAAAATTTTTGTCAAACCCATACGTGTGGGGTAGCTATGGATAGGTCTTCGAAAATGATATTTAGGTTCCTAATATAATTTTTTTCTAAAGTGAATAGTTTGCGCGAGAGACACTACCAAAGTGGTAAAATGTGTGTCCAAAGTGGTAAAATGTTGAACGAGATCTAGTAGTTTAATAGTACGGTCGCCAAATCTCAAAAGCCCTCTAGAAACACGATTTAATTGACTCTGCTCGGCCTTACCCACAACCGGTATCAATGTGTTCGGACAGTTCTCCTGATCACCGTACATGCGGTAGTAAAGCGGAAAAATGGTGGAGAGGATAGTAATGACGTCACAAAGATGGCGGCCGGACCTATTCTTTTCGGCGGTGTATCTCGAAAACCACTTAACCGATTTTAATCATCGAGGTATCAAATAATAGCTTATATTATGGAGATTATTTCCTTTTCTACAAACATTTACGTGAAACCTATAGGAAAAAAAATAATCACAAAAAACAGTTTTTTTATAAAATTATTTTTTTTTATTTTGTAAAAATCTCCGTAAATATTAGCATTTCGCAAATTTTGTTAAATATAAAACATATTGCTTCATTATCAAGGAATATAATGAGCCTTAAAACATACAGATCGAGTAATAAACAATGAAGCTACACTCATTTATTTGCGCATGGGTAACGATAACTGGCTTTTACCGGTCGAAACTGTGGTGACTGTTACGATACGTATTGAATGGAATTTATAGAGTATCGGTTTTAATTACTGAAATTATAATGACAATTATAAAAACCAGACACAATAATGTTACCTTACTTCGACGTTTAGTCTCTTTTTTCGTCTTAATCATAGGTAGGTACATATTTCTTTTTACTTAAAAATTTTATACAGGGTGAACTTTTAACCACCAGTCATACTCTGCGCAGCGACTTTATAGGTCATACTGAACAACTTTTACTATTAGTAGTCCCCAAGCCGCTCCGAGGCCAGATTTAATTGACTCAGCTCGGCCTTACCCACAACCGGTATCAATGTGTTCGGGCGTTTCTCCTGATCACCGTACATGCGGTAGTAAAGCGGAAAAATGGTGGGAGGGGATAGTAATGACGTCACAAAGATGGCGTCCGGACATATTCTTTTTGGCGGTGTATCTCGAAAACCACTTAACCGATTCTATTCATCGAGGTGTCAACTAATAGCTTATATTATGGAGATTATTTCCTTTTTACAAACATTTACGTGAAACCTATAGGAAAGTAATAATCACAAAAAACATTTTTTTTTATACATTTGGTTGGTAGGTTTGTCTTATGTTTTAAAGCAGTAAAATCTTTCAAGTCGAAACACAGTATAAATATACATTTTGTTGTCTAATCTAAAAGTATGATGTTCATTGTTTAAGACTGATTAGTGATTACTGAATTAAATAACATGCTATTTGTTATTTTTGTTTTATTTTTTAAATCAGGTATTAATTTATTCACTATGTATCACTATACAGGCAAAATGTGTATCATAGTTGGTCTGTAAGTACTTACTACTTGTGTCGAATATAGGTATAAGATGAAATTTTAACCACCAGCCATACTCTGCGCAGTGACTTTACAGGTCATACTGAACAACTTTTATTATGGGACCAATGCCGAATCACGCAAGAAAATTTGGATCTGGAATGACACCCACTGGCTGTGCCCTACCACACAAAGCGAGATGACATTCACAATGCCCATACCTCTCTTTTGGACGTAGTTTAAGGACGTACTAGGGTCCATGACGCATGCTCGCCACACCGCTGCTTAAAATAAGCTGACGCACCGTAAATTGAACTGCGTAAAAATCGCAAAAAATATTACACGGAGATCTTATGGCAGACACCGTACCGGTGACGTAAAAGACGCAACTGTTTTGCGAACAAAAAAGATTCGCGTGAAGCACGTCACTGCGATTCCGTACCGTCACCGTTTCTTAAACAGCGGTGTGGGGAGCATGCGTCAAAAACGGTACGCATACGACGCGTCACTGCGATTCCGTATCGTGACCGTTTTTTAAGCTGCGGTCTGGTCGCACCTTGTATTGTATTGTATTGTATTGTATTCGGGCGATTTTTCCGCAACTCGACGACTTGCGCCTATTTTGCGTGATATGTTGGGGGTGGGCTAGTCCTGCCAGCCCAGCTCCTCGAGGAATCCTATCAAACCTTTGATGTTGAGTAGGACCTCGGGGACGTCTCTCGGAGATCCGAGATGTTTAGCCCTGTATGGAGTCACTCCGCTGCATTCCAGCACCACGTGAGAGGCTGTTTCTTCTATCTCCATTCAACCTCGGCACAGGGGACTGTCTGTGACACCTGTTGTGAAAAGATGTTTGTTAAATAGTCCATGACCTGTTATGACACTGGTTACCATACTCAGTCGGACCTTCCCTAGTTGCAGGAGCGCCCTTGTGAGTTTTCCGTTGATGCCAGGCATGGCTTCTTTTGTCTGTCTGCATCCAGTCTGGTTCAGCCAGTGTTCTGTGTGTAGTTTCCCTGTACGTGCCAGCAGCATTGAGCGTACCTTGCTAAATGGTATCGGAAGAATCGGTTCCGGACCAATCGCCCCCGCATTCGATCCTTGCCTGGCAAGCTCGTCCGCAGCATCGTTACCTCGGGATCCACTGTGTCCCTTGATCCATTATAGGGTGATCTTGTTATTATGACATACCTCCATTAGTCGTTCGTGGCATTCGTGTATAAGTTTGGATGTAACTATATGGCTATTTAGAGCCATTAAGACTGCTCTACTGTCGGAGAGTATGCGGATGGAGGATCCTACTACCTTCCTTGCAGTGATGGCAGCCGCCGCGTTTATGATGCCCATGCACTCAGCTTGGAATACCGAGTTATGGGCTTCTAGCGGAGTGGTGATCGACATGTTCAGGTCTTCTGAGAAGGTTCCAGAGCCCGATCCGCTGTCTGTTTTGGACCCATCAGTGAAGATTCTCAGCTCCCGGGGATTGAGTCCTTCATGATTGTCGTCCTCAGGTCAGGTTTAGCATGACCTCCATGGCTGCAGTCGGGGTAGACCTCGTGCAGCCAGTGGTGGCCGCGCATGCGAGCCTTTGAAGTCTTTGTAGTTTGTCTCGTACGTTGCCTAGGTTTGTTCTTGGCCACCAAACCAGAGCACCGTAACAGACTAAGGGGCGGATTATCGTCTTATAGAGCCAGAGGGAAATTTTCGGGTTGAGTCCCCACCTCTTACCAATCATCCTTCTGCACTGCCAGAAGACAACTCCCGCCTTGTCTATCCGTTTGTTGATGTGGTTGTTCCAATTGAGTTTATTGTCGAGAGTTAGTCCTAAGTACTTAACTTCATCGGACAGCTGTAGCTCAGTTTGGAAAAGTGTTGGTCTGGTAAAGTTGGTCGCACCTTTATATGGGACAGTCAAAATTTTTTTCGCGATTTCGGAATTGGTCCCATAGTAAAAGTTGTTAAGTATGACCTATAAAGTCGCTGCGCAGAGTATGACTGGTGGTTAAAAGTTCACCCTGTATAAAATTTTTAAGTAAAAAGAAATATGTACCTACCTATGATTAAGACGAAAAAAGAGACTAAACGTCGAAGTAAGGTAACATTATTGTGTCTGGTTTTTATAATTTTAATTATAATTTCAGTAATTAAAACCGATACTCTATAAATTCCATTCAATACGTATCGTAACAGTCACCACAGTTTCGACCGGTAAAAGCCAGTTATCGTTACCCATGCGCAAATAAATGAGTGTAGCTTCATTGTTTATTACTCGATCTGTATGTTTTAAGGCTTATTATATTCCTTGATAATGAAGCAATATGTTTTATATTAAACAAAATTTGCGAAATGCTAATATTTACGGAGATTTTTACAAAATAAAAAATAATAATTTTATAAAAAAACTGTTTTTTGTGATTATTTTTTTTCCTATAGGTTTCACGTAAATGTTTGTAGAAAAGGAAATAATCTCCATAATATAAGCTATTATTTGACACCTCGATGATTAAAATCGGTTAAGTGGTTTTCGAGATACACCGCCAAAAAGAATAGGTCCGGCCGCCATCTTTGTGACGTCATTACTATCCCCTCCACCATTTTTCCGCTTTACTACCGCATGTACGGTGATCAGGAGAACTGTCCGAACACATTGATACCGGTTGTGGGTAAGGCCGAGCTGAGTCAATTAAATCTGGCCTCTGAGCGGCTTGGCGACCGTACTATAAGTAGTTTTTTTTAATACGTCATAAAGGAACCCTTCATGGGCGAGTCCGACTCGCACTTGGCCGCTTTTTTAAATATCTATCGTTAAATTTAAATAATCACAATTATTTAGCAGTGGCGCTAGTGAGCACGTTGATGGGCTCTTAAAAAGTATATATTTTACAGTCTTTGTTGTTCTATATTAAAGACATCACTTTTTCTTAAGCTGTTACAGAATGGTAGATACTTATGAAGCGTTGTTTGATCCGCTACTTTTGATGCTGACTGTACATTAGTATATTGTATGTGCACTCAGCTGACTGATAGCAGCAAACATGTAGGTATGAACTAGATCAGAGGTTGTATAATTTCATGACTAATGGGTTATGAACATGTACAGAATCCATACCTACTGATCTTTGGCTTGACATTCAATATTAACATCCTTATATCTATGTATACTGAACAATACCGTCACAGCCTAAACTGTTGAAGGTATGTGTAGGATCTTGCATACATATATTCCTTAAAAATTTGAAAGCTTTACTAAGAAAAGATTACGAATATCAATCCCAAAGCGGGCGAACATTGGGTTGAAAGTTTTTAACGAATTCTACGCGAAGAATCGGGCTGGGGCTAGTTTGACATTGAATTGAAAACTGTGTACGGATCTATGATTAGCAGATTCAATGTAATGATAAATAAATGCGCCAACTTTGTTATCATCACGTAATGTTAATCTGTGTCTCTGAAAAATAGATAAACGTTATTCATGACCTATTATTGTAAATGTATTTTTATTGCATGTGTCTGCTCTAGAGCACTGTACTTTCAAAGTCCGTTTTTTTAAAGATGAGCATATAAAATTCTGGTTTTAAATGGATTTATTGTACAATTTCCATTCTGATCATTAATTGCCCATTCCATAATTTTTTATTTAAACTAACTCGGATGAAAGGCACCATTTTAGTCTCAGACTATTGGCGATCTCACTGCGTTCAAGCGCCAAACTACCTCGACAGAAATGGGTGCCTTTCATCTCTTGGTTAACAATCTACTATTTCAGCGTTGTAGGGGTGCAGGTCCGACAGGAAACTACCTCGACAGAAATTCGGTAGCAATATTTTGTAACTAGATATGGAATAAGACAGCTTTCTATTTTATTAAAGACGTGTGGAAAAATTAACACATTTTACCAACCGTAAACAAAACTGAATTGAACCCATTTGTCATGCTAAACAGATGCTTAGCTACTTTAGCAAGTCACGAGGTTCGACGACGTAAGATGACGCAACCTTGTTTACATAACCTACTGAGCTGCTAATGACCGTAATTTGCACAACTTTATGGTTTCAAAATTTACATATGGCGTCATACGCCTGGAAGACATTGTTTATTAGCGACAAGACCGCCTATTGTTAAGTAGCTTTAATGTTATATTTAATTTTATGCTTATTTTTTTATACGTTACACAATAATTACAATAAAATAATATTTACTTTTATGTAAGTATACTTCTTTTTACCCAAATAACAGATATTTTTTGAGTGTATACTTATATGCGTGTTTGGTATGTCGGTTTATTTCTATGACTAGACCTTATAGCCTGAACGGTAATAGGTAATAGATTGGGTTTTAAACAATAGCAACGTATAGCTATAGTCATATTTAGAGTTATATTTTAAATATAAAGAATATGAAGTTATATTTAAACATACACTTATTACGTACAGTCGTAATCGCCATCATATATCGGAGCGGCCGAGTTGCCAAAATATCTAAAAAAAAAAAAAAAAATTAAATTTAATCTGTTTATTTCATATAAAAAAAACATGCATTTTTCTAACTTAACTACTAATCTTAAATTAAAAAGATTTTTTGAGTTAAGGAGTTGTTTTGTTTGTGGTCTCATATTAGAAGAGGCTAGGTTTACAATGGTCTAGTCGTTAATCGAGTGAGACTACAATTAATTGCTTGGTCCTCTGGTGACCGTCATAATGTTAAAGTTTTTTGTCTCAATTTTCAGGGAAACGCTTGGAAAAGACAAATCGCAGTTGGTACAAGAACTCAACGATCTCCGCAAAAAAGGTATGAAAGTAGATTCAGTACCGAGCCTTATGGAGGCGGTGGACAGCTTGCCCACTGTTATTTAATAGATCTCTTAGATATAAGACATGTATTCTGGTCTGTCTTTGGCACAGATTACACAGATTAACAGTTTACGACATTATTAAGCGTTTACGAAGAGAGGAGAGGAGGAGAAGAAGAGAGGTCACCATACTTAAAGCAGAGACGCTTTCCATATAGATTTTCGTAATACATTGACCCGCGTGTTGCTATCTCTGTTGCACGTGCATAATTATATTGCCGTCAAGTTCGCACAGTGACATTGACAACCGGCATCATGGGCGGAACAGCAATATAACTATGCGCGTGCAATATAAATAGCAACAGGCGGGTCAATGTACGGTCATGTCTGAAAATATCGATACGCAAAAAGTGCCATAAATCTGTATACACGACTTTATTGCCCATATATTAAGGTGTATACATATTTTTGGCACATTTTTCGTACCGATATTTTCAGACGTGACCTTACGAAAATATATATGAAAAGTGTCACTTCTTTTAAATGCAATTTTAGTTGCATCCTACATTTTATACAACATCAGTCCATGTTCCTCCCAAGAACTATATTAGATACCTACTTTTATTTTAAATCAATGTGGATGGAACTGACGGACGCACTCCCTTGCTAAAACAATACGTTAGTGGCTATCTGTGATGGTGGTGACCACGCTTTTTCTGTCACGTGGTGACCATTGGTATCTATTTTTAGGAACGAATAAGATATATAATATAAGATATAATACACAATAATTAGTTAACTATGTGTGTATAAGCGAAATATTTGACAAAATATTGAGCTATTAGCAATCAATTGCTGCTTTTTGTAGTGTTCTGTTGTGTGGCCTTGTTACGTAGTAAAATCCCATAATAATATAGTTCGTGTCATCCACGATGACGAGCAGATTTGTCAAATCTAACCTTTAATATCATGACACATATGAGTCAAGGCGCACGTTTTCTTGTAGTGTAATAAGTGGAAATATTGTCAGATTAGAAACTTTTATGACAGCTGTTGCAAGTTTTTTTTAAAGAGTTGTTTACATTTTTTGCTATTTGTCATTAGAAATAAAAATACATATAAGCGGATATTATTATTTATTATGTTTAAAGTATATTATAAATTTATACTATTCTTATCTCATTAGATGTTAAGTTTAAATCAATTTATTTAGGTTTGTTTCCATATGAGAAGATAAGTAGTTATCAGAGGAAATGTATTTTAAATTATTATCTTTTAATGCCATGTCACGACTAGTTTTTGTTCTGCACACAGAAAATGTATTTAATTATTAATAAAGTCATTGTAGACCAGTGTGCTTCACTGTAACAAAGTAACTTTCAATAAATATCGTATTATAATATTTTTAGTAAAATACTTAACTTATAAAATACCCGTCGTGTCTATGTAGTAGTGTAAATATTTGGCAAGTACCTGTACAATGACGATGAACGCACAAAGTTATACGCAGATGGCGCTGTAATCTTTTAAATAAAACATGTCATTAGATATGCTAAATCCAAAGAAACTTAAACCACAGACTGCAGATTTTTGTTTGGTTCCAAGCAGTTTAAAACAATGGAATCAGTGAGTTTTTCACCTCTTTGTACAAGAAGCTACATTACTTGTGCATTGAATTAAAGTGCGAAATAATTACAGCTGTATTCTTTACATTGTGATAAATGTTACCTACGAGTTTTTCGCATTACGACTAGATTATTACATAAGAGTAATAATTATGGCAGTAATTAAAAGTATAATCAATAACTATTTGAAAAAAATGTGGAGTGTAGGAAGGTTAACCCGTAGGTACATTATTTTTAGATATAACTATACCCACCTAGGGGGTGGGACACAGCTAATGTTTATGATAAGATTAACTTTTGGTAATAATAATAATGACGCATCTTTAAACGTACATCGTACTAAAATGAAAAGCCGTAAGCATAAGAACCGATAATAAAATTAAAATTATATTATATATGTATATTGTGGTAAATTGTATTGTGTCAATTTGGAAGAAATGTAATGAATTTAGAGAGACTGTGTGGCCAACAAATCGTCAATGATTGTGTGTTTGGTTATACCGCAGTTTCTGCAATTTATAAAATTAAGGGATTTTTTTTAAACTGAGGTTTTCAGGAACATAGTAGAAGTAAAAGAGGAATTAAAAAGCCTGGTTCGTCAAACTTGTATCAAAGTCCACAATCACATCACATACCCCCTTATACGAGTAGCATACTTAACTCTTAGACCGGAGTTAGCAAATATAAGTACTTACCTTTATAATCTGGCCTGCCATCCATATCATTAGTGCAGTTAAAAGTTAAAACATACACAGCCGAAAGGAATGTTAAGCATATGCTTAGAGTATCTTCATCCGACAGATAGTATAATGCTCTCAGCCCTTTTACAATGTCACCGTTGGTTGGCCAGACTTTTTTACCTATGCCTTTTGTAAAAAAATCAGGAGCAGATGATCAGAGTCGTAAATTCGTATACAAGAATTTTAGACTCGACACACTACACGGAGGGAATAACGTATATAGGTACCTAAATTTTAAATATTGGAACGCTGATAAATGTTTGCTAAAGTAGTTGAATGGTACATTACCCATACATAATGTGAGTGAAACGATTATAATAATTGATAAGACTTTGGTCTCTTACTTTTATAAAAGAAGGCAACACATTCACGTTGTATTATTTTTTTGTGATTTGTATACATATATAGTTGCATCAGATTTTCTTTTTTAATGGATTTTTTTTGTACCTTTAACTGACCTTTCTAGTCTTATTTGTCTCAAAAAAGTATTCGAATATTTATAAGCTCAAATGATTATAATTTATAAAGTTTATTATTTATTTACCAGAAAACATCTTCTGTCGTTGCTTCTGGCAACGGTCGATATTATACTTTAAACTACCAATATAACACTTTTCTTCATTAAGACCAAAGAGATAGAAAGGTATGTTATAATTAATCTGCCATAAAAATAATTGTGATATGTGTTCTTTTTGCGAAAAGTATTTCGATCGAATATGACCATAAAGAAAATACTATCTTATTAGGTTAAAAACTTTTGTATGAAATTTTTTCCAGAGCATAGAACACCATTCAATCGAAGTATTTATAAATCTGCCCATGTCTATAACAACGTTTTTGTTATTAGCAATATTGATTCAGAACGGATTAGTACACAACGAGAGTGGCGTATGAAATTACATAGTTATTAGTACCTATGTTCTTTATATTTACCATTTATTATATTTTTGTTGTTTTTTAATAGCCCGCATCGGTAGCTGTGTATAAAGTCAGGCAGCTTATCGATTGATTACTGTAGGTGTGTTACCATTGTCTCATGAGCTATCGGCATCCTTTTTGTTTTTAATATAAAACTAGTTTAGACAGATAGCAAAGATACAGGAGTTGGCGCCAACTTCGTATAAAAGGACGTGTAAGTAAATGAAATAGTCAATATTTGAGCAATGTATGCTTATTGCTTATATAATTAAATACAACAACAGATCAACAGATGAATCTGTCCGAGTATACATATACATAATATAGTACAATTCTATATTATAAGTATAGTAGCAGTTCTACAATTATTCTTTGTGATAATTAATCTCTGTTTCCACTGTTGCATATTAATTGTATGTATTTCTTAAATTCTTAAGTCTTATTTCGTATTTCTTAAGTCCACATCATCGACCATTGTGACTATTAGGTTTGCTAAATAGGGAATATTACGCGAAAGTATCTACCCTCAATATCACTTTTGCATATTCGAGCGATGAAGAGGCAGATAACTCAATTTCGATTTTCGCGTTTCCCGGTAGGCCCTTTGTAAACAAACCGCCTTGATGTATCAATGTCATATTTTATTATCTGTGAAAACTTGTCAAAAACAGTTTAAGGCACAGTATGTATAAGTTACTCTATGGTTTATGAAAGGTGCTAGTGCTGCACTCTGGCGGCAGAACATTGCAGTAATACTCCCTATTGAGTAATTTAGTCACAATTTGTCGATATAAATTTAAATCTATAATAATCTGAAGGTAAATTCGGCATAAGCTCGACATAATGTATGTACTTCGATTCTAAACCAGCTTAGTATAAGTAGGTACAGTTTGCATCAATAGTACCTATAGAAGCGGTAAAAAAAATCGCGCCTAAATATCTGCCAACCTGTAAGTAATAGTTTTAGAGATATAATTATATCTTTATAGTTCGCGTTTGAATGTAGTTGGCATAGTCTACTAGGGTTGTTTCCATCTAAAAATCTTAGGGTAGAATTGTATCCCAATAAATTCTATTGAATTATAAGAACATGTTAAACTACTTTATATATATACATATTTTGTAAATATTGAATTTAAAATATCTTTTGGCACACGTCACGTGACCAAACTCGAAACGTCTTTGAAGATACTGATGACGTCACAACTCTCGGATTGACACTGTTGACAGTTAGGCGATAAACAACAAATGACAAATGTCAGTTGACAGCTCGTATCTTCTACGTGTGTATGTGTCAAACCGTCAACTGTGACGTCACACAATTTTCAAAGAGCGTTTTGGGCGCGAAAGCATCCGTCAAAATATATTTTGTTAATTTAACATATTTAAAGCCGTTTTTATTAGTAAGTATAAAAGTTGAATGTTAGGGCAACTTTTAGTTAATATAGAACGTAATACAAGCGTTTCATAAAATTGGAAACAACCCTATTCTATACATATGTATGTATATGAATACACAGAATTTTGTCTCTTTTCATAAAATTATTTGATAGGTACCTAGTACTCTTGTCGCGTAGTCACATCCGCGACTGACTGATGCTGACTGCATACCTACTCGTTATGATACTGGTTTGATTACCCAATGGGTACCTTACTTTTAAATATTTATTCGATGCTAATTAGTTTCCAAATATAAGGACGAAAGCTTTGGGTGTGATTCTAATCAGTAATGGGCTTTATAGATTAAAATGAATGCTTATGGAACGGGAAAACACGTGATTATGTCTAAATCGGCCATCAGAAAATTAAAATCATCCGTGACTTCTTGAAGTGAATGAGATTCACATCAGATACTAATCAAAATGTATTAGAATATTTATTGTACTGTTGGTGCCTATCTAACGTGTATTATTTTAAATCAATTGCATGTCTACTACTATACGATAATGATATCATAACATGGATCATTATTAATTGTAAGTACCAAATTTTTTAATAGCGTGACTGATATTTTATACATTTGTAGCGTCACTCAATAAAACAAATATTAAAATCCTTTACAATGACTCTTGTTTTCATTTATAATCCCTGCTTCATACATATCTTTGATATACAAGGGGTAACAAAATAGTCGGGATTCGTTTAAGGGCATATTAGGTATCGTTTTCTAATAAGGAACAACTATAAGAAAAAAAATTAGTACGCGAAAAGAATTATTATTTTCTATGGGGCAAGTCGTCGCAAGTCTGGCTGACTTACAAGTACTTACCTTTCATACAAAGGCCAAAAAAAATCCGAGTATAAAAACTTTCTTCTACTTTTCCTAATCAGAACACGATATGTTCTTAAACGGATCCCGACTATTTTTGTTACACCTTCTACAAGTTAATACCTAATTTAGGTATTAACTAAGGGGGAGGGGTAGGGTTAATACGTAAGTTGTAAGGTGTTTAGTTACTACAATAGCCGGGAAATGGGTGCCCAGGCACGCCCAGTGTAAAAATATATCCAGGCGAGCGAAGCGAGGGCGTTTAGAAACAGGCATGTATAAATGTTGACATTGAAATAAAAAAGCCTTTATTATTCCAAATTTTGATTATATCATGCAATATTTCGTTATGATAAATTAGCTTAGATTACATTTTCTTAGTAAAGCATGCATTAAAAAAAAAAACAAAAATATATATAGTTTTGTGTTGTGTTCCAATAAACATATATTAATAAATTAATCATTAATCATATATATTTTTTTCATTTGCATTAAATCAATTACGTACCTTAAAAAAAGAATGTTCATTATAATAAGAATAATTGTTTTTTTTAAAGTTAGAATAAGTACCTATATCATATTTTTTAACTAGAACACATTCGGTGTAGTTTGTGTGTGGACCCCTCGGCGGGTAAAGGCCTCCTCCGGTAGACCGCGGGCCAGGAGCATATTTCGTCAGTCATCGCCTACCGGCTGATACTTTGTTAGATGATGTTTTAAACTAAAAAAACCGTCAGCCGATTCTATCGCGGTGGAATGACCGTCAACTGTAAAACAAACGTAAAAAATATGCGCCTTACGACTTTATGTGCGGCAAAGTATACGTAATGTGTAAATTGCGTAACCCGTTGATGGCTTTTCAGGCGTTTACGCCTGATGAAATGCTACATGCAAAGTTTCATGATTTGTTATTGCTATCATAAAAGGTATATCGCTTATTTTTTACATGTTCATGCGACCAGCTGATGTTCTCACCACCGCGATATAACCGGCTAACGATTTTTTTAGTTAACAACAGCATCTGAACTAACATTTGACAAAGTATCAAATGGGAGGCGATGACATTTTTTTTTGTTTTACGTGTTTCGACGGCTGCCATTCCTCAACCCACCAACGGAGCGGCAGCTGTTAACCACTACACGAGTTTTCAGCTGGGAGGCGATTGGTCATGGAAATTGATCCTGGCTTGCGGTCTACAGGCATTTCCAATCGTCTCTTTCAGACGCTATTACTGTCCAGTTTTCTCTGGCAATCTCTACGATCTCGTCTTTCCATCATCCTTTTGGTCTTCCTAGGTTACCTGAATGAAACAAAATTTATACATGCCTCGGCTGGAATAAGAATTGCTAGCCTTGTGTTTCTAAACGCTCTCGCTTCGCTCGCCTGGATATATTATTACACTGGGCGTACAATATCCCCATTTCCTGGCTATTGTTGTAACTAAGCACAGCATTTAGGTACTTATTTTTCAAGACTAGGACCACCATCTTACCGAATAAATGAAGTTGCTACCTACTTATAACTAAGCAGCCTGTCTGTACACACTAATAACCCGTAGATATATAAATGTATAGTAGACAGACATGCGAAAGTACTTATATACATTGAAACTAGTAATAAAGGGTGCATTAAGGGTTTTTATTGACTCGCTGGCCTGACACGCAAAGGTACCCTCAAATCACCTAATTGATTCGTGTGGCCCGTCCGCGACCCACGGGAGCTGTTCGCGATCTAGTCGCTGCCGAGCTTGTTAATTCCGTGAGGAAATGTTCTACTGCACGCAACCAAGTAGGTACCACTTACTCAATTAAACTATGATTGTTTACGTACCTACGGAACTGGAAATTATCTTAAAAGGTGCAGTGACCTTATGCTATTTGTAAATAATGAAACGACGGTATTTATTAAAGATGTCTCTGGGTCATACGTATTTTATAGCAAACTCGTTCGCATCTTTCCTGCAAACATCGCAAATTTAAGGGAATCTAAAGCTAATTTTTACGTGGCACCTTCACAGACGGGATTCATTTTCTCAGTATTTGAGACTCAAATAAGAAAAATGGAATGTCTATGTACCAGAGTCGTTAACTTTTATTGTATTCTCCATAGGAGTAACCTTTTTCTAAAATGTGTTTGACCGACCTACTTAGTGTTAAAATTTCACACGCTAAAAAAAATTCTGATTTACCGACTTAACCCTTTTCCAGGCCGCACCATTCTACAAAGTTTTCCCAAAAAATTCAAATATATTCAAATAAATCCCGCTTTGATGATTCATTTGAAAACAAGTCACATTTTCCGAAAGTGCAATCTAATGTGAACTTTAAATCGGATGGCTAAGGTTGAAATTTTATTGGCGCGTATGTGGTCGATAAATCGTACTATGCCTGGAAAAGGGTTAAGATGTATGGCTTATAAAATAAATAAGAAAAAAAAAACCGATATTGGGTTCATCACCTGAGATGGGGGTGGGGCTTTATTTACTTCCTAGGTGCTTATTGCATAGATATGCAGGCAACAGTGTTTAAACTTTCGTATGCGGCGGTCTAAAATCGCGAGTCACCTCAGCCGTGCTACAGCAGAAACAAACGTTTTTGAAAAAAAGAAATTGTAAGACGAGAGGTTACACCTCATAGCTGGATCATACGGATCACATTCGTGGACACATTTATAGTAGGTAAGTGCCTACTCCGCGGTAGGTCTATATGTTTCTTTGGTCTATAATAAAACTGACAATTAGTCAAAAATGGGTCCAAAACTCTGAATATATGACATGTCTCAGGGCATTTAGTGGCATATGTGTCTAAGTCTAAGGGCATTTAATGGAGTAATGAAAAGCTTTACCGACAAGACGATCAGTTTTCAAGTTGAATGGTAAGTAGGTACAACTACTCGTACGTATGATAGGTCGGCTTTACTATCGAGATTAGATCACGATCTGTTTACGTAAGGAAATAAAGAATGGAAAGAGGAGTTCTTAAGAAGCAAGTTGGTTTTAAGCGCGCCCTGTAACCGCTATAAATCGGCCGTCCAAAATTTACGAGGGCCCTCCGCAAATCGGTTTATATTTTCGATAAATAAAATTGGCGCGGGTTTTGCGAGGTAAGCAGAGACCGTTAGGAGCGCGTCGCCGCCGCCAGCTGCCGCGCTCACATAAACCCGACTACCCTCGCGTTTTCTTGCTGACAATTTTTTCCTGTCCCGGTCATTACACAGCTGGGCCCCGAGACAAAACGGCGAATCGTTTAAGCCCTCTCCGGAGACCGTCCAATTTTATTGTGTGTACCTAGTGGAAATTGATATGCCGCGTGAGTGCCTGTCGTCGTGCCGCGCCTTCGATGGACGCACCGGCTCGCCGGCCCATTTGCCGCCTCGCAAAACTTTGTCTAATAAAACAAACACATTTTCTACTACACTAATAATTTGTGTCTGTGATGTAGCTTAGATTCCTATAACAAACATAATCTCCGACCTCCTAGTATTATATTCTTTGCCGCCGAATGCGTAGTCAATGAAACCTCTTTCAAGCGCAGAGGGAATCTTAGGCAAATTTGATTTAAAGACAGTTGTTGTCACACAAATGTCAGGCGTTCGCAAGCGTGTCATGCGTTACAAAAATTTCCAATGAAATTATACTTTTATTTCACAAGCACCTAGATTAATTTGGCCAACACTTATGCCTGCTAACAACAGAGAATGGGACTGGACTGCTATAACGGGGGCGCTCCTGGCGTTCACGCTGCCCTTGACCTTGCTGGTGCCCGACTTCTCGTTGTGGACGGTAGTTCCTAAAGTGCAAGTGACTCGTTTCCACATCCTCGCCCAGCACCTCACTTGGTCGCAGTTAAATACTGCCATTATTACCCTAGTATTGTTGCTGTTCTTTATTCATCTTGAGATAAGAAAGCGAAAGTAAGTAGTATTGAAAAACCTAGACCTATTATCCTATACTTGAATTTGGACGGTTACGACGTTCTATAGGCCCAATATTTAGTTATTTACATGTCTAAATTTATCAGATATTCTTAAGCGCTATACGATAACCCCTTCAATTTATTTTAGGTTGGATGAAATGGTAGAGAGGGTGATGCTAGTAAGCCAAGCTGCGGACAAGACAGTAGAAGAAGAGAGCGGTAAGCAGGCGGGGGCCATGCGCGCGTGCGTTGAGCTGCTAGACGCATCTGCCGAACAGTACGAGCACCTGGTACTGCTGCGTCAAGAGCTGGGCCAGCGACAGCGTAAGCAGGGCCCGCCTGGCATTGACAGCTCGCAAGACATTAACGAATAGGTAAGTGAACCGTTAGATGCCGAAAACAACCACTGGTGCTATATACGACACAAAGAGCTTGCCATCGAGAGCGCAAGCAAGGCCCGATGGGCATCGATAGCTCACAGGTCCTGTACGAGTAGGTAAGTGGACAGCTGCGACGAACGACGAGAGTCACGAAACGCAAGGTGAAAGTTTTCTTTCTTTATTTAGAGGTAGATAATTACAAAATCACATTAACTTACAATACTAAACTTGAAGGCAGGTACCCTAATCAGCGACAAAAGTAAATAAAAAAACATTTTCAATAGGACACCGACTGTACCTACTCACGTTTTACGTCGTTAAGAGGACCGCTGCGAAGAAATTCGATTTTTATTCAACGCTCTCAGCGCTAGAAGTGTTCATTAGAGTGTACTGTGCCCCGCGGGAGGTTGTCGACGCGAAAAAACCAATCTGGAACCGGCAATTATGGCAAATGACCTAATTAGACTCGGGACGGTCGCCACCGCAAGATTTTTCACCGCGTCTTTGCGGTGTTTCACGCGAATTGCCTTTTAATAAGCGGTGAACGATAGCTGTTTTGTCGATTTGGTTTAAATTAAGTCGCAAAGATAAGGCACAAAGTAAAGGAATATGAACGTACTTAATGCTATATTTGACCGCATAACTTACACGCTCATTATACCTAAATGATTTGCTTTACTTTTATTTCAGAAAAAGTAGTAAATAAAAAATAACCTAATTGATAGGTTGACGAATCAACACAAACATTTAATCTGTCTGAGATGTAATAAAGCTTTTCAAATATGTATACCTACATTTAAACATATAAGTACCTACACCGAAAAAATCATTATTATATTAACACGACCGACCGGTTTGGCCTAGTGGGTAGTGACCCTGCCTACAAAGCTGAAGGTCCCGGGTTCAAATCCTGGTAAGGGCATTTATTCGTGTGATGAGCATGGATATGAGTCATGGGTGTTTTCTATGTATTTAAGTATTTATAAATATTTATATATTATATATATCGTTGTCTAAGTGCCCTCAACACAAGCCTTATTGAGCTTACTGTGGGACTTAGTCAATTTGTGTAATAATGTCCTATAATATTTATTTATTATTTATTTATTTATATTAGATCTCATTAATCCTTTGTCTTTTAAAAATAAAGATCACCGATCATAATTATACATTTTTTTTTCTCTACTTAAATCTGCAATCGGCTACAGCCATAATCAGATAGTCTATTTTTGTTTTTTTGTTATGTTACTATTTAGGGTGGTGTTCCACTGAGCACCATCACCAGTTCACGTGGGGGCTCATTGTCACAGGTCTAGCCCTAGAATTGACATCTTTTAGGCTCAGTATGTAGTCTTGTTCGTTTATCAGGTTTCTGGCGAATTCATTACAGTTACACTGGCTATGAAGTCTTGTACTTTTTGCATTATTCGTTTACCTAAGGTACAAGACTTTTAATTCAGATTTCTAATAAATGTATATTAATAGTTGATCTGCATCTCGCTCGGAACTTGTGACGGTGTTAGGTTTACGACGCTCTGTTTTACGAGAGGGCATAATTCGCGACCAAATAACCGACGGCCCGTGCAAGTTTGTTACAAAGAGCATACTTCGCCAGTGTTAACAATTAATTTGATTTAATGCAGCAATGTGTTCCGCACTTTAACTGAAGTCCTAACAAACGAAATAAGCGAGCTCTCACCCCGAATTCATTTCTGTTTTAACGTCAGTTGAAAGTTATTTGAGTTATACGCGATTAATTAAAGCACTACTTACTTTGTAAATTACTTATATGGAATCGGTGTATACAGATGAAAACAAATATATCGATACTATTAATGTATTCAAAAATATCATAACACCTACTTTTCTCATACCTAGCAGTGTAAAATCGCTATTATTAAGCTAAATAAGTTAGTGAGTATTTTACTTAGGTTCCGTTATATTCTGTGTCTAACTAAAATGTCGTCGGCTTAAGTCGCAAACCTCGAAATTTCCCCGGAATAGTTACGAGGTTTCAACTTAAGGTACTTATTATTGAACAAAGTAGCAAATCCCTAATGTCCTGTATTGGAGTTACGAGTTTTCCGACTTTAGCCTAAACAGTGTAAAGATTATTTTAGGCAGTTGACTACGTATGTAAGCAACTAAAGCATCATGCATGCTTCAGAAAGAGAACTATCGATTCCTCCTAACCGAAAAACGCTCGCACGTCTACGCTCGCACTTCTACGCTCCAAACAGTCACAAAAAAACGGAATAATATTTCATGCAATTGCAAATACCGGGCCGTTCCCATCGGAACAAGCAGTTTGTCATTTGCAATTCGCGTGCGACGCGAGGCTTGAGGCAGACGCCTCGTCTGAGGATGCGGAGCGGAACATCTTCCTCTATTTTCATTAGACGCATCCGCGGGGAGGATCAGAGTCTGGCAAAAATAAATAAAACTGTTATTGAGATAAGCATCTGCGCGGCGCGGCTTTCCGCTAAGTCCCGCTGTGTCGCGTTGAGAAATGTACCAAGATATGTCGGGATTACTCGTCCGCCTTCCGCGAGACGCTTTTCCACTGAGAGTAGTTATTGAAATATTTCTATAAACAGATGAAAATTAATTAAGTATTAAATGAACATTGTTGATCTATTTCAACTTATTGGTTCGGACCGATTCAATAGATACTGTAGGGCTAAGATGGTGGGCTCTTTATCATTTGTCACCATTCCTGCCTGTCACGTTCTAACAAGTCTATAAGCGCGAAAGTGACGGGCATATTGACAAGTGATAAAAATGGAACCATGCTGCCACCGCTGAGCCGTTTAACCCATCGTGTTAACCCTGCAGTTACACAGGATTATCTGACTGAACTACCGTAATTATCATATAATAAAATCCGAGCATATAAATTCAATTGAGTATGTAATAATTTTTAAGAAAAAAAAACGACTTTAATGAGGGAGACCGTTGAAAGAAAGATTATTGGTGAATTTGGATTTCATACAATGAAATTAACAAGACAGCGTCCTACGCCTAATTATGTAGAAAAGGAGGTAAAAGGAGGTTTGTCACTGCACCCACTTTGACACATTTCAGATTTGCAGGTTGACTGGTAAAATACCCGCAATAGGGTATTCAACTGCATTTAAAATAAATTATTTCACACCATGCACGAAATAATAATAAAAATTGCTATAAGTTTGCTTAAAAGAGTTGAGAATTACCCTCACTTCCTCATGAAATCCATTATCAAAACTCAAGCTTGACTAAATGTGCCTTGAAAACCTAACTTCACAAACATGCGAAGAGAACAAATTGCCAAACGTGAACTATGCGGCGTTGAAGAGTTCCATTCTGTTCATCATCAGCAGTTACGCTTCATCAAATGTCACTTCTACAAATGTAAATGTTTGATTTGATGATGAAAATACTAAGATCACTTTGTATGCCTTTAACATTTGAGGAGTTCCCTCGATCCCTCATGGACCCTATCGTCAGAACTCGAACTTGAAAAAATTTGTCTTAAAAATCTAATTTGCTTTACAAACACAGCGAAGAGGACAAATCACCAAACGTGAACTATGCGTCGTTGAAGAGTTCTATTCTGATCATCATCAGCAGTTCCACTTCATCAAATGTCACTTTTGAAATGTAAAGGCTTGATTTGTTGATGAAAATACAAAAATCACTATATGTATGCTCTTCACATTTGAAGAGTTCCCTCAATTCCTCATGAATCCCATCATCAGAAATGAGTTTTGACAAAAACGGGACCAATCTGTATATATATAGATTCAATCAAAAAATCATTTTCAAAATCGGTTCAGAAATGACGGAGTTACGAAGTAACAAACACTAAAAAAAAAACATACCAACCGAATTGATAACCTCCTCCTTCTGAAATCTTGAAGTCGGTTAAAAATAGATAATCATTGTCATTATTGGTATTAACTTATATGTAGAGAAATTCAATTATGCCCTTGGATGTGATTGTAGGTAAAAAAAGCTACCAAAAATCTGTTCCGAGACAAAGGTGATTATTTAATAGTTACTTTGTTTTACAAGGAGGCAAAGTTGTTTAACCGCTCGTGTTATTATTGATACCCGAGCTAGCGAAAGAACCCAAAATTAAACCACAAGTGTAGCAAGTGGCTCGAAAAGAGGAATCTTTAGCGTAACGAGGGTTTCAAAGCACGAGGGTTAAACAAATTTTGCCCCCGAGCGAAGCACAAAATTTTTCACCACACCAACCAGAAGAAAATATTAACTCTAAGATATCAAACAAAATCATACAAATCAAATCGAAATGGAAGTCATGAAATATTTATCATTCAAAATCATCATTTAAAAGTTAATTCTACTCTACTAGCTAACATCAAGAAACAACTCAACATTTACATCTGCATGTTTACTTTTCCCCACATGTAGATAAAATGCAACTCACTCATCACTTTTTGAACAATCAAGAGAGCCTTTACCAGCTGGTGTGGTGAAAAAAGGTATGCCTAGGTGCTGAGTATGTATGTATGTCTATGTACTAGTATGTCTTATTAATAATATACTTACGGGTATAGGTGCAGAATTCAAACAAATTTGCTTAAATACTCCACCCACATAGGAAAAAATGAAAACAGTAAAGCGAGCCTGAAACCCCGGGAACTCGGCGATAAAAAATCTTAAGACGCCGCGCTATTACTCGAAGACGTATCTCGTTGGATTATACCGTGTACACAGGCTAGGGCGACACTGGTTGTCGCAAATTGGCCCACACAGCACCTGCGGCGACGGCCGGCCACCTGCCCACCCCCGGATTAATTTCTCATCATGCCGCCCGCCTTCTCGAGAAATAATGAACACGACATCCTTGGAGAAAAATGCCACTAAGCCCAGTTCTACTTGATTAATAAACTCCTTGAAGACCTACTTCAGTCTTTATGGCTATGTCTGGTGAAAGTGAACAATAAGTTGGCATAATCAGGCTCCTGCTACGAAAATATTGTTAGGTTCTCCTTTAATTTAAAAAAATACTATAGCGACCCACACCGTGCTTCATATTTAATACATGGATTTAAAACATCCATACATTTTATAAGGAACAGTGCTAGACCGATTGTTTTTTCTTTGCAAGTGTGATGAAAAACATTGTGTGTAACTCTGGCGGGAAGAATATTGCAAAACCGAGTCTTTAATACATAGCCTGCGGCGGTTGTGCACCTAAAGACTTCGTTTGCAAAATTTCACTTACCCGCCCTCGTTGCACAATGTACTATTACGTCCCTAGCCGTCACCACAGTGCATCCTCGTACACTGTACACGTTTTTTTATGATATAAGAGACAAACGAGCAGACGGAGTACTTGATGGTAAATGATTACCATCGCCCATGGACATCCGCAACACCAGATGGGTTTTAAGTGCGTTGCCAGCCTTTAAGATGAAAGTACGCTCTTTCGTATACTTCTGTTTGTATTCTATATTTATTTGATTAAAATCTTGTACGTTGATTTTGAATCTTCTGCTACTGTGCGGTATGCGGATTGAGCTGAAATTTGGTAAACTTTCGCAAGAGATGATCTGATGATGCAACTACGTTGAGTTTGGGCATTTTGATAGTTGTCGTGTAAAAGATATCGGGGTACGGTCAGCCATAAAAAGAGTAAAAAAGACCGGTGTAATATTGTGACGTTACATAAGGTTTTAGCTGGAACCCTAATGAGGGTGGGAATCGGTGGTAACGTGCGTACCTACTTACGCGTACGTTTACCAGCGTTCTCGACACAGATGGCAATTTCACGCTACACAGCTCTTGTCTCGCATGCGTATTGTTTTTATGTGCGTAAATTAGGGGAAATAATATGTTTTTTTGAAGTGAAAACTTCTTTAGCGGCGCTGTGCACTTTTTGTGATGGGGAAAAAATGTTAAACTCGCGTCAGGGCGTCAGGTGTCACGTGACCGTCAGATTGAAAATTCGTAAGACGGACACGTGACGTCATGGTGACGTGCACATTGAATGTCATCGAAGCGATGAAAAATCGTATCTCATTCAAGAGTGACATTTTATTTTCTTCATAATCAAAGTGCTGTCATAACGGTTAAAGAGGTTTAATATTTGTTAATTGTGTTGTATTGTATCTTTGTGTTGTTGGGTTTCCGTGATTGTAGATACTCAAATTTTTCCTTACCAAAAAGTTAAATAACAGAAAAGAAGCGTGATTGTTTTACTTAAAATGATGGTGAACGATTCATTAATATTTACTGAGGTGTAGGCTGTAAAGCATAGTTCATATAAAATTGGTACGCACTAGAAGATTGTTATTTTTTTAAGTTAATAAAATAAGAAAGTTATGAATGGTGAATTTTAAATAGTAATGTATTTAGCTTTCAAATATGTATAAATTAAAAAAAAAACTCTGTTATGTAAATAATTACGAACTGTTTTCATAATGGACCCCCGTCATTTTCTGCACAACAATTTTGTCGACATTTTTGGCGTGTTGATTTCTTGTAGATGGCAATGAATTGATACCCTGGACAATTTGATTAGTCTTGTTTAATTTTTTTTTCATGATTGCCCAGTAGTTTTTATAGATTGAAATTGGGGACGATTCGAAGGATTCATCTCGCGGGGTATGTAATTGGCCTGATTATTAGCATACCATGCCAAAACTTTTTTTGAGTAGTGGCAGCTGGCTAAATCTAGCTAACATTTCACAGGACCGTTATGGGTTCTAATAAATGGTAATACTCATTTCTCTAAGCACTCTTTAATATAAAGGTCCGACTTCATTGTTGACTATGTTATAAAACTTTTCGTCTTACAGCCGCAATTATAAATTCCTTGCCATATCATATGTTTTTTTGCGAACATGTCAAGTTTCACGAACTTATATTTTTCGGGTAAATTACCTCTATTATATTGGCCATATAAAACTTCGAACCGAGTTGTTGATTAAAATTTAAAATCGAGTTTTACATACGTCTTGTCGTCTAGTCAGCTGCAAAAATATGTAATCGAGATAATCGTCTCATAAATATGGTACTACGCTCTTATTACACTGGAATAAGATGCTATGGGACATATTTTTGAGTAAGATGTGTACACCCATATTTTTACACTTGACTGTCCAACAACAAGCAACCTTCGAATTTTGTCAATACTGAGTCGTACAATAGTCGAGCTAGTGTTTTAGCTTGTCGGATCTGTTTAACAGTCCGATTTGGCTGTTTTATTGCTCGATAGCTCTTACCTTTATCTTTCTAGAAGTTTCTTTGAATTTTTGGGATAAATCGTATTTAGACCGTCCTGAATTTTGTATGAGTGACCTTGGCACTTTTTTCCAAAAAAATTGTTATTTGTCCCAGACCTCCGATTAGTTTGTATTTTCCTGTCGGTTGATAGTCTCCTTGTAACGTTTTATGGCCCTACAAATACTAGCTTTTAGCATCTTAAGCGACTTAGCTGTCTTTGTCCGGGATCGATAAGAATTTTCGAAGTATGTGCACGATCAATCTCCTGTTCTCAATTTTCATGGTCGAAAACTTTAAAATGCATAAAGCTAGAAAAAATAATATTTTCACCATTAATACTTTGAAGGTTGGTGATTGAATTGTAATTGTCAATTTTTTTCCCGCCATGGTTTTTTTTATACATTGCTAATTATATGTCAATTCTATATTAACTATGCTTTAGTCCTGCTCACGTCTCATGAATTACCCTGTATATGTTATACATTACTTAACACTAAAATTCGCATTTCAAAATATCTTCCACATTCAAATTTATTTATGTATGTATAATACAGAATTATCTCTTTTTATAAAACTGCTACTCAATGGCTCCAAAATATCAAAAATGCACAACGTTAATATTCAAGTTTTCACTTCTGCCGACACTCCAGGAGTGCAACCCGTTGTTTTTTTTTCTCTTATTTTAAGGTACAGTTTCGTTAGATGAGACTGACTCTAAGACGGTCTAGTCAACACCGATAATGTAATGTAACAAAACAACGCTGTAAAAATAAGTATTTAACATCAGTTCTTAAACACTGGAAACATTTTATTATACCTAAACAAAAGTCATAGAGCTGCTGTAAGTTTGACTTTTTATTAATTTGTTTGTTTTATAATAAATGGCGCCATACAGGTATCGGTGAAATATCAAAAATATTCCAAATTTTCTCATATTTAAAGTCTCATGATTGTTACCGTTTCTATAGGCACATACTTATTATTTATTAGCCAATCATATGATGGGTACTTATTCGAAATTGTAGTTATACTTACGAGTAAAATGGAAAATGCTGTGATTTACAGTGTTCAAAAAATTTTAGGGGATTTGTCGATATTGCGTGTATGGTGAACGAAAAAAACTCAAATACATAGTGTATATTTTTGATATAACCACAAACTTAAACTAGACGTAGGTTTTAGTCTTAACTACTAGAGCAATATTAATTATTGACATTTTTCCAAGCGGCAATGTATTTCGTACATCATGGTCACTTGTGACAGTTGTGACGTCGCGTCATTAAATGCGACGTTTTGAGTTAAACAAAGTAGTGATACATTGCTTGCTGAATTATTTTATATGGAAAACTAAAAGTTGTTAATTTTTTATAACGGACGGAACGGACGAACTGAGAAAGACCAAAGATCTAATGTAAGTACCCTACATTGGGATTGAAGCGAAAACGGCATATATCCCTCAAATGGATTGCCGAAAATAACATAAGTATACTTAACAGCTACTTTCCTTATTGACTACGGATTCCGTGGTTGCGTAACCCTAAACAATATACCAACGCGTCTAAGTATGCAATACATGCTTTCGGACCACAATTAAAAGGAGTTATTCGTAGTAGACCGCAACGAATGTCTACAAATTACGCCGTTGCTCACATGTACGACGTCTTGCACCTTTTGGCTGGTATTTCTGGTAATTTTGGAAATACTAAAATTTGATTTTAAATGGAGACATTGTGACCACAAAGTCACGAAGCCGACAGACAATGCCACGTAGGCCGCAAGATGGCCGCGAGCATCTGTCGGTTTGTCGCTCTTTCTTTTTAATGACAGTACTTCAAAACAATTATTTGCTATGAAGTATTATTGCGGTTTAAGTTCGTTCGCGTGAACACTTGTGTTGTAACCGAACGCCTGGGGATATGTAAATTGAAATAACAATTGAGAAATGTTTATTCTGCTCCTGTAGGCATTGAACTTAATGAACGCGTCTTGGCAATCTGTATCACAACATTCTCCCTTTATTGCAGACCAGACACTATCATTTGGAATGACATAACTATGACTTGTCATGACATTCCAACATTTGGTCATGACATTCATTGTGATTGTGATTGATAAGATATATTAATAGAATATAAATGTTTTAATTTTTTTTGTTTCTTTCTTATTGACTTTAGATCACTAAATAAATAAAATAAATATTATAGGGACATCCTTACACAAATTGACTAAGTCTCACTGTAAGCTCAAGACGGCTTGTGATGTGGGTACTCAGGACAAACGATAGGTATATATAATATACAAATACCTAAATACATAGAAAACATCCATGACCTAGGAACAAATATCTGTGCTCATCACACAAATAAATGCCCTTACCGGTATTCGAACCCAGGACCATCGGATTCATAGGCAGGGTTACTACCCCATAGACCAGACCGGTCGTCACAACACTGAAAGTCCCACCACATCCCATAAATGATCCGCCTATATAGGCTGTAAGGTACCTTAGCAAGTAGATAGCCTTTGGGTATGATTCGTCACACAAATCATTCAGTTTGAGCCCTACTAAGACAGTAAGTTCTTTTCAAACATAAATTTGAATTGTCTTCTAGACCTTCGGTCAGAATAATTTATGTCAGTATTTATTGTATTAACATAAATTGGACATGAGTTATTTTATTGCCCCGAATGCGCCGAGAATGCGCTGGATAAAGGTTATGATTGTAATTCGGATTTGTCATAGCTCGTAAAGGCACGATTGTTTATTTGTATTTATAACCCTGAATTGGATGTTTTCCGTTGTATTCCGTGTAATGGATACCAATGACATGGTATTGTAAGAGGATTTTGTAAATACATTTTCTTCGAACACTTTCCTATCTTTGGTTTTCTTGTCATCTTATAGTATTGTAATAACTGTGATTATATTAATAAAACGATAGGTAAAAAAAAAAACCCTTATTACACATATCCAGTCTGCGAATGCTCGACTATTATCAACTTCTTTGGGGATTTCTCATGCTTCTTTGGGCCAATTGTTGTCGTTTGGGTTCGTCATCTTTCACGTGTATTGTGTTATAATACACTTTGTAATTTATTACTAGGTAAGAACATATTTTTAGTGCTTATGGTAACTAGGAGACAAAGCCTCGTCTAAAATGCTGTTTTAAGCCCACAATGTACCAACGTTTTTTTTAAATAGATCTACATTAAATTCAAATTACGATAGCGAAGCGTCGTCTATTTTCAGAAATGTCCCTAAACGCCACTTCACCCTCATTGACATTTGTTGTCGCGAACCGTTCCATCATTCGTGTCCAAACACAAACACGAAATATCACATTGATATTATCCCGGCACAAATCTGTATAGTGGTCGAATGGAGCATATTTGTGGGTGAAGAGAATGGCCCTCGAGCGGCGGGGGTCCGGCGTTCAACGGTCCTTGTGCCTTAATTTAATAATCGCATTTTGAACATGACGCTAAACCCACATAGCTGAACGGCGCGAGTTACTGTGACAGTTTCCATGAACTGTATGCGTGTATAATAAAGTTCAATCTCATTGATCTGCAGTGCCATGATTGCTTGTAGTATAGCATAGGACATCGATGCGACAGTCTATTACTGCTTTGCCTGATTGTTTATCTCTGAGTACAGAGAAGGTGTGGGATCCAGAGGGATTAAAGGTAATATTATTTACAGTACATATGGTGATACTTTACCGCACTAGTGCGATAATTAGCACATTATGTAATCACGTCGAAAATATAAAGGACCATAAATACTGTAAAACGGGGTTATTCCCACTAGTTACCACCAAGTTGTTACCAGTGGCAACTGTGTTACTCGTATTGTTAAACATTGTCATAATAAGTGCTTTTTTATTGCGTAACTTGTATTGTTTTTAAGTTAGCTATTTATAAGTTGTCTTTAAGTAAAATTTCTGTAGTTTCTTAGATAGTAAAGTTTCTTTAAACCGAACTACTGGGATTTTTTTCCCACGTTTTACCACTGGGAATAAAATCCCAGTAGTTACAGTCAAGTGCAAAAATATGTATCGAAAGAATCGTCTCATAAATATGGTAATACGCTCTTATTACACTGGAATAAGATGCTATGGGACATATTTTTGAGTAAGATGTGTACACCCACATTTTTACACTTGACTGTACCACCAACTTTTAAGGTAGTTTACTGAAACACTAATCGTCTTATAATTATTTATTAAAGCACTCTTTATTTATACTATACTATTTCTATTGTGTTTATTAGTATTCAATTAATCTCAAACAAAATTTTAGTGGTTGCCAACCAAACCTAGTTGAGTTACCACTGGTAACAACTTGGTGGTAACTAGTGGGAATAACCCGAAAAACGTATGATACAAGTGCAAATTCGAGTGTTTTAATTTATCGCCACTTGTTGCAGATTCTCTATTTTTCGCACTTGTATCGTAACTATAATAATCCTACATTTAGTAAATTATAATTTATAGAAATAGGGGAAGATTGGCACCATTCATACACGGGGAAGCTTCATACAGTCACTACAACCGCCTGTTAGAACGACGTATTTATTACGGCTTTGCGTGTGTGAGTGGGCTCAGGCGGCCGTCAGTTGTCAACGAAGTTAGCCGCCAGTGCGGCCATTGCGAGCAATGCGAGAGGAAGAAATGTGTTTTTGCATGCTCAGAGTAAATATTTTGTCGATGTTTCCGGGTGTTTCGTGGTTATGTGAAGTGCCAAATTCTATTGGATTATTGCTAATTGGTAAGTAACTACGATCACGATAATGATAATGTATCTTTTTTGCGGGTTTTTATACATGATTTGTGTGTGGATAAAAATCTTTCATTTTTGACCTTCGGGGCAGATTCGTACGCCTACTGATGGGCACATTCGTACGAATAACTAGCAACCAACGTACGCGTACGAATGTGCCCTGCAACTATACGAATATACCCACACGTACATGTATTAACAGGTTTTTTTTTAATTTCAGAAAATACGCAGAAATGGTGCGGAGTTACAAGAAAAAAAGAGACTAGGTCTACATTAATAAATGAAGAAAATATGTCCTCTGCAATAAAAGATGTTTTGGAAGAGAAAATGTTTTACAGAAAAGCAGCGGATAAATATAACTTTAAGGCCTCAACTTTGGAGAGTCGGGTAAATAAAATAAAAGATAAACATGATGATGCTGGCACGAGCCGCACATATCAGTCTAAATTCATCAGTTATCAAGTATTTTCTCAAGAACAAGAGTCCCAATTAAACGAATATATAGCAAAAAGCTCAAAAATGCATTACGGGTTCACAATATTACAAGTCAGAAAGCTGGCATATGATTATGCTAAAGTTCTGAAATGTACCTATCCGCAAAAATGGGATGAAACTGGACTCTAATTATGTCTGATACAGCAAGTAACTAGAATATTGATCTCTCATTGACTGATTCGGTTTAAAAATTGGTATAGTCTACACCATGTTGTGTATTTTCTACTTATTTAAAGATTTTTCTAAGAAATGAATATGTTTTGTTGATAAAAAGTTTTGTCATTTAGTTTATTACATCGTTGCTATTTTTAATGCCAATTAATACGAGTTTTGATAATTATTTTGCTATTTTATTTTACCTGTACCTACCTACCAACCTACCGTCCGAATGTTCCCCTATCTATGTACGAATGCACCCCTATAGTGGGGTAGTTTCGGACATTTGACAGCTTTTATTAAAATGCATTTCATTCATTTATTTTAAGAAATAATGACTCCATATATTTTTATTGGGAAGCTGAATATATGTAATTTGTTATAATCACCGATTATGCAATTTATCTTTGATATTAGAATTTAAAAAAATCAAAATATAAAAAGTGTACGAATGGTGCCAATCTTCCCCTATTGGGTGATAAAAAAGGTCACCAAAATGTATGAATGGCAAAGTAAGTTAAGGTTGACAATCAATTTTAAAGACAGTTTCGTGGGTAGCATTCTGTGGCTTATCCTATTCGAATGTTTTTCATAAATATTTCTAAGGCGTAGAACTTGTAAAAATATCAAATAAAGATGCATACATCATCTTCCTCGTGTTGTCCCGGCATCGGCATTCTGCCACGGCTCATGGGAGCCTGGGGTCCGCTTGACAACTAATCCCCAGAATTGGCGTAGACACTAGTTTTACAAAAGCGACTGCCATCTGACCTTCCAACCCAGAGGGTAAACTAGGCCTTATTGGGATTAGCCCGGTTTCCTCACGATGTTTTCCTTCACCGAAAAGCGACTGGTAAATATAAAATGATATTTCGTACAAAGTTCCTAAAAACTCATTGGTACGTGCCGAGGTTTGAACCCGCGACCTTCGGATTGAAAGTCACACGCTCTTACCGCTAGGCCACCAGCGCTTCCAAATAAAGTTGATACTATAGAAGTTATCCGTATTCAATAAGTACAAAGTCTCTCTGCACATCTTTGTACTGTACATCTCTCTGCTTTGCCTAAATGTTGACTAGCAGAGAATGCCTCATGGCATTAAGTCCGCCTTTTGTACTGTAAGGTTAAATAAATAGTCTAAATTATCTACTCGGACGAAGAAGGTGTACCTACACGACGTTGTTGGTTTAAACATTAGGTAACGTGTAAGTAGCCATTTTTGGTCGTTTATTTGTATTCATATCTTCGTATTTAAGCCTTGGTGTACTTACAAAAGACCAAAATGATAATATATTTATGAATGAGCCCACTGAAAAATTTTTTTAACCGAATTCATTGAGTATCTACATAACTCAGAAAATAACTGAACTAAGAACTAGGTATCTAGTAACAAAATATTTTGTTATAGTTATGCAAACGTCTCTTTCAGTATCCCTGATGGTAAGTAAGACCTGGACGTGGAGTATTCTATACCTGGCCGGACTGTCCGCAGCCTCGGCGCGTAATGGCGCATTGTTTGTGTTGGCGCCACGTGGATGCCATAAGTGTTGTGTAATATATCTCAGCATCATCAATGCCACAATGTTATTTGTTACGGCAGTGCGCCCACGCTGTCTTTTCTACTATACACTCTTTAGCACAAATCCGATCATTACAAGCAAAACAATAACCGTCAATCTTTACACGCTGCTGAGGCTTCTAGTAGATCGCGACACTTAGAGATCTTAGACCCTTAAGGTCAGGAGGATATATTAGCGGGAAATACGATGACAAAGTGGTTATTACATTTAGTGTCACCCTTAGTCCTTGTCTGTAATCAGTTTTTAAAATAAAATATAGGGTAACGGCGCCTATTAACGCGGGTATCAAAATCGACGTCTAACACCGCGGTGTATACAAACACGTATTTTGCAAGCAAACAGATCTATTCTCTAAGAAATAAAGCATACACAAAACAAGCTGATTCATTGGTCTATCGTGCCCATTAGTGTGCATTTGTGTGAGTGTAACAAAAAACTCGCGATTCGTCAGTTTGTGCGACGGCGGCGCAAGAACCGGTTGTTCCATACAGACGCGTGACTCCACAGGTAAGTGCACTCTAATCTTACTTAGTGTTTTACGTAATAGTTATGGCAAATAAACTAGTGCAATGCCTTTTAAGAGGTTGCGTATTGTTTTCTACACGATTTTGAATTACTTTTAACTTAGTTTTTGACCGGGAAATACGTTTAAAATTGAAAATAAAATACAGCGGTGATAGGCGCCAATTACTTCTGTGGTAAGTAATTCCGTGGTATGCCACGTTAATAGAAAAAGTGGTAGTTTTGTTATTTACTCTTTAGTTTAGGTACAAATTATCAATTTTATAATTTCTTTTATTTATTCCAATCTTGATCTATTCACGCTATTAAAGAGCTATTTCCGTGGTATGGAAAGTATTCAACTAACCCTTAATTTTTAACAAATACTTCAGCACCGATTTCCTTGTTTCTATAGGAACCCTTAATCTGTCAACTTTTTTTTATTTTGGGTTAAAACCTAAAATTTACTTGCCAGTTATGTGATTTTGTCTTTACATGAAGCTTGTAATATACGTGTTTGATTTGATTTTAAAAAACATCTGTGTTTTATTCTTTTTATGGGTCGGAATTAGGTTTAATTAAACTCCAAATTAAGCCTATTACCGATGGTATGATCAGATTACCCTCGGTAATAGAATGTATAGAAATCTATTACCGACCCAGAGAAATATCGAATGGGTCGGTAATAGGCTCTTAAAGAGTTATCTATTACCGAGTGACTATTTGGTATTGTATTGAAATATCGCATTTAGGGTACCGCAAGTACAGATTTCGTTGATAAAATTTAGACTTCAGTTATCATTATCAGATTTAAATTCTTCTGTTTTCTGATTCAGTTATTACTCTGACAGACAAGGAAGGGTACCCAACTGCCGGACAATTCCGATTAGATTTTTTTTTATATAATTTTATTTATACAGTAGTCCAAAATCTCAGATATGATTTTTTTTAGCTATAAGAATCAGCAATAAGAAAAGTACTGTGATTTGTTAGTTATAAACGGGTAAATTATAACACATAATATGTGAGAGACTTTATTTAACTTAATTACCTTATCAAAAATATTAGAATTAAAAAATTTCATGTTTTTATATATAGTCGAAATTTTATAATGTGGACGTTTACCATTTCACTGTGGTAAACTTTCATTCAGGTGGTAAACGTCCAGCTTATAAAATTTCGACTATAATTTACGCTGTGCCTTATGAGAAAATGTTACTTACTTGTTTTTTTTGTGCAGCTAATTATGTCAGTAAGACAAACTCTTATCAATCTTTATAGCATTCAAAAATTACTTTATTTAATAACAGGCAGGCCTATTTGTCATATACGTCCTTAGTAAAACTTTACTAACAATAATTTTTGTTGTTTTACATGTAAAACATTCAACTTATAACTTGTTATACAGGTACTCGTGGGTACTTGGTAAGTTAACTATTTAATAGTATTTGATTGTGCCAAAGTGTAATTATAATCTCTTCGAATATATCTCTTATTTTTAAACATACTCCTATAGTTTTATTTTTTATTTTTGTGTCATTATTCAACTTAATGACACAAAAATAATATACAGAATCCACGTCGTTATTATTGTTTTAACCCTCGGTATTAGGTTTCGAATTTTGAGTTTGGTTTCTGTTAACGAGTGCAGAAAAATGATGCCAATTGTACCCTCGGTAATGAAAGCTCAATTCGCGATAATAGAATCACAGCCTGTCCCTTGCCACGGTAATAGAAGATTTGGTCATTTTGGCTTCAAAAAATATTTTAATACATATAATAACCCAAAATGAATCCAAAAACGTGTGAAACGGAAAGTTCATTAAATGCTCTGATGAAAAAAAAAATCCTGGCTGTTAGACAGCATTGATACCCTTAATTTTTGGATCTCTTTTGAAAAGTTCCTTAACTACCACGGTAATAGGTGCCTTTACCCTAATATTCGCCGTATACCTAGTAACTTTTGATTGAAACAAATATCTTGTTTCAATTTACATATTTAAGCATCGATAATCACATTAGTCACTTTCGTAATACGTAGGTACTTACGTAGGTATTCTGTGCCTTCATTTTGTCTACAACTCTTGTATCTTTCTACTTATTTATTTATTCAGTCAGTATCAACCTGTTGTGTCTTTACTGTTAATTATTGGCACTGTTTACTAACGTTCCAATCTAACAGTAAGAACATACCTTCACACAAAACAATAAAACGTATTAATTACAAACTTCAAAATCGTAAAAAAAAACAGTAATCGACATCTGATCAGCCGAACTTATGAAATTACTTTTTTCTCGCTACTTATTTAAACATTGGTCTTTAATCTTTAACCTCGCAAAGTATGGTTGTGGCATTTCCAATATCCAATTGGCATATTAAAAAAAAGACTTCGATAAATGACAAGAACAATATACATAATGGATATATACAGATGATTACTATAACTAGCTTATATCTAAAATAGGCCCTTGAGGCATTGTACCAAGGATGCTGGCGGCATTTCCTCGTTGTATTGCAATACTGATACGTTGTGCGAGGAAGCCGCCAGCTCTTCGGTCACCAGTTACGTCAACCAGACGTTTCGCGATTTCTCCAAAAAACTTGTGCGCGCTGGGACCCCATGGACCTAGGGTTTCAACGCCAAAAGGTACAAAATGGTACTCTCTACCGAGGCTCTTATATTTATTACGTTTCAAAATTTCGGCGCTTTCCGCCGCTGCGCCCGCTTTTACATTAGTCCGTTGGAGGTGGGACGGTGCCAGTGTGTCTACGCAGGTAGCATCCCACACTAACATCCGTCCCAAGCTCCAAGGAACCAAGGACACCCCATCAGGCCTCTTGCCATCATCCCTGATAATGCCAGTTGGCTCAAGAAGAGCAGGCACATTGATGGTGGCAAGAGATCGACGAATTATGTCATTAAGCGACGCATGTCTTGAAAAACGACCTGCACTTTTTTGACAAGATAATCCGTGGTGTCCCAGTCGGTCCACGTCCGTGCCACAAGAGCATATATGTGGCATACATACCGAAACCCCGAGTCGCAAACCAGTCGCCAGTCTTAGGGAGGTCGGATCCAAGAAAGTACCAGTATTAGGTGAAGGATGGGCATGTAGCCAGTAGCCGGCTTCCCGGGCTCCGACCGCCAAAAGTCTCGCGTGATCTGGACCTGTACAGTTGTTTAGAAGAGTATTGTAAGTTAAATCACAGTAAATATTATCCCAGCTCCTTTGTGATTTTGGGTTGTCTGGAAATTGTTTGCCCGGGCAAGCAATTTTAAAAGCATTTTTAGCATCCTCAAAGCCCGTAATCTCATAGTTTGTGGGCAAAGCCCTTAAGATATTTCCTATGAGACCAGACGTGCTATTAATGGATGCCAAAAAGGCTGGGGAAGCCACACTGGAAATTTTGCGAATTCCTAAACCTCCGAACCGAATAGGGAGGGACGCTTGAGACCAGGAAGGCTCACTCAGCTGAATGTTTAGAATCATCTCTAAACTAATTTTGATCAAATCGTCTATAGGCGACAATAAATTTTGATGTTTCCAAAAAGGACAGCAGCGGAGCACATATGTAAATTTAGGGACAAAAAGACAGAATTTCAGAATCACAAGAGCATAATGAGGGCTAATTTCGAGTAAACTATTCGTGTGACTTTTGAATTTAGATATAGAGTTAGAAACATAATCAGGAAAAGATTCTTCAAATATAGGAGAACCCAGGAGGCAAAGAGAATCCTTGTCTACCAATTTTATATTAGGAGCCAGATCGTCAAATTTGGGTTTTAAGTCGGTCAAAGTACAAGAAGATTTGTGAATAAAGAGTTCGCATTTGCTGAAATTCAAATCTAAACCAATATTTTCGAAACTGCTCCTAACAAAAGACAAATCAGAGAGCACAGTATTCAGGTCGCCTCCTAGGGTTCCGTCGTCTAAGTACCAGACGTTGAATTTTGATTTTAAATTTTTAATAATTGGATTTATAGCCAAACTAAAAATTGCTGGCCCGAGAGGGTCACCCTGCTGACAACCAACCTCAGAAGATAATTCATGTGATTTGTACATTAATTTAGACGAGTCTGAATAACAAAAGAAAAGGTAATTGTACAGTTCCGGAATTTTGTCCTTAACTTCTGTCAGCAAAGTGTCCCTATTAACCGAATTAAAAGCATTTTTAACGTCAATTTTGACTACAATTTCACAATCATCGAATGAAAGGTAGGTCCTTAGGGCATGGACGGCTGCCTCGCACCCACCTTTCGTGCCAAAACCTAGCTGTACTGGTTCAAAAAGGGACTGCAATTTTGATCTAAAGTGTCTAACCGCAATTTTTGATGCCAGACGTCGTAAAGTAGACCCCACCGCAATGGGTCTCACCCCTCCATCCTTTTTGGTTAGGGCAATCAGGTTTGCACCGTATAGGATAGGAACAATTTCAGTGTTAATTTTGCCTGAAAACATAAAGTTTATTAATTTAGTAAGGGAACAGACAAGCTGCTCACCTGAGTCGCCCACCGAATGAGAAATTAGGTCCTTCAAATGTTGGGGCGAGATCCCATCCAGGCCAGCCGCCGAACCGGTTTTGAATGACATTATAGCGTCAATAATGTCCTTGCCTCCGATTTGGAGGCAGGCCTGGTCAGCCGTAGGTGGGGCAAATGAGTGTGGTGTTGAAGGAGCCGGGGGATGTTTAGAACGTAAGGCCGAGAGGGTATCAGGAGTATCTGGCGATAGCACATCGTTTGTGAAAAGAATACGAGCGGCACCTTTAAGATCGCCGTCGCTAATTTTACTTTCAATTAATTTGGTTCTATTGAAGGTGGATGGGGCGCACCCTTTAGAAGGTCGATAAATGTGTGGAGTTGTATTCGAAACACAATTGTTTTTGATTTTTTGTGTTAAAGAAATTGCCCCATCGTTTTTGGCATGAAGGGTATTGAAAGAAAAAAGGAAAAGTTTATGCCAATCATCAAGTTGATTATTTTCCACACATTTTGTAATTAGTCCTGAAAGGTGGTTAGCGACTGTGATCCTAGCGCCGCGCGGAACTCTTTTAACAACGGGAACATTATTTTTAAGTTCGCTGAGGTATAAATGGAAAGGGATAGAATTAGGTGGGTCAGAAAGGGGGGTGGTCAAAAAGGATGGGTCTAAATTTAGACCGGCATCGTTTTGACTGATACAAGGACGGTGTTTTTTGGTAATATGAATATTGAGGCCTCTCTGCGTTTTAAAAGAGTTATCGCATTGTACACAAGTAAAATTTTGGTATGACGTGCCATCGCCTGGTTGAGTTGCGGCATGCATCCACTTACCGGAAAACTACACTCCAATAGTTAGAGCACAAAATACTTATTCACAGAATATCACAAATCACTTAAAATATACAATAATGTAAATATAAAGTCCATTAAAGGCGTTGACGTCGGCCGTCAGGATGACACGACGTAGCCCGGACAAGGCCGCAACGTCTGAAACAAAAAGATATGTTATTATTTGTTCAGTATTGGGCCTGCCCACACTATTGCACAGTAATTCGATGGTTATTGATAAAATAAAAGCAGTTTTAGGCATCTAAGACCATGTATAATTTGAAAAATTAGACAAAAATATTGCTGTGCAAAGTGACAGACAGATGGTTGACAGCGTTTTTCAATAAATTAATTCATTACTAAAAACATTCATAATAGAATAAATGTACATTTTAAAGAAAAATCCTGGGAATATAAAGGCAAGATGAGAGTCACATTCGAGAAACTAGTACCAGCGCTAAATCTTCGCATAATGCTACCTAGCGCATCCTGGGTGCGTTTCGTTGCTGTAGCGCAAGCGATTGTCACCTTGGCTAGGCACCCTGGGCTCCTACATGATGCGACGGGGAAAGCTCTATAGGTAGTGAGGACAACATTTTGACAATGTTGAATTGGGGCGATAAACCTTCCATGATTATGTTACCCTGCTTCAATAAAAGCGGATGCCTCAAATATGGAAAATTTATTTTACGACCGCATTTCAGAACCGTCTTTTGTTAAATTTCAAATGTTCGCATATAAAAAATATTTGAAACGCCTTGTACTCGCCACCACACCATAAACAAAGTAAGTGGACGTTAATCATCACTAAATGTCTTTATAGTGAAGTAGCCCCATTTTATTTCAAATGTTAACGATTCATCCCCGACAGTCTCCGCATCATAAGCCTTTTCATCTGTCAAGTCTTAACAGCCATGGAATTGGGCTATAATTTACGATTTTATCTCATACGGCACCCCGCATAGGGGTACTGGTCAGTGTTGTGAAAAAAAGTTGCAGCGGGTGATACAGGGATAATGGTGAGCGGTGACCGCCCGCAATGACCACCACGCCCGCTGTTGTGACTTGCCAAAATAGAGTCGTAATAATGAGAGATGGCCCGCGTATATTGCGCGTAATTTAGAGTGATCGCCTAACGAGTAGGCTGCGGCCCGGGGCTGTTGTCCAGCCGTGCTCCTGTTGAATTACTGCTCTAAGGGTGACTCAGTTTCACTTTTGTTGGCCACTTTACGTCCATTTTGAATTTATGACCCAGGTAGATAATAGATTAAGTTACGCCTTTTATAACTGTTTAGTTGTTATGATTCCTGTCCGTAACAACAAATGTCGATAGTGATGAGACGGATGGGTAATTATGTGGACCGTGAGGCGTCGTCGGTATCGCTAAGCTAACATCCCAGATTGATGCTTTGCGAGTCGCAAGTGCCTGACAAATAGTTGGTCCGGCGGAGGCGTCGCAAGGCGTCTTGCCATAAATAAGGATTACTCTCGTGACCACGCAGTCTTGCAGAGTGGACGCAGCACGAATCCTGTGACGTCTTCTGAGCCCGCTCGAGTCGTTTTGTTCTCGTGTCAAATGTCTGTGCTGTCCGCATCGTTTATAACTATCCACTTGAGCCTACCCCGTCCTATGCAAGATTAGTTATATACCTTCATATACTTACGTTTGGCTGTGCTTAACGATACAACGCTTCAGCTTCAAGATTTCTTCCTTAAGTCGTGAATCTGCGTTATTTCGGCGCCTAAGCTCCGAATTACAAGTTAGGAGACGCATATCGAGTGGAGTGCGGGATGCGTTAAGCCAGGGCCGTTCGAAATTCGGCGGCGATGTTTCAATTGCAAGTGCGGCTTAAAGTCACCCCGCGAGGGAGGCGTCGAAACGCGCGTCAAACCCCGTCTTACTTACGTTCTACGCTAGCTTTACCCTTTAACCTTTAACGCTGAAGACGCTGATAATTTAACAGAAATTTTATAATTGTTTTGCTAACGTGCTGCATTTGCATGTCACCTTTTGTTCTTTTTTATTGGCCGCTAAATAGAACAAGGTGAGGGGGTGAAGTAAGGAGGAGGTGGCAAGGAGGTGGTATTTAGGCTGCTTAGTTGTTGATTGCTGCTATGTACATTTGTTAAACTGGCTGTAAATTGACACGGTCGATAGATCCGCTCCAGAATTGGCTGAGTTTGAGAGTTTAAGTCGTCAAGATAATCCTAGTTAGACTAATTGGGGTTAGTATCAAAGTTTTATTCCTAAGGTTTACGAGTAGTTATATCTTGCCATTTCAAAGTCGTGAATTGTGTTAATGATAAGTCAGAATCTGCCTTTTTTTTTATTCATCATAAAGGTACATAACATTGTGACACCACTTTATTCGCCAAACTGCGATCGCAGTTTATTGGCGAGATAGCGCTCATTTATTAGTAATAATAAATAATTAATAAATATTATAGGACATTATTACACAAATTGACTAATGTCCCACAGTAAGCTCAATGAGGCTTGTTTTGAGGGTACCTACTTAGACAACGATATATAACTATTTATAAATACTTAAATACATAGAAAACACCCATGATTCAGGAACAAATATCCATGCTCATCACACGAATAAATGCCCTTACCAGGATTTGAACCTGGGACCATCAGCTTCGTAGGTAGGGTCACTAGGCCAAACCGGTCGTCAAGAATACTTATACATTTATACATTTTAATACGAGTATCTATGCTATGCACTTAATGATAAGCTTAGGTACGATATGTAAAGCGAACATGCATGGCGATAGTTTATAAATATAAAAACAAACAAAAACCAAATAGTCACTGGTGCTTTAACAACTAATTCAGGTTAATTTCAAAGCAATGTTATTAGGGTAAAATTTCCAGTAACGTTCTTTTTAACCTTTTTTTAAATTCATTTATTCTATATTTTTATTTTCTGCCCTTAGCAGGCTGATTTTGGTATCAAAGAGATTTAGTTATTTTGCCATAATAGTTTTTAGCAGTGTTTTGTACAAAAAAAATTAAGCCTTATGCTCTTTGTTTTATATTTACTTTGTTTCCGCACCGTAAATTTATCATCAAAATTATTTTCTACAGATACCATATATTGCACCTTTTGATTTATAGGAAGTATTTTACATATCTTGTACAATTTGCCGTAATTTCCTTTAAGCTTCTTTTTATTTTATTTTTATCAACTAGGTATTTCATAGATCTTCACTGTATTTTTTTAATTTCGTCTAAATAAGTATGAAAAGTTCGACCATAAACATTAAGACCATAGCTAATGATTGAGTCCACTTACCCGTAATAAACAACGAACATTGTTTTTTTTATTAACTAAGTTATTTAAGTGGTACAATTTACCTAGGACCGAGCGGAGTTTTGAACAAACTCCAGTAACATGCGTTTTCCAGTTAAAATTGTTATCAACATGCACACCTAAATATTTATATGTACTAACATATTCTAAAGGTTCAAGCTATATCTTAAATTTGTTACTCTGTGAGTTGGTCTTGAGACAAAGATTGTATCGTAGGTATCATAATTAGTTAGTGGATGGTGTTATCTTGTCAAAGTTCCAATTACGTGTAGTAAATATGGGTGTGGGCAGCGGGCAGCGGGCCGGGACCGGCCGATGGCTAGTCTTCTCACGTCGTAGCTCGGACCCAATTACGACCCGCAATCGCCCCAATGGTAATATAGCTTTATTAAATATATCCTTGTACCTCTATGTAACTATATTCAATCCTCACGCGGTACTATGTAAGTACACTGAACACCAGACTAATTCGTCAACATGCAGTGCTACGAGTCAGTCCGTAAATAACGTCGCATCAAACACAAACCCTTCCCTTTTTATACAGCAATCAGAAATGAAAGGGTTACGTTAATATTACACCTACATATTGTGAATTCGTTACTTTTTTAAATGCCTTAATCACGGATCTACATAATAATGTGAAACGGGACTTCCCGTCCATCTGACAAGTTGATTGATGGCCACTCCTAGATTTATTTGCTCAAAAAAGTAGCACGCCACACGTCCGCGGAGCTTTTACAGAAACGGCCGCTGTAATACCTTTGTTTCATTTTTAAATATGGGCCTTTCATAATTAGCGTAATAAATTACAAAATGATAATAATGCGAGGGCCATCTTGTGAACGCTTACTGCCGCGCGTCAGGGGGCGCCGCCGGCGACCGCGTGTCAATCACTCTCCCGAATGTAGAACAATTCTTATTTTGAAAAAGAATAAAAAATACGTATCACATTTATTTTCTATCTTGCTCAGTCCAGTTTGCATTGCGTTTGTGCGAGGGGAACGGGGTAATAAATCGGTCTTGTGGTAACATCTGTGCTTTATAATAGACGCTTACGTAGGCTTCTTTTCGGGGATTCGATGCGAGCCCGGTGGGATCACTTTAACATGATTGATCTGTTTATTTTACATTTTAAAGGAACATTTTTACGGTTGCTTGTCAACTTAATAACAAAGTGTTTTATTTCGGGACATGTTAAGTTGAGTTTTATTGATAGGTTTCTTTTAACGTTATTATTTTATTCGTTGCGTCGGGTCGAAATCACAAATATTCCAAATACGCGCAGTTTCTTTAATGTTGACGTTATGCGTTTTTAAGAAAATATGTGTACATAGATATTTAGTACTTATTTAATACTTGTCTGCATTACACAATTGCTGCAATTGTACACCACGGCAGCACTTAAAAATGGGTGGATTGTACAGTTTTATTTAAATAAATTGTGAAATAACCTCCTTATTCATAAACGTCTACTAAAGTTGACAAGACGCTAATAATCGTCTGTCCCTTTCCATCATACCAATACGTCAGAATTTTCATTAATAATATTTTTTATAGTGATACATAGCATTATAAACTACCCACTGAAAATATTACGTTTTCATACTTTTCGATAAGTATACTTATTTTTGCTCATAAAAACTCCTCGCGATACCATCTTTCAGCCACTAAAGCCCTCAAACAGAAAGCAATTAGGTAAGAGGCGCCGCCGAACATAAAAGCGCTACTGTCTGCCGGTGTAAACTTTGAGCCGCGTGCGCACGCCGATAACGCTATCCTAAAGCTCGCCAGACTGACAGGTGCTCGAATTACTGCTCCGTTAGTATCTTAATTGGCCGATTGTTAAATTGTATGAGATACGGATATGGTTTTAACTTTAACCTGATTTAAGAATAGACGTTCGATTGTTCAGTTTTTTATGTTCTCAGCTTTTTACAGAAATGAATAACATGCGCTGAAAAATATAACGAAAGTTACAGCGTATATGAACGTAAATAGTACATGTAAAGTAATTTATTTACTATATGTACACCGTGTTTTATTGAATTCCGTTAACTTCGGGGTATCGGTAAGTACGTTTAAGGAAACTATATCGCATAGTAATTTCTTTAAAAAAACATTTATTTTAATTTTTTAATTACCGTAAAACCGGGTTTCTTTAGCCCTAAGGGTAAAGATTGTCCCAAAAAATTAAAAAGATTTAACATCCCGCCACAAAGCCAATAGACGTCCGATCGTAGCAGTTACCCTCTAAAATCATAAATGGCACTACCTACCCGCGACGTGGTACCGTTTCCAAGTTGCTTGCGCAGGTTTCAACTTGTCAGTATCGATCAAACGTGAAGTGAGACGTACGTATATAAATGGTGTCTGCAAACTTTTGGTTAAAACAGCGAAATAAGATTAGTTAGCTTACTAATACCTATATCTTGATACAAAGCATGTCTTTGAGAATGCTGCAATTACAATAAAAACTTATTTAGTCTTTTCTTAGAAACATAAAGTTCGTTAGTATAATCATAGTAAACATTGTCCCCCATTTCGGGGAACTTTAGCCCGCGGGTAGCTAGCCTACAAGTAATACCCATTGATTGTACCCATCGTATTAAAATGACATAATCATACGATTATGTCATTTTAGACGAAGATCAGTTGATAGTTTTCGTTAATCCAATGATAGTTTTCGTTTAAAGACTGAATTAATTAAGTGCTGGTATCTAAATTTTAAGTTTTTCATGATTGTTGTGAGTTTTTGTTCTCTATAGGTTTAAAATAAGTGTAAGTGAGTCTTAAGTTACAAAAACGAATTGTTAGCCTACTATTTCCAACAATTATTCTCGTTAAAATGCTGTGATTTAAGAATTTGTTACGTTTTCAGTATTAAGTTTTACTTGACTGAGATTTTGTACTTTTATTTTACTTAGAGGTAAAATATTACCATATTCTTGTTACTAATAAAGGTGATTATTATCGTATATGTTGACTAATTCTAATGATGATTCTCATTAACAGGCTGTTAATTAAGGTTTTGTTAAAATTTGAACAACTTTTATTCTATCTCAGAACTGAAAAAGTTATTTTTGTTTGATTTTTGCTCAAATAAATGTCAAATATTGTATCAAAAATTAATTCGTTTCATTTACTAGCCTACCTTAAAGAGGTTTCTTGGGTTTCTTTGTTGTTTAGATTAATAGTGGGACTTTCTGTATGAAAATAAGTATAAAGTTCAAACTTACCCGCATCTAAGATCAACTTTGGCCCAAAAATGAAAAAATAAAAAAAAATACGCAGAAGGTTTTTTTTTTACTTTTTTTTTACGTTTACTTATCCGACGTATCCTTAAGATGCACCTAACCGTAACTAAAAATTCGGATCAAGGATAGAAACGTAATGATCTAGAAGTATATAAAAAAATACAAGAAAAAAGGGTCATGTAACCCGACTTTACGGTATTTTTTTTTTTTTTAAAGTAATTAAATGGTGCATACAGTGTTGTTGTAATACGGGCATTACATTTAACTCAACGAAACAATTGAAAACTGTGACAAATCAATGACATTTTGAACATCAATCATCCGATATAGTATTTTCGTTTAGTAGCAAATGTATTAACTCATAGTTAACACTAATCAATATGTAAACAGGCCCTAAGCGAAGTGTACACGCTCGTGAGGGCCTTATAAGATAAAAATTAAATATTGATTATCTCCGAAATGGAGTTAATTAGAATACCGGTGTCTTTGAGAAAGTTATTTAATTTAAGCTCAGGGATGCACCCTTGAAATTAACGGAAAAAAAAACACGGTGTATATGACGACCCGTCTGGCCTAGTGGGTAGTGATCCTGCCTATGAAGCCGTTGGTCCCGGGTTCAAATCCTGGTATAAGAGCATTTACTTGTGTGATAAGCACGGAAATGTGTTCCTGAGTCATGGGTGTTTTCTATGTATTTAAGTATTTATACACCGTGTTTTTATTGAATTCCTTTAACTCCCGGATATGGGTAAGTACGTTTAAGAAAACTAAAATGGCATAGTTAATTGAAAAAAAAAAAGTAATTAAATGTTGCATGCAGCGTTATTGTAATACGGGCATTACATTCAATTCAACCAAACAATTGAAAACTGTGACATAAGTATCAATGTCATTTCGTACATCGATAGTCCGAGATAGTACTTAATTTTAGTTGCAAATAAATAAACTCGTACTAAAAACTCATCAATATGTACACAGGCCCTAATGCAAGTGTACCCGCTCGTAAGGGCCTCATAAAAAATTGATTATCTTTGAAATGGAGTTCATTAGAATACCGGTGTTTTTGAGAAAGTTACTTAATTTAAGCTCAGGAATGCGCCCTTGAAATTAACGAAAAAAAACACGTATCTTATATATATAACGTTGTCACTTAGACATACTCCTAATAAAACCCCCACACTACAAGCCTTTTTGAGCTTTGTTGGACTTAGTCAATTTGTGTAATAAAGTCCTATAATATATACTTAGTACATACTTACACAAAGTAAAAAAAATATGGGTATGTGTATATTTATTTAAGAAAACCCTTGCTATTGAATCGAAAGTTAATTTCAACATTACTACAAACGACTTACTTATCTTTCTTTGCTTGCGTAATAATGTAAGTAGTGCTTTTTTATTCAATATTTATAAAGACTGAGCGCAAGCGTTTAATCGGTTTAATGCAGTTTGTGTTGCTCGTAAAGCGGCTACGCCGATGCGCTGGCGCAGAAGCTATCGGAAGCAATTACACGTCGTTCACTTTATTAATTTTCGTAACTACCCTCGCGACATCAAAGCCCGCCGCTGGCCCGCGCCCTCGCACTCAGCTGTGCCGCAAGTGAAATCGACAAGCGGATTTGTATGTTTTATTAAAAAAGGTATGTTAGTGTGTAGTGTTAAGGTATTTTATTAAAAAGTTAAAATTTCCAGTTCAGAATTTTTCTGTTAACTAAAAAATTACTCGAGCGTTTTTCAGAAATAATTTTAGATTCTTAAATTAAATATCACCATACAAGTGGTAGTAGTAAAGGCTCTCTAACCTTACGTATAACTAATACTATACTTCTGGCATTGTATAAATTATATCGTTTAAATGTATATTTTTTATGGTCGAAAAATGATTTCAAATGTTTTGATCTAACTACTGATAAGTATAAAATTCTCATTTTCATTAGCTATGTATAACGAAAAAAATGTGCATGATCAACTGATTACAACACACTAAGTCACTTAGGTATAGATATAGGTACTTTATAATGGAGACAGTAGGCCTAGCCTTGGTAATAAAATAACCGAGACTAGGCAGTAAATCAGTCTTAAAAGATTGAGAGCCCAACTGATTAGCGTTCACTAGTTCTTGTTAAAAGTCTTATTAGAAACTAATACACGCAGAGGGTCATTGTCATAGTTACATATCTAGAAGCTAGCTCTTTTGGCCAAACTCCGTGAATACTATTCCTATAGATACACATGGGAAAGGTGTTGCGGAAAGTATAAAAAAATTGGAAATTTCACAAGAATCAAAGAAGATTCCATTTTAGAAAAGGTAAATTTCATTTCCGATGCAGAAATGAGAGAAGTTGTCAAAAAAGCTCTACTACTACTAAGTAACTGGTTTCATGTAACTTGCGCCACATGGTATTTTGTACCGGCGCTTCTGTTTGCCTCGCCGAAACCCTTGAAGACGCAGCACTCGCCTGGCACCGTCCCGTCCTTTGATCTTGACGCGACACTTAAATACTTCTTCGGCTACTTTGAAACACGACTGTACTCTATATCTATGACTGGATGCAAACGTAATGATAGATGTATAAGGTAACTTTTGAGAAATTTAGTAAAGAGGCAATATGAATAAAACCCGGAAAAGGAATCAACTTAGCCTTACAGATCGTGTAATAATAGTACATTATGATGAAGCGCTGGTGGCCTAGCGGTAAGAGCGTGCGACTTGCAATCCGGAGGTCGCGGGTTCAAACCCCGGCTCGTACCAATGAGTTTTTCGGAACTTATGTACGAAATATCATTCGATATTTACCAGTCGCTTTTCGGTGAAGGAAAACATCGTGAGGAAACCGGACTAATCCCAACAAGGCCTAGTTTACCCTCTGGGTTGGAAGGTCAGATGGCAGTAGCTTTCGTAAAAACTAGTGCCTACGCCAAATCTTGGGATTAGTTGTCAAGCGGACCCCAGGCTCCCATGAGCCGTGGCAAAATGCCGGGACAACGCGAGGAAGAAGAAGGAGATTATACAAGTGTGCTAAATTGGTCATTACACACATACGACGTTTTTCAACACACTTGCGAGGAAAAAACAAAACTTATAAATTAGTTTTTTTTTTGTCAAAACAGTAAAAGTGCAATTTTCAAAATGGTGGCTCACAGTTTTAACATCGATTAATTGCACCAAAGCGTGCTGGGCTTGTAGGCACTTGTTCGCCAGTTCATTGAAGTAAGCTACCAACACGTTTTTCAAGAAAGACTGGGCGTTTTTGCTGATTTTCCACTGAACTATATTTCCAATAAAAGTTTCATATATGCCGCCAATTATTTTTCACCCGATTTTGATGGTAAAAGGCTATCGTTCTCGGCTCTTGCCTCTATTAGTATTACTGGCAGCGTCAATTTTATGTGTTCTTCATTTTCAATGCTTGAAAATGACATTTTCGTCAATATAAAAACTAAAAACATGCAAAACTACCTATTCCAATGTTATGTCAAATACGGAAAATGGCTAGCGCGTTTTTTTTTTCGCACGATTCTAATGCGCACGCAAGGCAAAGGCGCGAACGAAATCGACAAACAGCCAATAAAAAAAATCTAAAATGCTAATATTTTCGTATTTCTATTCGAAGGATGGAGATCAAATCGATTAAATATTATGTTTATTCATCAATGTAATTTACGAGATAATTTAATCTATAAATTATGTTTGGTGTGATAAAACCTCTTTGAACTAATATTTGAAAATTGCTTAAAAAATATTACTCGACCTAATTAAGAAGGCTCCGTTTCCAGGCATGTTATTAGCAATCAGTTACCTTCTTAACTCAGTCAGATAACATAATGAAAAAGCACAAGTGTTAATATACTGAAAGCACGCGTGTTTAATATCTAAGATTATGAGCCAGAAATCGGTGGAATAAAAACGTCGTTTTGAGCAAGTGTGTTGAAAAATTCTAAATATATATTGTAATTGTAATTTAACTTTTTTACACATATGTAATAGATTATAATACCAATCTAACCTTTTGGCATCTTCCGTAGGTTGTCAACAAGGCGACCCCCTCGGTCCAGCAATTTTCAGCCTCGCTATTCATCCCATAATCAAGAATCTAAATTCAAAATTAAATATTTGGTATCTAGACGATGGGACCCTTGGCGGTGAAGCGATTTCAGTTTTAAATGACTTAGAAAAATTAAGAACTGAATTCATAGCTATCGGCCTATCCCTCAACTTCTCGAAATGCGAACTCTTTGTAACAGAGTCCTGCCCAAACAAAGAACGCACATTGGAACAATTTAACCAACTTGCCCCCGGAATCAAAATTATTACAAAAGAAACGCTTCATCTTCTTGGCTGTCCCATCTTGGACCAATCTTTTGGAAATTTTATAAATACAAAAATTCAAAATTTCAAGGCATCTTCACATCGTTTGACTAAAATTAACATACATTCGGCTTATTGTATAATGAAACATTGTCTTTTTGTTCCAAAATTTACATACATACTTCGCGGATCACACTTTTGGAAACACCCCACTTTGATTTCAAATTTGGACAATTTAATTTTAGAAACTCTCACCATCGTCTTCAACATATCTTTTGGGGAAAGAACTTGGACCCAGGCTAGCCTGCCCGTTAGGTTGGGTGGCCTGGGCATCCGCAAAATTTCCAGCGTGGCGCTACCTGCTTTCTTGGCTTCGGTACACGGTGCTCAAAACCTTATCGGGAAAATTTTAGCCCCTTCCCTTGGGGTCCTGGAGGCTGCGCACTGTTCCGAGGCCAAGAACGTATGGTCACTAACATGCCCCAACACAGACCCACCTGTCAACCCATGCTCGCAAAGGCAGTGGGACGAGCCTCTCTGTCGTCTAACAAGGAACAGCCTCCTAGAGACGGCACTAAGTCCAACAGATCGAGCTCGTCTCATTGCAACAGCGGAGTGGGAGTCGGGTCTGTGGTTGCAGGCACTTCCATCACCAACAATAGGAACTTTGCTGGACAACTCAACTTTCCGGTTGGCCACTTGCCTTAGAATAGGAGCATCAACAAACATGCCTCACCGATGCCAATGCGGCGTCATGGTAGACAACCTAGGCCACCACGGCCTCTCTTGCAGCCGAAGTGCTGGGAGGATACCTCGGCACGCCAGCATCAATGACGTCATCCGTAGGGCCTTTGTTAGTGCCAAGGTGCCGGCGCTCCTCGAGCCAAACGGCCTGGTCAGGGATGATGGCAAGAGGCCTGATGGAATGACGTTGGTGCCTTGGAGTATGGGACGGCCCCTTGTCTGGGATGCTACATGCGTAGATACCCTGGCACCGTCCCATATTCCAGGCACCAAAGTTGACGCTGGTGCGGCTGCATCCTCGGCCGAAAGCCTCAAGCGTCGCAAGTATGTCAACCTCGGCAGTAGTTACATATTTGCGGCGTTTGGGGTTGAAACCCTAGGGCCGTGGGGGCCTAGCGCGCGCCGCCTCTATAAGGAGTTAGCAAAACGCCTTATAGAGGCTTCGGGTGACCAGAGGGCTGGCCTGTACTTCGCCCAGCGGATAAGCATTGCTATCCAGAGGGGCAATGCAGCCAGCCTTCTGGGCACCCTGCCAAGCGGTCTCGATCTGGGACAATTTTTTTATTTATAAGTTTTTAATTTAAGTTTTTAATTGTTTTTCCACCCATTTGTGTTTATTATAATTAAAGGTTGTAATAGATATGTTGATATGATAATTTAAGATATTATTATTATTTTTTTTTTTATTATAACATTAAAATATAAAATATGTGTACCACAAAACAAAATATTCGCCAAACTGCGAGACAGTTTGTTGGCGATGAGCTCGCTCGTTATACTTATAAAAAGGTACATAATTTTGCACTGTCCTACCGTCCCGGCATGGCCAATTTTTATGTAGGTATTACAATTATGAAGTAGGTATAACGTAGGATTGGTGACTCAACACTGGTGGCGCGGGCGCGTGACAGGAGCACAGCGGTGCGTAAAAAACTACCTTAAGGTGGTTCGACTAGGTTACCCAAAGCTTAAAACTCACTAGATGGCGCCACAATTGCAAATTTCGAGTTTTAATTTTTTTGTGGAGTAGTCTTTGGTATTTCTATACTGTAAATTATGTTTAGCGCACTCTTTAAATAAATATTGAACTATTAAAACAAACATTGAACACTTCATTGTACAAAAACTACCCCTTAATGTCGACAGAATGTTTCTTGACTCTATTTCTAACTATCACTCACACATTCAAACAGTCGTACTGGGATCCTTGTAGTAGACAATTTGGCACAGCGTGAGTAGGCTTCAATAGCGTTGCGGTATGTACGTGGAAATACATGCAAGAGGATGTGGGTTCGAGACTCATTAATTTTTTTTTTGTTATCAGTATTATCAAGTACCTATTATTAATAAATTATTTTATGAGAAATATGAGCGTTTTTCCATAAAAATATTAAAAATCTGATTCTCACACATCATGATATTTTTGGGTTCTTCCAACTCAGAATCACTAGCATAATCAATCCTCGTGCTATAAAAACCCGAACATTTGTATTGAAATTTTAGTTTTACACTGAAATTTCTTTCACACTAAAATGTGACGTAATGGTATGGATATTTTAGGATATCTTTTTTTAATGCTAGGGTGGAGAAGATTCTAAGTAGAATGAACCTAAGAAAGTCCAAATTTGTAAGTCAGATTTTCCGGTATCCTTTTAAAAAAAAAACGCTGTTTTCCCTTACTGCCCAGCCTTTAAAAAAGTAGGTACTATTTTACAGTAGAATTAAAACCTTTTTTTACGATACATTTAATTAAATTACAGTGAGTTACAAAATTGCATGGCCTTCTATTTATAACCATTATAAAAAGAAATGAGATATTTACCATGTTTGTTTATATTATTGATTTCCCGATATTTTGACACAACTAGAAGTTTCACACAATGCCTAGGGATAGAAAATTATTTATTTATTTTATTTATTGTCAATTTCATTCAACGGATCACATCATATCCAATTTATGTGTTTATGTATTGCATTGTTTTCTACCTAGTTGGTTATTAAATTCTGTTACTGCAATAATCTTTATCTACATAAAATATACCAACGAAAGTTTAATAAAGTATATATTATAAAATAATAAGTAAATCAGGAATCACATATGACAATATCATTCAAAATCGCCTCCTCTGGCTTTGACACAGGCCCTGAAACGACGAGGCCAGTCATCAATAGCGGCACGTACGATTGTCATGTCTAATTCCGTCACTGTCTTAACTATGGCCCGCTTGAGGGAGTTAAGCTTTGTGTGGGGTTTAGCACAGGCTTTCTCCTCAATAACCTGCTATATGGCATAATCCAGGGGGTTAAGGTCCGGGCTGGAGGACGGCCAGTCTTCGTGGGCAATTAAGTCAATTTTATTATTTTATTTTTTATTATTTATTTATTTAATATTAGCACTAACAGATAAACCTTACATGCTAACACTCAGATTACATTTAGGTATATTTACTTCTTAACTTATAATAGCAATATACAATACATTTCTTTTTTTTTTAGGTAATTTTTTAGGTAATTTTGTTCCTTCGAAACCAGGCTTGAGTTGTTTTTGCCTTATGTGCAGGAGCTGAGTCTTGTTCAAAGATCCATGGCTGGTTTTGAAATAGGGTGTGGCTTAAGGGCTTCACTAGGTATTGGTTCGAGAACGGTTTCCAGTTTCCGGTTTTCACACCTTTTTCACAGAAATGAATCTGTGTTAGCCCTGAGTATGACACACCCAAAATCATGTTTGGCGGGTGCCCACATTTGTGCAACGCAATAGGGTTGTTTCCATCTACAAATCTTAGGGCATAATTGTATCCCAATAAATTATTTTGGATTATAAGAACACGTTAAACTACTTTTAGGGGACCTGTAATGACCTTATTTTTGTAAATATTGAATTTAAAATATCTTTGGCACACGTCACGTGACCAAACTCGAAACGTCATTGAAGATTCTGATGACGTCACAACTCTCGGATTGACACTGTTGACAGTTAGGCGATTAACAACAAATGACAAATATCAGTTGACAGTTCGTATCTTCTACGTGTGTATGTAGTTATGTGTCAAACCATAAACTGTGACGTCACACAATTTTCAAAGTGCGTTTTGGGCGCGAAAGCATCTGTCAAAATATATTTTGTTAATTTAACATATTTAAAGCCGTTTTTAGTATAAAAGCTGAATTTTAAGGCAACTTTTAGTTAATATAGAAAGTAATACAAGCGTTTCAAAAAATTGGAATACGATTATCTTTTAGGCCCCAATTCATTATAGATACGACGAGATAAGCGTTATGTGTGGTATATAATTATAGCTCACAAATCCACCACATTATGCCATTTTTTATTTTTTCGGTAGCATTTGTTTTAACGGGAATAAAGAGGTTGCAAATCGAGTAACAGAACTTCAGAACAGATATCATTTGATATTTAGCAGTCGCTTTTCGGTGAAGGAAAACATCGTGAGGAAACTGGACTAATCCCAACAAGGCTTAGTTTTACCCTCTGGGTTGGAAGGTCAGATGACAGTGGCTTTCGTAAAAACTAGTGCCTACGCCAAATCTTGGGATTAGTTGTCAAAGCGGACCCCAGGCTCCCTTGAGCCGTGGCAATATGCTGGGACAACGCTAGGAAGAAAGAAAGAAATCGAGTAACAGAACTTAGTAACCAACTAGGTATAATAGTTATGATGTAAATGTCCATATCATGTTGGAGTCATATATTAGCCAACTAATTATTCAAGATCAATACACTTAGCTCCCTTAGGTATTCGCCTAAGTACAATCTCGGGCAAAATTGAGTTTTATAAAAATGAACTAGTTTCTAGGTCATATTTTATGAATTGGTCATTTTTGTAGACTCCAATTACAGTTACACTTTTCCTGGTTTTTTGCGGACCAGAATATCGATGATTTTTGTAACTTTATTTAGACGTCGCTATCATTTTCAATCCAAAAACACATAAAATCACAATTCAGAACATGCGACAGCGTTGTTTTCTATCAAGTACGTCAAGCACCAGGGCGGCTACCGGGAAAATCGAAATGCGTCAATTTTCGGGCATTTTTCTCTGTCACTCTAATTACGTCTTAGTGAGAGTAAAAGAGAAAGATCCCCGCAATTTGCGAATTTAGGTTTTCGCGGTAGGCCCCAGGTCCTGTCAAGTTTCAGCAGTGTTGCCAGGCGAGCGGAAGCGAATTATCGTACTTGAGTGTCAATATTATTGTACCGTTGAAAAAAATATCGTACGCCAATCAAAAAGGCAGGCCCTAAAAATGTCTAGCAAAATAAGCTTAAATTTCCAATTAATAATAAAAAAAAGACAATTTTCGTCTAAATTGCGCAAAAAATCTGTTTATGTTTGTGTATTTTTGGGATAGACTCAAACGGTATACAGAAAATTGAGACATTTTAAACTTTAAACTTACACCAAGGAGCCGAACACCCAAAATATACTAATTTTAGCCTATTTCTGAGAGAAAGTGTCATATTTTGCTTCAAATTACTAAATTTTTAAGGTGGCATCATCCAAGGGCTGAAATTATAGTACTTTAGTGTTCGATAATGCTCTTTGGAACATTATGTCATACCGGGGCCCAAATTATCATACATGTACGACAATTATCGTACGCCTGGTCACACTGAGTGTCAGTGTCGACAGAGTCAGCTAAAAACGCGTCAAACATCGCAACGTCGCGCCGATGGCCGTCCGAAGCATGGAGTGGCAACGCCGCAATGTATTTGTACACGACATTTGTCACACACACATGAGTAAAATTTATAAAAATATAACGTTGATTATTGCATGATTTCTGTATGAAACAAAGTTTTTCTATTAATTTAGCGCAAATGAATATTCGAAAGTAGATAGATGCGCAACTATTTATGTAATAATATTGTGTAATTAATTAATAAATAGCGATTGTTTTTTGTATGAAAATCGAACCACCTTAACGCTAATTACTACGTTTGTTTATAAACTAACAACTAGTTATATTTTTACAACACAAGTGGCAAGAGGCACTACAATAGTTGATTTATATGAAGTTATTTTATGATACTAATATTAATGTTAGGTATTTAATTTACTATTCATGCTTTATGGAGTTATCGAATCTGTCTATTAATATTTCTTTAAATTTTTCTTTCAGTCTACCTATTTTTAATTTAGGGAAATCTAGCAATATTGGGTATTCATTGTAAATTTTTGGGATTAAGTATTCTTGGGTTCGCCGACCATAATAGTTTTTGGCTGCAGGTTGATACAATTTTACTTTTTTAGATGAGCGAGTCACACGTTTATTCTTTTTCTGTACTTTAAAATCATCTGTATAATACGTATTGATAACATTTAAGTATGTGACTTTGCAATGCACTGGGAGAATTCTACAATATGAGAACAGTGAGTCATACTGATGTTTATACCTATTCCTTGTGTTTCGCCCAACTAAATATTTAATTAACCTAATTTGGAGTTGTTTTATTTGGTCTAAATATGTTTTGAAGGTACGTCCATAGTAACTGAGTCCATAACTTAACAATGCGTCCGCCAGGGCATGATAGACAATATACAAGGTGCGCTTGTTGACTATTCTGCTTAAATGATAAAATTGCCCCAATATAGCTCGCAATCTATTACATACCTGATTGATATGCAATTTCCAGTTGAAATGTGTATCAATTAATAATCCTAGGTATCTAAAACTGTCAATTAATTCAATTTTACTACATCTACAATTATTTTTATTCCAATGAAGACATTCATACGTGTGTCCTATAATACTAATATCATTCGACGTTATTTGATTTGCTTTTTTATTATACGGTGAAAATATTCTCATACATTTAGTTTTGTTAATATTCAATATTATTCCATTATCGTGCGCCCACTTGGTAATGTTCTCAAAATCGTCCTGCACCTTGGTTACCATGTCCGACAGATCCCCGCCGGCGAGCACCAGGCACATGTTGTCCGCGTACATATAGACCTTGCAATGCTGGACAACATTCGACACACTGTTCACATGCATCACGTAACCCACGGTGATGATGGTCCCGGGTCAAAATCCTGGTTTTTTCTGTGTATTTAAGTATTTTTTCTACTCGTAGACTGCAATGATTGAATTAAGGTTTCGTATACCATTACCAACAATTGCGTACTTTTCATGCATGGGCGACCAATTCAACTGATATAAAATTTTCGATACGCTGTAGTCAACTAAAAAAATTGACTATACATGTGCCGCCGCGCACCCATAGAACGGAGGATGCGCGCGAGGGCTCGCGCGTTTATGTCTTTGTACTACATTTTTGTCTACTGAGATATTTACCAATTTTCATTACTTATTTAAGTTTTATAGTAAAAAAAGTATAATTCTTAATGACTCGTAGAAAAAGTATTGTATGCAATAGTGATATAAAAAAGCTCTCTATTATATCACGATTGTATAAAATAGGTACTGTATAAATATTTATATATCGTTGTCTAAGGGGGCGTCCATAAATTACGTGAGGCTTTTTTGAGAATTAATTATTCGATGCGATAAAATTAAATAATTATAATAATAAAATACTAATAAATAATAATAATTATAAAAAAAATAATGAATTGATAATAATAATAAATAAAGGTGCATTAATACGTTTAATCTGTATTTTTAGCATATCTAAATTAAAAATTTCACTTTCAGGCCTACATTTCTTTTTTTTTTTTGTAACAATTTCTGGAGATGAAATTTATAAAAAACTTACACATCTATTGAAAGTGCTTGAGTTAATTTTTCTGCACCGCGATCTTGAAATGTTTTGCACATAGAATCAATATTATAATATAAATTTATGAAGATATTAAACCTACTTTAAAGAGGAACGCCAGAGTATTTCGGGCCTTTCTTTCCTCTGCTTCTCTAAGAAGCTGATTAACCTCATGTTGAACAAGTTTAACCAAATCCTCTTCATCGGGAACTTTTGTTTTGCTGTATTCCATAATTTTACCATTTCTTCTTGACAGCATATTTTTGTCTTGTAGACGTGTCTTTTAACGTAAGCATTATAATATTTTCGGAAGTTCATTCTGAATCATTAAAAACGTCTCTAGAATGGTTATTAAGTGAAATATTTACTCGGGTAAACGAAGCAGGTCAAAACTTGTACGAGCATCGCTATTACTCGGCTCTTTACGCTGCGTCGTTTGTCACACGTGTCGATACGGCTGGTCGATAACTGTTAAACAATCGAAGGGCTACTGTGCTGCTCTGCGGGGTCCCGGCAGATACGGCAAACACTATTTTGTGAAATTTGCTATTTTTTTCTAAAAAAATTTTTTATTCCGATTCAACTTTACTTCCACGCAAATTTACACTTTTGTCCACTAAGAAAAAAATTACGTGATATTTGCTAAAAACGCCCCTCCCCCCGAGTGAGATTTGGTAAGATTAAGCTTAACCCCCTCCCCCCCTTGAACGCCTCACGTAATTTATGGACGCCCCCTAAGTACCCTCAACACAAGCCTTATTGACGTAGTCAATTTGTGTAATCTTCTTCTTCCTCGCGTTGTCCCGGCATTTTGCCACGGCTCATGGGAGCCTGGGGTCCGCTTGACAACTAATCCCAATATTTGGCGTAGGCACTAGTTTTTACGAAAGCGACTGTCATCTGACCTTCCAACCCAGAGGGTAAACTAGGCCTTGTTAGGAATAGTCCGGTTTCCTCACGATGTTTTCCTTCACCGAAAAGCGACTGGTAAATATCAAATGATATTTCGTACATAAGTTCCGAAAAACCCATTGGTACGAGCCGGGGTTTGAACCCGCGACCTCCGGATTGCAAGTCGCACGCTCTTACCGCTAGGCCACCAGCGCTTAGTCAATTTGTGTAATAATGTCCTAAATATCGTAAATTAAGCTACTGTCTGCCTAATGCCATTTACTACCAGTTAACCATAGGGTCAAACACATAAGCATTACTCTCATATCATATGTATAATATACCTATGTAAGTATTTTTTTTTTAAATAAACAAAGGTAGAAGCAACGGATAACATAAATCAATAGGTATTCCCAAACAAACAAAATTTACATGCATCACGAGAGGTGAACACTGGAGCACAAAAGACTTATCTCGCTAAAACGATTCCCACATAAATAAAGCTCATCGGATATGAAACCGTATTTACATAAGAAAAATATAAAGAGGCCTAAACGATAGGTCCATAAGGGCGCCGTATCGGGCGGGGCACTTGAGACCCGGCGCACGTCCGCGGGGAGCGCCTTTAATAACAATACGAAATATCAGTTCGTTCCTCCGATCGCAAATCTACGTCAATAACATATCCAATAGTAGCGCTCAATTCATTTCGACATAATCTAATATACCGGGGCACGTTTCCCGCCTAAATCTACCGCCACATGTCGCCAAGATGGCCGTCCGGGAACTAAAGAAAAAGGAGACCACGAATCGGTAATATCTTTCGAGTCCATAAACTTAAACGTTTATTTGTAGCGATATTTTGTCCTTTTGCGGATATTGGTTTACTACGTAAGCACTAAGCAGGGCGCAGCGGATAGGGCCGGGCTTGCGGATAATAAGCAGCTATCAAATATTTACGATTAGGCAGCAGGAAGTAGGTAGGACCGGCGAATGTTTGCTGAAGTGACCCCGCGATTCACTAACAATTGACGTAATTACTTAATTTGGATTTATACTACTTATTGCACAGGTTTCTGTAGTTGCACTATAATTATGCGCAGTTAATAGTTTCAAAATCCAAATATAATGAACAATGAAAATACAATTTTATTGATTACGATGTAGGTATTACTTTAGAACTTGCTAAAAACAGTCCATAGAAAAAACTACTATTCCTACCTGTTCAAAAACAGTCACAGCCAAAAGTCAGTCAGGCCGTGTCAGAGAGCTTTTGGGCTATACATCTAGTTACATACTAGTTAATACAGGTACCGTTAGGATCTCCACCCAGGAGATCCTAACGGTACCTGTATTGAGTTTGTGCGGAAAGAGAAGAGTCGTGGAATGTTTGGGGCCTAATACATTCCACGACTCTCCTCTTTCCGAACAGACTCTACACACATTAGGCATTTCTTCGGGAACGTATTGTAGTTTGACGATATTATAAGAACTATTATGTGTTAAGTATATATCCTTATATTATTATATGAAACCGATTCCAGGAGCAGGTACCGAAGTTTCCGAATTCTTAATACAAAATAGTTGGGACACTAAACCAATCTCACCAGAACAATACCTTACACAAAGCTATTTCTTTACGTAATTACCCCGGTAGGTACACTTGAGGTAGCCACGTAGCTTCCTCAGCAACGATAGCTGCACTTACAATGGAAGGCAATTTGGGCCCACCGTCCCGTTCGTCAGTACAAATAAACGCACGAAATTGCCTCAATTAAGCCATCCTTTCTAATGTACTGATTGATCAATCATCGGGCACAATCGAAGTGCTGCTTTGTCTTGGGCCGCATTGTCCGCGGACGTGATGCCTCGCTCGTTCTGAAATGTTGCAAAGACTAATGAAAACGGTAGAGGAGCGATGTATTCTATGTGTAGTCGCCATTTGATATATCGGAGCGGGCAGGGTACTCACACATATCTAAACACGCCTCTATTGTCGAGGCGTTAGAGTGCGGGTTCAGATATTTTTGAGCACCAGATATATCTGATGACGACTGTACCTACATAACGATCTCTGCTTGGGCTATCTCGGATAGCGTTTTCGCTCATTTGCTAAATTTTCTGAAGATATGTAGATAAGTATAAACTTTACCTGCAGTAGAATTTATAATCAATTATATTGATCTATTGTTTGCAGAAGTGTTTCAATATGTTTACGTTATCTTACCCTTTATTGGTGCCATTGGTTGTTACTATAAATTATAGGTACAATACTAAATAAATACTGGTAATATTTCAGGATTTCAATTAAAAGTGATCTAAATACATAGGATAGGACAATAATGTATGATTAAGTTTCAATTTTAACTAAATCATTTAATAAAAATAAGTTAAATCTAAATCGCTTCATCCCTTTGGGAGTTAATTTGCCACATACAGATAAACACGTTAATCTTAAACCCCCTCTGGTTACGTCAGGGGTTAAAATACGGTTTTTCAAATACAGAGGCACTGTTTTTATATTTCTTAGTCTATGTTAGCATAGACTGCCAGTTCCAGGCCAGTTCGATTTCGATTGTAACAGGGAGTGTGATTTATTTTACTGGACCTACGTAGTGAAGTCAAAATTTATGCAATTTTAATAATTGATTATACATATTGCATTGCATAGGAACTATTTGAAGTAACATAAAATTATCTATACGTAAGGTAAGCATAAGTATAGCACAGTATCTTTATGTAGGTATTGGCAGTTGCTGTATTTAGTGGTATGGATTGGATACTCATCTGCGATATTGTGGGTTCTGATCGTGTTTAAATGTAGGTAGATACACCTATATTGTATAACCTAAAATATTATAATGCCACAACTCTATCTACACATGGCAGCAATATATATATATATATATATATATATATATATATATATATATATAGTATCGGTGCATGTTCACTTGCCTTAATAAATAAAATCGCTGTAGGTACAGATACTAATATCAAATCAATATCATATTATTAAAACTTGTCTGTGCCTCCTGTTCCCCGTACTACCACTAAACAAAAAGACAATACAAAACAAATCCAAGCAAATAGACGAAATCAATCGCACCTCAATCAGTGGAAATGAAGGCGCCGACGGTGAATGCAATTTGTCGTTGATGGGTCGGGTCAGGCAGCGCACTCGCCACCGGCACGCGTCGAATTAAATGGAAATCAATAGCGATCGCGCACGTGACCGACGACCCTTACATCTCGCCGACGCTGGACTTGGACTACATAGTTGCTGCACGGTTAAGGGAAGCCCATACTTTAAGTGCTGGGTGCGAGGTTCATACCAATATTATTTTTATCGAGTTTCCTGCTCGGATTGGACCAGTTAGTACGCGCAGCAACCGCGCATATGATACAAAATCACGGTATATTAATTGCCTCATCTCACCGTTGTGTATAGTTCTCTTCTTTATTATGCCTCTCTCCTTGGTCCTATGCAAATTTTAACATAAAGATACTTACGCCCGGTTCATATCTATTACAGTAGCATTCCAGTCCAGTGATCGAAACCAGCAGTGGAATACCACTGGAAAAATTTGAACCGATACTGGAATATACTCATTCCAGTGAGCATTCCAGTCCAGTGACGGTCTACTTTTTGATTCCAGCTCGCCAAATCCATGGTACCGCTTCAATTAGTCTTAAATTATTGGAATTCATGTAAACGATTTGATCCAGTCCAGCGCTAGTTTCGGTCACTGGACTGGAATGTCTGGAATGCTGTTGGAATAGATGTGAACCGGGCATTAAATACTATAGTATACTCGTACGCTCAGAGCCAAAGCAGCGGCTTACCCGTTTTGATAGTGGAGGTCAATAAACGATTTGTCCAGTTTCTTTCTATTATAAAACATAATGTACAGGTAGCGCCAATTTGAACTAATCAAGTATATTATGTTGAAATTGCCCAGTAGTGATCTTACAGAAAGTGATTGTCGTCGGTCGTCGAAACAATAGAGCGCGTGATCCTATCCCGGGGCCTTCCGAGCATCGCGGCGCGATTACGGGGGCGATCACTGTCCGGTAAATAATGCCCTCTCATGGAATCTTCAGCAGCTTTCCTGACTCTGTAGATCTACCATAATTTAACTGAAGTTACTACAGAAAAGAAAAAGGGTTTCTACGCCGCAGCTAATATTCCCCAACATTTTTTATTTCGTTCAAAAGTTCGCTAATTGAATGCCGTCGTTTAGAGCGTAAAGCTTAGCTACTTGATCAATTACTTTTTAATATCTACCCTTTTTTTGGAATCGAAATTGTTTTTATACAGCCCAGTAAATTTAGAGATGGCTTACGCCGCCCAAAAATTAATTGATCGGATCTCGGTTCTCAGAGGAAACGGCGCGGAAGAGTTTTAATTAGTGAAAAAAAAGCACCAACTTCCGACGTAAAATGCGGGAGACAAGGGTGGGCGTAGCGGAATAAAAATCTCCCGGCGTAATGCGGGCAACATTTGTGTTAGGAAGACGCCTAGTAATGGAAGACAAATTTCAATATAATTTGCAATACATAAGCGTGTTACTTTAATAGCCCAGAACCACCCTTCAAATTAAACGGGGCTTAAGTTTTATTTTATTTTTTCCTCCGCTCAGCTGGATCGTGTTGCGGGCGCGTAAGCAAGTGCCGGGCGGGGTGCGGGACTCCATAAGGCGCCGGAGAAAAATATAATCCGGCCAAATTAATCGTTGCTACTGCCAATAGTGCGCCCGCGATACCGCCAAATCGAATTAAGGACGCGCTGTAAAAACCAAATTAGTGCTCGTTTTAACCGTGAGAGGGTATTTAGTTACAAGACGTTAGTTCAAATCCCGCCATTTTCATTAACAATAAATATCCCCTCGCAGTCGCGCGGAATCCTTATTGTTTTACTTTTTACACCCTTGTGTCCCGGGTGGGATATAGCTCGGACGACGTCTTCTATTAAGGCCCGAGCTAATTTGTTCTTTTTGTTTACTTACTTACAGGGCGAAGGTAATAAAAATTTGTGTTGCGCGAATTGTATGGACGTTAAATTTTATATTGCCGGTCCAGGCGAGTTTTGCATTTAATTGGGAAAAATTTAGGGTCGCCGACGCTTCTGTGCGGAATCTTAAACTGTAATTGAACGACCGTTACAACTTTTTTTCTCAATGGTTTGGGCAATCGAAAGAAGGGGAGCGGAGATTTACAGAATTATGCGGTTCAACTCTAAATTGCATTATAGAGATAGTGATATTGGCTACGGTGTAAGTATGGCTTTGGGTAAATCTTTCAAATTGCCCCGCATATACCGTTACGAGTAGATGTCGACTGGCCGCGCGGCGACCACAGATGCCCTTACCACGAAGGGGTGAACTTGATATGTTTTTTTCGGCACATTGGCCCTTAATTACAGGCGATGCACTGAATTAGAGGGCGGCGGTGATCTAAAACAATAAAGTGACTGACATTAGCCCCAGCCGTTGCAGATCATTGTCTCCATACGTAATTTGACCACATTTAGCCTCATTAATAACTATCTTTTATTCATTACATGTTCACAAATTAGATGACAACACTACCCTGTCATTATGCCGATGAATTGACTGAAGCTAGGTTGATATCAGTAACTATTTTTGAAATTGGGATATTAAACCTAAATATCATAGGATGATATAGTAAGCACCTTAAGTATAGGTAGTAGTAGTATTATTGATAGGTATATAAAATCTATTGAAAACTGACGTTAGTAATTCTGTATTTTGCAAGTTGTTCGTTTATCGAAACTAAAACAAAACCATTCCACCAGAATCCATTTCACAGTCAATAAAACACCTTTGGGGTGAGATTTATCGTGATTATTACGACTGCCATTTTGACCATCTGCCTGAATCGGTCTCTGTTTGTGCTGCAGTAATTAATTTAATTTTTAACGCAGAATAAAGTGCCTAGTTCCGTGGCTAACACATTAAATGGATATTTTAAGGAAATTAGAGTTATTAATTAACTATGAGCAACGAGCTCGTGTCAGATATGCTTAAAAGCAGGTAGGTAAAGGTAAACTTAACCTTTGCATTTATTATATTTATACGTAATTAACAATTATAATATGAACAGCAACATTTTGGGGGTATACAAAAACAAATTCAGCAAAAAGTAAATACTTAATTTGGATACTTAAATCCGGTAAGTTGTCATGTTAAAATTAAATTCGGTCCCGGACACTTATTATGATTACTGATGTGCCGACGGAAACTTTCCATTATTCCATTGCACATTTGTAATTATAATAACATTCAATTGGGTTTGAAATTGCAAAAAGTACGAATCTGTAGGTTAAGTACCTTTTTTTTAAATTTGTTTCGCCAATGTTATCCCTTTCTTAAATATTAGAGCCACTAAATCTTTCAAACATTTACAGAATTTTAACCTGCTACCCTAAATGCAAATGCGATCGAATGCTCCTATTTACCTATTATATCCAGTTTGTTATATATCAGCGATAGTTTTAAGACAGGATTTAAACTCATCAGAAGGCGCACTAAGATTATTAAGATTTTGAGAGGATCTTTATTACAAATAGAATATAAAATGGTATTTTAGAATTGATAAAGATAAAAAATAAGTTTATTGCACACAAAACAGTATGAATCGATACAGAATTGGCGTGACATCGGGTGGGTGCATAGCATAGTTACATGAAAGGAGTTTCCAGGGGTCCCCGCACTGGGCTAGGCCTGTACGCGGGAGACTCCGATACCATGCAATGTATCAACCCACTTTGTAGCTTTACAGCAGCATTGTAAGTCTTAGAGCTAAGGACATTACTGAAACGCCTGCCAAATGCAGTGTTGACTGATAGAATAGGTCATTTAAAAATGCGTTTAGAGAGCAATTCAGAGTAATTATCCAGTTTAGACGCGTATGTATGCATTGAGAGGCAAACCTTGTGTATGTATATGTAGAGCTGTCGGACTGTGAGGACTTGGGCTTTGGCCAAAAAAAAACCAAACCAAACCAAAACCAAAGGTAGTTAATTAAAAAAAAAAAAGTAGGAGCAGATTAAAAGTAGGTATGTACAATATATGACCTTATTAAATAGGTCGGAGTAAAAATGTCACATTTTATTCAAGGTGACATTTGGAATTATAAAATATATCACAACAATCGGTGGATATCAAAAGCGATATGTGTTATTTAAATGTCAGGGTGTTTTGTTGTCCGTCATTACAGGCTGAAAAGCCGCCGAATATCGTAATTATAATTTATTAAAATTACCACGATGATTGCAGGAAACGTGTTATTTAACGTGGAACGATACGATCTTATCGGCGCGATCCTAATTCTCGACGTGTGGATATTATCGTTCGACCTGCCGAAATCGGACGGCTGATACACTCCGTATATACCTATACCAACATGCCAGCTTTTACCATTTGATATGGCTTATACATCATGTCCATTTTAGTGTTTCTAATGGAAAATTAACTCGAAATTTAAATTGGGCTAGGTTGTATAATATATAACGCTTGAAATATATACACCGTTATTGTCTTCCGTTAAATCCGGGGTATGGGTAAGTACGTTTAAGGAAACTAAAATGGCATAATTAATTAAAAAAATATATTTCTATTTTATTTTATAAAAAGTAATTATATGTTGCATATAGCGTTGTTGTAACATGGGCATTACATTTAATTCAACCGAACAATTGAAAATTTTTGCACATCAATACGTTGAAGGAAACTAAAATGGCATAGTTAATTTAAAAAAAATATAAAAATATTTTTTTTTATAAAAAGTAATTATATGTTGCATATAGCGTTGTTGTAACACGGGCATTTCATTTAATTCAACCGAACAATAGAAAATTTTTGCACATCAATCATTCGAGATAGTACTTACATTTAATAGCAAATGTATACACTCGTACTAAACACTAATTAAAATCTAAACAGGCCCTAAGGCAAGTGTATACGTTCGTAAGGGCCTTATAAGATAATAATTAATTATTGATTATCTCCGAAATGGAGTTAATTAGAATACCGGTGTCTTTGAGAAAGTTACTTAATTTAAGATTATTTGTGATAAACAAACAAGGATATTTAAATACATAAGGCGCAGCAATTTGTCATTGTGATGGAGCGCGGTAGGTAAACAAGTGAAACACGATAGTCCGCGGCGGGACATCCCCTATAAGGCGTTATTATCGAGACAAAGCGGTCTGTTTGTCTATCACGATAATCTGTGGACTGCTCATTTCAATTCCGTGTTGTGTAAACGCCCTAATGGACGCCGGTAATGTGACACGCTTGACGATTTTACTCACAAAATTGTTGTACGAAACTCTATTACAGTCTAATGACAGCCACCGTCTAATTGCAAGGTTATTACGTTTTGTTGTGCACGCGGCTTAATGATAGTGCCGGTAATTATTGGGCGAGGTGAAACCCTGAAGATGTGTCGAATTGAATCGTCGGGCGGGTAATGACGGCTCGCGGCCGCGCGCTGCCGGATGCCCTGGCCTGGCTGCCATTCCCTTTCTGTGCGCGAGCGCAGGCTAGCCCGGATCTTGAGCGATCCACTGTAACGTGACCTCAAGATTCTCTTGACCCGGAAGATATGAAACAAACCCCTGCCAGCTGCTGCTTTGAGCGAATCATTTTAACCGTGGCCAAGGTAGCCTTTTAATTGCCCCCCCGTGCTCTGCAAGTGCGACAAATCAACGAATGCATACGTATATATAAATTAATTTAACACAGTTTTTCTCAGAGGCAATATAAGATCATTTCCTTATTTCCTTATATTTCAAGCATGAGTTATATAATAACCATCTCGAAGCATCCATCGTAAAGATCCGCATATCTTATAATTTGACGTTTTCGTGAAAGCGACATCATTATTCAGCAGCAAAAAGTCAATATAATGCTGTCACGACTGTCATTAAAGTTGTCTATGAAATATGGAAACGCGTGTAATTCCCCATATCGCACGATCTTGTTGAAGATTTGGAGCGCCGAATAGTTTTCGTGAATAATTTACCAGACAATGGACTGTCAACTCTTCTATTCCATTATGTCGTGTTGTGGCATCGCATGACACGAGAAAGCCTGTCGGTAAATAACTTCCCATTATTTGTTTGCGCAACTCGGCGGAAATTGCTTTTCATTCACAATGCGATTGATAACTGACATTGTTGAAATAGAGGTTGTCATGTCATATAAGGTGACCTATCCAATATGAGTAAGTATTGGACAGATAAAGAAACCTGGTAACACCTTATTCATCATACCGTCATTTTTTAATACTCTGAAGTAGCCTAGTAGCAAGTTATGATGAGGCAAGGAGGTCTAAGATTCCAGGCCCCAGCCAAATGACAATCATTTGCGCCGTAGCGAACGAGACGCTGTCTCTCCGTCGCACAAAAAAGAAAGAGTGATAGAGATACAGCGTTTCGTTCGCTACGGCGCAAACGATTTTCATCTTGGCTAGGGGCCCACTGAACAGAATGCCTGCTGTGCATGAGCTAGTAATTGTATTTTAAATTTATTTTGCTGCTAATGATTAAGAAATAAGAAACAAGACCCTATATCTATGTTGGCATTTACAGCACCAACACCTGAAGAACAAAGCACCATAGTATTTCACACGCGGGCTCGAGTCGATCCGGTGTAGATATATTGTTACTAAACCGTGTGTGTAAGCGGATTTCAGTGGCGACTCCGTGTTGCTCGAGCAAGATGCTAGCTAACAAAATAACAGTTGCAAAACATTTTAACAATACTAAAGAATTACTATATACTCGTAGTAGATAGGGTGTTGAATTAAACAGCAATTAGAAATGGTATTCACTAGCTTGCACATTTACGTTTGCCATGTATTAGACTAATTTGCCTGCTAGATGCTAGCTCCAAATAGGCAATTCCGTGTTTCAGAGGAGGTAACTCCTCCGTTTTAATACATTTGATTCAATAAATATTTTGATGGTCTAACTGATCGGGCAACCTCGATGCGTGTCAACCCACGAGACACGATGCACACTTCATCTCATTTACAATGGTTTGAGGTTGCCTGTACCCATTGGCTTCAAAACAGCCATGATATGCTAATCTGGAGGCTTAGCCAAGATGACGATCATACATCGATTAACGCCAAACGGAATGTCATTTGTTCCAATTTGGTTACCGTTTGACCATTAAAAATGGAATAACGTTCCAACCCTCGCCCACTGGAGTTTGCTGCACCAAGGAGTTCCAGCGACCTTTTATTTTTGCCGTCGCCTGAGACGGACAGGATTGATTTACGGGACGAAGTGCGAGATACCCGACCCGGCTTACACCTAGCTAAGCCGAAACACACGGCACACGCCGCACGTCGCCGTGACGTGGGTATCATCGGGCCCCATTAGGCGATCGGGCTACTTTAGTCCAAGAACAATATTGAACAATTGTTACATTAAAGCAAAGCCTTGCATATTTTGATGATTATATTTTCCCGTTCAGATTTTTCCTAAAAAGTTTTCAGTATTGATTCCATTAGACATTTGGTCTGACTACGCTAATCCACAATTGACGTTGATTATTCTTTGCCTTACCTATTTGTTAGTATACACCCTCAATTATATCACCTGAGACGGTCACAGATTATGCTAGCCTTTTAGTAGGAACATGTAGCTTCATAATAATTTGTTATAGGATTTATAATTGGAAAATAATTAAATGAGTTATGAAAAAGATTCGCTCTTCCTATGTCAAAGCTAACCAAAATTTTGTAATTGTGTTTGGACATTCATAAAATGACTGCATAAATTACAGTAAACCTCATCCACGTTTCTTGCGGCCCCGGTGGCTACGGTATTCCTCTCGCGGCTAAAATCTTTACTTTAATTCAAAATTTCGCTTTTTAAGTTATTACACCTATTAAACGAAAAGTAAGAAGACACGTTCGGCCATTAAAGGAAGTCTTAAGCTGGCCGGGCTGAAGCGCGGGATATTATCGCGCCGCTTGTTGCCCGCGTAAAATAATAATGGCCGAAGTTCCGCCGCCGCCGGCGCGGAAAACTCCCGCGAAAAACTCGAACGCCCCCGGCCCGCACTTAACTTTGTTGACCGCTCGGATGTGACGTCACTCACTTATTTTATAAACAGAGTTTCTTTGACGGTTAATGACACCGCTTATTGTGGTTACTGTGAAAATGATATAATGCTATTTATTCGGCAGGCAGAAACCTGTCATGAAGTAACTTTTCCGGAATTTTTTTACTGACTATTTTCAATTATGTAATATTAATAATTTACTAAAATGAATTGCTAAGGACCCTTATTCTTGCAATTTTGTTGATTTCAATGTCATACACTGCAAAATAGAGTAAAATGTGTTCGTGCAAACATTTGATTATGTTTTCAAGTAATTAATGTGTTTATCACTCTACTACACAGGTCATTCGCCGTGGGTATTTTAGTGTGAAATTGCAACTGCGATATATATCATATCAGGCGTCGAGTCCACTTCGATAACGACAAGTGAAACTTTGACTCGGTACAAACAGTGGGAAAATCAATAACAGAAACCGCAGAGAGCCGCGGCCACTCGAATAAATACAGCCCGACTATCCAATAAAACACGTGAATCGTTTACAATTAAAGCTTTAAATCGGCAATAGGTGTTGCCATAAATTGGAGGAGAAAACAATCAGCGAGCGCGCGTCGCTCGCAATTAGCGCTACGCTGCTCGATAAATTTGCATTAATGCTCTCGAAAAATCCGAGCGGCCATAATTTTCACGTGCCATCTGTACTGTATCGACTGTAACAGTAACGTGTAGTGCCGGACGCACTCTCGTACGTTTTGCTTGGCGACCGCTGCCAAACACAGCGTGTGTTTTAGGCACTCAAATTTTTATTGACTGTGCTCCGGCCTATGTCCATGTGACGGTAACGGCCGCTTGCTCGCGTGAAAATAGAATTGTTACCCAGATATTGATGCTCTATACTGGTAGCTATAATATAATAGATGTACATAAGCAAACAAAACAAGAGAAGTTAACAATCAATAGTAGATTGTTAACCATGGGATGAAATGAAAGGCACCCATTTCTGTCGAGGTAGTTTGGCGCCAATAGTCCGAGACAATCTACTTTTCATTAAAAAAAATTTTGTAAAACTATGCCATTTAGTTTCCTTAACCCTTTTCCAGGCCGCACCAATCTACAAGGTTTTCCCAAAAAATCCAAATATATTCCAATTAATCCAGCTTTGTTGATTCATTTGAAGACAAGTAAAAAGTGTAATCTAATTTGAACCTTAAATCGGAATGCTAAAGTTGAAATTTTAATGGTGCGTATGTGGTCGATAAATCGTACTATGCCTGGAAAAGGGTTAAACGTTCTTACTCATACCCCGAAGTTAACGGAATTCAATAAAAACACGGTGTATACAAAAAAAAATCAAGCGATCTTACTGCATCAAATCCCAAAGTCCCAGGTCAATTGTGTACCTTTGACCATAGGTATTTGTAGAGAATAGGAGATTTCTAGGGATACTTCAGTAAAGTGAAATATTCTCGATTATAGCCTATTATAGAATCTCATTTATATGTACGATTGTGCATCAAAGGTCCTATAGTACCTATACAGTAATTATATAGTCAACTACACCCCATTTCAGGGCTGTGCCATCGTGATTAACGAATAACAGAACCATCCCGCTTTTATTTCCCTTACTTCGCACTTCATATAGGTATACATACAATCGAGCTCTTCTTCTTCCTCGCGTTGTCCCGGCATTTTGCCACAGCTCATGGGAGCCTGGGGTCCGCTTGACAACTAATCCCAAGATGTGGCGTAGGCACTAGTTTCAACAACATACAATCGAGCTCTGAATCAATTTAATTGTTTTTTTTTTTATATTATCAATTTAAACATTTATACAATTTTCAATGAATGCTTCACATCAATTGAACAGTTTTATTATGGGTTTTATTTAAAGTTTGATATAACTGTGTGTAACGCAAAATATATTAAAATTAAAAAAAAAGTCGTAAAAATAAAGTTTAAGTCTCATTATTTAGCCATATTAACCTTATTCCATCCATTGTACCTTAGTTCCTACTAACACCAAAAACCTCATTAGTACTTACATATTACGAAATGCCAAGTTTGAGCCCAATACTATATGGGTAAGCTATGTGAAATGCTCCCATTTCAGCGCTGTCGATTTACTCCACCGTGATTTACGTAACGCCCCCCGCCTCACTGCACTTTACACTTTTGCAGCTCCGCGCGCCCCAACGCCTATTAATTGATATTCGCTACGACACACTCGCTCTCTGATATAAAACCCGCGCCAATAAAATCACACCGCTTCGCGCTTTCGAAATGTAAAAAAAAACTACTTCGTTTGGCAGTGTCCGTAGTTGGCGTTGCGCGGACTGCCATAGGATAGAAATCAAGTACTTACCTGCGTCTGTCATGTTAGTTTAAAGGTAGCAAGGGGCACGCTGAAGTTTTAAGAATGATCATCATTGGCCTTCGAATCTATTACAGACTATACAAGCAGTGTCAGGTAGAGAGACAACGTTTTTCATGGCCGTGTAAGCCAATACGGGAACGGCAAACACTATCACAACAATTTCTAAAGAACAACGACTATTTATGAAACTAATTTTAAGGTTTAGTTCACGTATTTTTCTCGTTGCCGTTCTGCCTCTAAGAAGCATTTCCGCTACATACCAGGAAATCCATGTTATCGGCTACGATGTAGCGGTACGACCGTATTTCAGCGGTGAATGTGCTAAACTGTCAGTAAGCGTGTAAAAAATTCCTTTAAGATCGAACCTACCAATAACCTGAAAAGGACGACACGTTTTTCTGTTCCACATTTCCCTTCTGTTTTTTTCGGTTCTCATTTCTTTGACTTTTTAAATGATTATCCTGGGGGTACGGTAGTGTCCCGCCAAGAGGAGCCAAGCGAAGTGAACCTACCTTTTCTTGAAGCGCTTCGACTTTTTTGTAACTTGGCTTTGGATCATCCCAGATAAACAAAATTCTTGGGATATGATGTCGATAGTGGACCTATTAAACATAAGAAGTTTCAATTGCATTGCTCTTACATTTTCAATTTTATGGATATCAAAAAATCCCTGATTTCGTCACAGACTCACTTATTCACTGATGGTCATCAAAAGTCTTAGGGTAGTTCCTGAAGTCCTAGAAAGCTGAAATTTGGTATGTAAGCTTGTATTAGTACACGAATAGCAAAAAAACCCAAAAACTTTGAACTTTTACCCCCAACCCTTTAAACAGGGGATGAAAATTTGTATGACGGCTCCGCAACGTTTGATGCTAGAACCACCAAATCCTACACCTTAGTCAAAATATGTCACTTGGCCATTGCACTACCATCACGTGGGCGTGACGTGAAAAATGGTCATTATTTTCTGTTATACAATAGTTCATCAGTATCAGTATATTACTTTTCTGTTATACAATAGTTCTTGTAGTAATGAAACGGCCAAGCCACATATTTTGACTAAGGTGTACAGTTTTTGAAGTTAGGGCTTGTAGAGTTAGAAGCTTGGGTCTACATGAGATCTGATAACTTTTTGACAGTGCGAGCCCTATGGTTTCGTCTTGGCAACATTTTACATGAAAATGTTTTTAGTGGGATTTCACTTCTTTTTGTAAGTTGCTTATGACAATCTTCCATCCCCTTTATTTAAAGGGTGGGGGGTGATTTATTTAAAAATCATGAAAAACGTATTTATATCATATATCAATTTTCAGATCCAACGTTGCGGAACACTTTACATAAAAAAGTTTTGGTCGGATTCAATTATACAGATATTAAAATATTGTCTCGAGTTGCTAAATATGTTACATACCTTAAATACATCAATAACGGGTTAACTTGCGTTTTAGTTTTTGGATGATAAAAATCGGGGGGCTTACCGCGAAAACCGAAATTCGCAAATTGCGGGGATCTTTCTCTTTTACTCTTACTAAGACGTAATTAGAGTGACAGAGAAAAATGCCCGCAATTGACGAACTTCGATTTTCCCGGTAGGGGTCCAGGAAATATTTGTAAGTGTACCGAATACAGATTTTTGTGGCCACCGGAAATTAAATCACATTTGCCATAAAAAAGAATTTCGTCACATTGCGGTTAAGTCGTAAAACAGATGGTGTTCGTTGGTATTGGAAAATTATATTATTTGTTAGTCAAATATTATTATCAATTCACCAAAGCCTGAGAAACAGTGTCCCGTTGCGATATCTACGTTGAACGTAGGCAGTGAAAGGAATTTGGCGTGCTAACTAGTGGCCCCCCGTTGCGCAGTGTCTCAAGCTCCATTATGAGACATCCGGAGCCGTTTCGAATGACCCCGTTTTCTCAACTACATCTCCAACGGATAAATAGTTAATCAACGTGCGAATATAAGAATAACTACATACAAACACGTAGAGCTTAAGCACTCCGAGAAGTTCGTTATTGTTTTTTGATGGTGTCATTATTTAAAACATGGATTTCGTTTATAGATTTGTTTCAATTTGAAAGCCAAATGGAGCGAGGGACGCACGTGGTGTCACTCCGGGCGTCAACTGCGATACGTTGCGTTGTTTATGTCTTGGCTGTGTGTTTATGTGGGCTGATTGCTTCGGCAATGGATAAACGAACGGCTCATTTGTCTACCTAAATAGGATGTTAAGCGAACTATTATTTTGTATACATTACACTAACGACTGTGTCACGAATACTGGCGAATTAGGCACATAAAACTCTTAATTAATTATATACGTTTAGTTGCTGAATGACTGGTAATTGTAGTAACTGTAGTTAACTAAATATCTGTAAGGACTGTAGGTAAGTACTTATTATAATTATGTATCTTTGCTTGAGCATATATATTTATAGGCCACACAGATCTAAAATTATCCTTAAAGATACTTCTGGAAGGCTTGAACAGTGTAACAGGGAAGCCATCACTTAGGTACATTAACATTTTATGAGTGCGAAAGAGGCAGACTAACGAATGAAAAAAACATAACCGCCTTTGAGCTTCATAACGGCCGCTAGCGGTCGCCTGAATGTGCCAAAGTGTAAGGTTAGTGGACTGGACGATACGAAAAGATATATTCAGGGAGATACGGTGGGTGTGGTTATATCTTGGAATAGTTGGAATATACCTACTGCTATAATCAAATGATTTACTCAATCACAATTTTTTTTGTGAATTCAATACTTCCAAAGACATTTGACAGGCCATCTCGTACATTTTAGACCTGTTTTGCTTATGCTTCGAGAAACGATTTTGGTGATCATAATGTCCAATTAAATAATTTTCTAAAAGTACCTATATCAATTCACTGGCTTGATTTTTATTTCACCTGCATGCGATTTGAGATATCTCTTACATTTTAAGGCATTTGTAAATTGCTATTTAGGTAAGCACTGGGCTTGAGATATCTTTTAAATTTTAAGGCATTTGTGAATTGCTATTTAGGTAAACCATACTTGATAGAGTATCTTTCTCACATTCTTAATGGCAATTATTACTTAGATAACAAAGGTAAGAAAGCATAGCTACAATAATTCAAATTTGTAGGAACATGATATTTCAATGAAACGGAACTTTAAAATATTCGTGGTAATGTTGACGACGAAACTAAATAACATCTCTATTCGTTATAAAATGTATCGTAAAACGTTATATTTGTGTGTAGAGGACAGACGTGGAGTGTGCGGAAGACGCATAGACGCTGCAGGGGTAAGCGTATTAGGTAATATATGGGAAATATTCAATTTTATAACATTCCGGAGCGATAACATCTTCGCTTGTCGATGCGAGGTGTGGTGTGGTAAAGTAATATAATATTGAATGGGCCGGGGCCTGCTGCGCGCGCCTGCGGACATCGTAACTTAACACTTAATCATTTACATGGACACTTTAGTATCGAACGAGCACCAAACGGTGACGTTGACCAGCCTAAGAGCTGTTCAGTTTTCGGAGGTTCAGATTCTAATGCTAAATCAATGATTTCATTCTAAAATATGATTTCATTCTGAAGTATAAAAGTTTTAATCAATATAATGCAGTTGCCATTTTTTTATCCTAAATATTTTAAAAATAAGCACAGGTCCCCTTGTTACTCGTACATAACCGAGTTACATTACCAGCAATGTACAAGGAAAAAATATTCTTCGCACAAAACCGGGTAATGTATTAAGAAATATTTTTTCTTTGCACATTACCGATAACATTTCCAGTTTTGTACGAGGATGTAAATATTCTTCTTACATTACTTGGTTTTGCTAAAAGAAATCTTTATTCCGTGTACAAAACCATTTCAACCAATCAAAACCAAAGAAAAAAGATTTCTTAATACATTACCCGGTTTTGTGCGAAGAATATTTTTTCCTTGTACATTGCTGGTAATGTAACTCGGTTATGTACGAGTAACAAGGGCATATTGGAAACATTGCGTAACTTGCACAGCCTTCTTAAAAACATAACATTACGCTCTACGTTTATATATAGTTAGGTATTTCTTCGTGCATATATTTTTGTTGAATTCCTTACTCAAGCCCAGGATATGAACTTTTCATAATCCCTTAGAATCTGTGCGAAAAGAGAAGTGTCTTAGAAAATGTATTGCTTTCATATTCCACGACTCTTCTCTTTCCGCACAAACTACACAAAAATACATCTGACTAACGTTAAGAATCCTTTCAGTAGTTTTAGATTTAAAGCTAAAATGTTTCACTATAACATAAAAAATACACATCTGGTATGTTTCAGAAACACCGTTTGAATGAATGAATGGAAATATTTATTTCAGGCAACTAATTTCCAATAATAATAGGTACTTTTAAACTAGCCTTGATAACTATTATGAAAATAAATTTAGCACTAAATAAGTTATTGGTAAAAATTAAAACTTTGGTACAAGCTTTTGTTGCTTACTGTACTTTTCTTACCGCGGGCAAGTAATACTCATTTTGACAATTTTAAAAATACCAAACACAATTAGGTTGCGTTGTTTCATCATCGAGTTACTATGGCCACCTTCTGTCTCCATCATTAGATCAGCTCGATTGTACCATAATATTGTATTGTCACCCGACACACATGTATGCAAATTTTTAACTCAATCCCAAATTGGAAAGTGGATCAAATTAGCTTCTAAATTTGACACCAACGAAACAAAATAACATCAGTGGCGGTGTAATGGTCGCATTTTTATCACTTGTCATGTCATGCGTCTCTTTCGCATTTACATACTTGTTAGAACGTGACAGGCATGGTGACAGATAATAAAAACCGACCATCGTAGCCGTAGCCCTACAGGGCAAGTTAAATAAAAGCTTGTAAAAATACATTATGGGTGCGATGAGTTACGCAACTCCGCAGTGTCAGGGAGCCAGCCGCGGAAACTTCTGCTTGGCCCTTCGGCCAAAACTCCTCCTTGGTGAAGGTCGCTACACGTTCAGTTGGAACGCTCACCACAAAAGTATTAAAATTCTTATTGTGTCGAGATTCCAACTTCGCGACCCTCATGACGAATCCGGGCTTCACTGGTACATACTTTACGATGTCATCGACTTTCCCAAGGTAATGGTAAGGGCCACATACAGTAGCATCGTCGGTGTTGCAGGTTGCAGGTCGCAGCAAATGGTTGTGTCCAGTGGTCGTGGTACCTCATTGGTTCTGCCGAGCTGGTTTCCTTCTCCCCTTCTTGAAACCATCCCTGTCGCATCGCGACTCTTTAGAGCCTTTAGAGTGATTTATCATTGACAATGTTTACTTGCATTCAAATTGATAAGTATGTATTACGTACGTAATTTTTATAAAATCCACCCACATGCTATGTGAAGAATTCAGAGGGGTAAGAGTTATTATTTTTTTAATAATTACTTATTTGACGTTCTCATTTACGTAGCAATTATATTTCAGAACAAACTAATACTATTTAATACCTTCTCCACATTCAAAAGTATAGAAAATGATAGTATTTATTTGCCTACTTTAATAAAATCGCAAACTAAAATTTAATAAGTGAATAAACCTCAGTCGTGAAGGTTTTACTGAAAACATATTTTTTTATTCGTGCTTGGGTGGCTACCGTCCCTCAACCCACCAACGGAGGGCAGCCTTCACACCACAGCCTTTCACGAGGTTACATTATACATCTTCAATTCTTCATCACTCATCACATCTCTTAACCACTGTATCAGTTAACGACGTGGAAGAACTTGGTCATAATAATTGACATTTAGTCCATTAGATCTTCTCTGACATTAAACGAGAAGATTACAAGGTTCACTAAAACTAAACCAAAAGGATAAGACAAAACGAATAACTTATTTGTCCTTAGCAGTAGAAGTGAACATTTTAGTGTCGTGCCGTGTGGTCCTCATGATTTCTAGCGAATTCTCTGGGTTTTCTTCGTGACACGCATATGTTTCACTCGTAATGCAAGTAAGCTAAAGCCTCAAAGGGCACCGAGCCACATAAGTCATACCAACGGGTAGTAAATCCTGGCTCCTATCGCAAACACCAGGTTAACCTGTGATCCCTGAGTGCACTTAATAATTACGGATGTTGAGCTCGCATTTATACTGGTTCCTTATCAAAGTAGGCAATGGCAATATGAGCCTTTGTTTCTCGTATGGTGTGTCGCGTGGGCGGAGCAGTGGATGGCTGCGTGTAAGACACTGCGCTAAACTACATACATTGTTGTAGATTGTTGGAGATTTAAGGAGATTTGTTGAGTTACAAAAATATTGACCACTTCTCAACTATCACACATAACATACTACACTAACAGCGGCTCCCTTATCGGGGGGTTTATCAGGTTTACGAATGGTCAGGTTAATGATGGTACAGGGTGGAGCTTAAAAAAGGTTTTTGTATTTTTCAACCATCAGAACGTAATTTTTTTTCGTATATTATGTGGATACGATTAGTAACCCTATGTCATTGAGAAAATTGTAGCTTGGGTAGCCCCTAATTCGCCCCTGCGTAGACTGCTACATCACGTGATTCGTATATACCACTGCTCGGCAAATGCTACATTTTATTGTATGAAAGAGTTTTGAGCTAAAGTCCTCACACTAGCCGAAAGTGGATTAGGGCCTTCACACAATTGTTTCTTCGTAGATGTACCTATGCAGGTTTCTTTACGATGTTTAATGTTTTCCTTTAGCGGAAAGCCGTTTTCTGCGTACCCATGGTTACTATACTACTCGAAATATCAGGAAACAAACATGATACCTAATACTTCCGGTTTGAAAGCCATACCGCTCGGCTACCAGATTTGTCATAAAATATTCAACGTAGGTACAAAGCATATACAGGTACGTATGTAGTTATAGTAACTGTTTTATAACAGAAAACTTAACGACGCTGTTTTATTAATTTACAAGTATTCGACAAACAGAACCGGACCTCTCACTGCGAAGGACTGCAAATAAAAAAATCGCACTATTAAGCCATCTTCGAGAATTGTATACTGCCCAAATAAAAAATAACTTCGCAATAAAATAATCTGCATATGGGTATTTTTAGCAGTTTCCGCTCATTTAGCAATAGGACGTAACGTAAAAATATAGGTACAATCTTTAATAAAATGATCCTATTTTATCTTTTAATATGTTAATATTTTTATAATAAATGGATTTATTAGGAAATATCCTAAAATGAAGTACCTACAAGAACGACTAATTTGTTTGTAAAGACCTAGATAGAACTAGTTAGAAGAAAAAGAAAACCATAATTAGATTATTAGTTAGGTACTACCTATATATGGTTTGTTATAGGGATTGCAAACCGGATTGATTTTCAATCCAAAGGATTTTGGCCATATTCCGGCCGGATCCGGTTTGGTATAGGGATATTGAAGTTAATTAAATGTCATATTTTTCTAGTTTTTTGAGTAAAACGTATTCCTAAATCTATAATTTGAAGTTAAGAAATAACTTCTTAACAATAAAATAGAACTTGGTAGTAAAAAGACTAAAAAGTGTTACAATGTCTATATCAGTTTAATAACAAAATATGAAATCGGTCATTTATTATATTTAACCATTCAGAAGTGCTCAAATTTTCGATTACAATTATAAATTTCATTAGTTTCCAAGCCCGATGATGGGATGTGGGGTGGGAATTTTAACTCCTTGAAAGGACATGTTTTTGTTACTGTTCTTTGATTGAATTCTTTGTAACGTTGACATCCATTCTAGTAAGAAAGGAAGATATTTTACTTTTAACCAAAATGATATTAAATGTGCTCCAGTATCATCTTGCTTTAATTTTTTGTCCGAGAATGTGGCAGACTCTATGATAAAAAAAAATGAACTTTTTTTAATTTACAGGAAAGTATATTGGTCAAATTATAGGGAACAAAACACGACACGACGATCTCATGCGAAAAATAATAGAGTATAAGATTGAAAACCATCGCGGAAAGGGACTCCCTAAGAAAAGTTACTTGGATGAAATAAAGAACTGGCTACACGTAGAGTAGCATGTGCCAGGAGATAAAGGAAATCGCATAAGATTGAATGAGATTGTAAAGAATCAATATTGTATTTTAATTATATATATATGTATAATCGGAGTAAACTAAATATTGATGAGTCCAACTCTAGTCGGTAGAGTACGGCCGACTTAATCCTGCTCATTTGTTTACTATTATAAATCTCCTATCACAACATTATGACACAACATTAACTTTCTCTTTAGCATAAATTACAAATGCCTTCCATGGCATCTGCATCCTTTAATTTTTCCTTCTATTACAGTATTTATGTAATCGTCATATCATGCCACCAACACGAAAGAAGAAGAAATCCTCTTCTGTTCCCATTTATCGTCATAATATATATATATATAAATATCTTACTAAATTCAAACTTTTCATTCTTTTTTTGTTATGTTTAACTTCATACTTCTCACCCGTCGCCTTTTTCTCATCTAAAATGCACAGCGCGTGCTGTATTTAAGCGTTTTTTTATTTTACCGGATCCGGTCCGGATCCGGTAATTTTTACCGGATCCGGTAGCTCTTGAAAAGTGCCGGATCCGGCCGGATTACCGGATCCGCCGGACCGGATTGCAATCCCTAGGTTTGTTATGGTTTGTTTGTAGAGGTTAACTCTAAGGAATTTTAACCTCTTTTATTGGCCTTAACAATTTTTTGACAGCATGTTAACTTTATAAAATCCTGTCAGAATGTTAACTTTATAAAATCTAGGCGGAGCTCGGAGCTTAATTTTTCCATAGCAGTGTAACTGTCATTATTTTCTTATACCTTTAAACGAGCAATTCTTGTATATATATTTCCGGGATCTCGGAAACGGCTCTAACGATTTTGCTGAAATTTAGTATATGGGGGTTTTTGGGGGTAAACAATCGATCTAGATTTGTCTTATGTTTGGGAAAACGCGTGTTTTCGAGTTTTCATGCGTTTTTCTTTCGACGCAGAATATAGTCGCTAATTTCGTGTTACCGGCCACTGTCCGTCTGGTCCAGCGGGTTATAACGCGGACTGCTAAACGAGTGTCACGGGTTCGAATCTCGCCCGGAGACTAACTTTTGTTTTTTTTTAAATATGTTCAAGTTTATTTTTTAATTTTTATAATTATAACCGAGCAAAGCTCGGTCGCCCAGGTACTATTGTATAATGCAACTAAGGTTGATACTTAGGTACTTTCTTAGTTGTGTATATCTAATAGTTACTTTTGTATTTGATAGTTTCCAAAATAAATAACTTAAAAAAGTTACCTAGTGTTTATATTTAATAGTATGGAAAGGAAAGTGTATATTTTATAAAATGTTGTGCTAATTTATTTTGTGCGTGGAGCCTTCTCTCGTACTGACCACCGGCACCGGCGCTCGACAATCCTAACTTACGAGTCCGCCAACAAAACGGCTGTTAGTTAACGCTGTCCTGCAGCTACCAGCCAGCCCATAACACAGTTCATTATTTATATTAACAGTTTAGCAGTCAGTGGCCGCTCCTGATCCCAACTTATAGCCGCGTGAATATGCGTGGGCATTATTTGTACCCTTGTTAAGCGCTGAGGATATTATAAAAATGATTCCTTTATCCGTGCTGTGACACTCGCTGGAAATTGGTCGTTTAATTTATGGTTATCATAAAAAAGGATTCGAGCTCGGGTTGGAATTTCATTCATAAGAACGCAGAGGCGTATGGGTCTTTATGGATGGATGTTTTCATTAATTTAAGGCGGAACCAGGGAATGCCACCGAGGTGTCGGGTGTCGCGGACGACAGATCGAGATACGGCTCGTGCTGCGACTACTGTTCCCGCTGCCGGGCATTATTTGTCATTTAGGATTAACTGACGTCATTGCAACCAACGACACCTTATGTACGAGTATACCAAGCTAAAAGTACCCATCGAATCGCCTTGATACATCTGAAGTGAATAAGTGCAAGTCGTGATCGAGGCATGTGTATTTAAATATGAAATGAATCGTCATTCCTTAAGAGTCAAGTGCGTGACTTAATTTATTGCCACGACCGATGAAGAATAATTCTAAGATATTTCAGAAGACGAATCATTAGTCACGAGGGAGCAGACGGTGGCGATATATAGTGCGCGCGCGGCGGGCGCCCGCCGCCACCGCGCGGGTGCGCTGCCGATAGGAGGCTTGAGTTGTCGCTGGACCTCAGTGCAGCCATCTGATAAGCGACAACTCGCGCTCCACATAATCTCGGGGACGCATTAGTCATCGCGGTGACCCGCCGCTCACCGACACAGACGGTTCGCCTAATCCACTAAAAATATTCGGAGACGAATTTGTCGGCCCGCTCCGGGGATCGAGTGATCGATAGCGCTACTCGCCACAAAACGATAGATAAAGGCCGATAAGTCACAAGAAATATGACGCGAACAAAATCGGGAGATGTACGTAATAAGATAAAAGTCAAACAATGATTCGACCGCGGATTCGCCGCGGCATAATTTATGTGACAACGCGTGATGGACGAGCGGCGACTTTCGGTAAACTATTTACATACGGCGGCGGCGGCCACGCTGTCGGATTGGGTTCTGTTGTGACAGAGGGTGGGGCTTAGTACCGAAAACAAATGTCACTGTTATTTATTAGGTTACGGTGCTATTAAGCCTAAGACGGGAATTATAGTACTCGGGAAGCCGTAGTTCAAATTGCGGTGGCGAAGTCTTTTGGCAGACAAAAGAAATGATAACAAATCTAATTGATTCGCGCCCCTATTCTTTCTGTACATGTACTTGTTTGTATTTAATTTTGGAGTGTTTTTACGGAATGAACGTGTGCTTGCTAGCATGACTGTGAGATGCGCTCCCGTGGCGATGGTTGGTGGAAATTGAATCTAGACGCGGCCCTCACGGCGCGGCCGGCAATTCCCTCAGCGCGCCGACTTAGATTGCTTCCTCGAGATTGTCTTCTGCTAAGTGTGTGTGCCTACGCTGTATTGAATGATTACATAAAATGATTGATACCTAATATTACTACCTACAGGTTGATTTATTAGAGCTGGCGCCCTTTTCATAAAATCTTATAGGAAAATTGTTACGCTTGAATTTGAAATTGTTGAGATTTATTCACTACATGTACATCCAGCTACGTAGGCGTCCATAGGCTACAGTGACTGCTTATCATAAGGCGGGCCGTATGCTTGTTTGCCAACGACGTAGTATAAAAAATCTAGTATCGAACAACGAATCATCAATGTTGCGTCGGCATTGCAATATATTGTTGGTTTAATAGTCATCCCGTTGTGTTTTCAGTGCAGTCAGTTGTATCTAGGGTGGTGTAGGTTGGGGATGGCGAGGTAGCATGTAACGCCGAAGACAGCGTGACGCGAGGCTAGCCGTTAGCCGCGCGACAAGCCGACGGCCGGAGGCGTCGTTTTTATCTGCTCCACGCCGCGCTCGCTCGACCGTGTAATTGGATGAGAACGGCGCGATCCCAATAGCGCGCCCTTATCTGTTCGCGGCAAATCCACCCCCGCCCGCTACTCCTCCGCACCCCCGCGACGCCCGCCGACGCTCAGGCAATAAGTTTTTAGTGAGTAATTCAAGATAACCCCTTGATGTTGTTCATTTTCACACTTCCTTTCGCGAGAACAGCTCTTTATTGCGTAATATGTAACTGTCTCCTCGCCGACGGGTGTCCCGGGGGCGCAGACAAACTTCGCCCCTTTTATGATGTTAATGCGATCGCCCCCGACCCTCCTATCTGTATAATGATAATTGCTTTTTCAAAAATTATTGTTTGATGTTGTCGTTTAATGTGATTTCTGGAAGTTCCGTAAATTGCCGTCTGAGTTTCTGACGTTAACAGTTAATAGATTAAGGTAATCTCTCTCGAATATCTACATCAAGAGCTGTAACAGCGATTATTATTTGGTCATTAGCTCGTTTCTTAATGAAGTTTATCAGATATCTGATAGCGAAGGGTTAAAAGTAGGTTAATTTTCAGAGGGACATCGTCATGTCTAGTTAATGCATATGTATCATTCTCTACATCTTTCCTACACATTGATGTCGTTATGCATTAAATCTTAATAAGGTTTCGTTTTTACACTATCAGCAAGGCAATTTAGCATATCTCATCTCATACCTATCAATATGTAGGAAACGCTGCGGCTGTGAATAAAAACAAACCATTCTTTTATTTTTCCAGATAACACGGGTTCTTAAAAGTGCGCAATCGATAGAAAAATAAAAGATAGGATTGCGAGGGCCGGATACAAAGCGGGATGCTGCGAATTGTCGTCGTATTAGCCGGTATCGGATGGGCGCGCTCCTGCCTCCCTACTGCCTACTACATGCTGCCCACTGCCCACTGCCCGCTGCTGCTCTGCGTTGCCCAGTTCTCGGTTATCGGCGCTAAGCCTGCTTTACAGCGAGTATTCGTCGAGAAAATGCACAGACCCTCTTCTATGCTTAACCGAATAAAATGTATCCTCTAGGTATGGTACAGCGCAGACATCTGGGAAAATGCTTATAATGCTATTGCTTGCTTGAGTGGCTGGATATTTTATGTTTACAAAGAAAATTAATAGAAATGAAACTGAAATTCATGTGTCTAAAATGTAGCCGGCGAAATGCTATTAAGATTCAATCACCTTCATCAGATAAACTTACGAAAGGGCTCTGTTACGTATTATAGGACATCAATTCAAAAAAATATCTTTCTCTTTTTATTAGTGAAAATGTTTTTACATAGTACTTGACAGTTAATAAAATTGTATGAATTCAACCAAAGTTGTATGAATCCAACCTCTTTGTTTTACTTACTGTCCCTGCTCAAGTCTCAACAACTAAGTATATAGCATGGCAAGCCCCTAAAGTTAGAGTCAGTCCAAAACTTAGCTTAAAGCTTTAGCTTCTTTCTAATATCTTGTTGTAAGCAAGTCGGTAAAAATGTAGCCTACCAGAAAAAAAATGTCATGTTCAACCACACACAATATTCGCAGAAGATGTCAACCATTGTTACGGTAGATGCCCATGATACCAAGAGGCGTAGGACCGGGCATTGCCGTAAATGTAAGTACATATATACTTACGGGTATTATATTATAAATATACATATTTAAATCCCGGACTATTATTGTTTCTACCAAGCCAGCATTATCCTTTTGTCGAACCAAAATAATGTGAACTCGCATTACACACATGTATGTGTTCCCAATCACATGTTATACTGTAACAGGAACTTTACCGCCGAGACAAAAAAGTTGAGAAATAGATGGATGTTACTTACTTCACTGACCTTGCGTTCGCTTCAGATAACCATAATAACTGAGTTCTCTTATACTCGCAGTCATTACGAGTCCCGAGTTTAATTTATACTAGGGTTCACACAATGTTATGTCAATAGTTTCGGTTTGCGACGCTCGCTTATCAGGCTGTGCTCGGGCTGCAAACTGTCGTCATATTCCACTGCACACTGCTATCTGATGCCCGCCTATCGCAACACAAACTAGGACGACTCAGCCTCACGTTTTGTGAGTTTATCTAGCTTACAAGGTTTTGACTGTAATGAAGTTTCGAATACAATACAACTATTAAAAGTGTCGTATATTAGCGTCTCCCATACAATCATTAATCGTATCATCCAAGCCAAGGGACAATGCATGCTTATGATACAACTATACATGATTTCACGCTGCAGCTGAAAAGTGTGTAAAAATACATATAACAATTAAACTAAAAAAAATACTACGCTAACGCTATATCCCAAAAATATCAATTTGCGAAGCCAACGGGCCAATCGTTAAAACTCCATAGCGAACGAAACGCAACTGGCACTGTAGCACTGATGTGGAATAGTATTATAGTGATGCCTACGCTAAGCTACGGAGCGTTAACGATTGGCAAGCTGGCTAAGCACCCTGATACTCTTCAAACTGCTGGATCGATTTCTATAAAACATAGCTAAGATGCAAGGGTACTGTCTTTCACGTAAAAGAAGTCATCGAATTCGGTCCATCCGTTGAAGAGCTACGATTCCAAAGACAGGCACTCAGACAGACAGACATTGGCGTCAAACATATACCCCTCTTTTTATGCCAGGGGTTAAAAACAAAAACAGCGCAAACCATAGTAGCGTTGGAAAATACGGACGGATAATTGCGAAATAAAATGTTAAGCTAAATATGTAGTGAACTGTCAGTAACAGAAGGGGCATGTTTTGCTCTGCTTGTAAAACCAATGAACTTAATTAAAACATTAATATTTAGGTGCTCTTGTTACTTTGCTGAAGAAGCTAATTAAGGTTTGTTATAAAACATACTGACGACCGGTCTGGCCTAGTGGGTAGTGACCCTGCCTATGAAGCTGATGGTCCCGGGTTCAAATCCTGGTAAGAGCATATATTTGTGTGATGAACACGGATATTTGTTTCTCAGTCATGGGTGATTTATAATTATATATTATATATATCGTTGTCTAGGTACCTACAACACAAGCCTTATTGAGCTTACTGTGGGACTTAGTCAATTTGTGTAATAATGTCCTATAATATTTATTTATTTATTTATTATTTATACATTATACATATACGCTCAATCAGTTATCGTTTGACATTGCTCTTCCACGAATCTTTGAATATCAATGAATTTGATATTGATTCATTTCTTATTGCCTACTTAGTTTGCAATATATAAAAAAACACTGAGGTTCTTGGAACAATTTGGCAAGATCAATGGGAGTACGCTCATCTCGGGATCAATACGGAGGCTGGGACAAGCGCGCCGCATGGGACTGGTCCCAATATTGGTTTTATATGTTTTTTGGCTTAAAGTTGACAAAACTAATGCAAGTGTGCATCTTATATTTCCAGTAGGCAAGGTTGATGAGTAAATATCATTTAATAACTTATTTATGGTTTAGTAGGGTAAGGTCTAAACATTGGTTGAAATATCAAATTGTAAAATGTCAAATATTTCCCTAATACCTAGGCAGGTAGTTCGGTAGTTAACTATAGGTATAAGTACCTTTAACGCATCGACACTTTGTCACGTCTTTATGTATAAACATAAGTTGAACTGTATTTATCCCTTCAAGTGGCAGGAACCGGATCCCGGACCCATTACGTCAATTAAATTTGAAATTAGTTTAATTAAAATATGGTATATAGAATAAGTTCATAGATTTATAATAATTATGATGGCAGACCAAAAGCATTTTTTTTAAGTTTTATCAATTACTATGTAGGCCGCAATGGAGGACGTAAATGTAGAAATCATACACTCCAAATTTACGTCAGCTAGAGATGACTATATGATTTATGAACCTTATAGTTTTACTCGTATGAAACCTTGTGACTTATAAAGAAAACGCAAGTCTCTTTTTAATTCATTTTATTAACAAGTCTGTCTTTTCATAGCTTAAACTAATTAAACGTAAGGCTCCGACATTTTTTAAAATGTATAAAGACAAAAATATCATTATATAATCACATAAAAATACTACTTACCTGAGGTAGAGGAGAACACCCTAACAGACATACGAAACCATGAGACTCATCGCTTGCTCTCCGCTTTCGTTTCGTCAAAAACACTTCCGTTTGTATTTATCCCATGAAATAGATTTTTTATATCAACAAAGTCATCTCTCGCCTATTCTAGAGCCTTTGACCGTAAACCGTATGTTTACAAAAACGCCACCTTCGCAGTCTTGAAAGCTCTAGTTCAACCGCCGGCACAACTCGCTAATACACCCAGATCCCTCAGGATCTGCCGAAAACGTGTTTTTTTATTGTGTTCATTATGTTGAGTGAAATTGCGAGAGCATTAAGTTGAATATAGGGTGGAGGCGACGGGCCTTATTACGCGCGGGCCTTGTAATCTGCTGCTGCCGATGCCGCCTCGCATACCTGTTCATTTGTTTCCACTAATACACTGGTGACAAATAGCCAATGAAATGATTATTAAGTGTAGGGTAAGCCTATGCTGTGCTTGGTTAAAAAAGGGGTAAAAATAATCGTTGTTACAGCATCTGAAATTAAGTAGGTACAGTTAGCGTCAAATACTTTGTAAGATGGAATCATGTAAATCCCAATATCTATTTAAGATTGTCGAGGTATTCCGAAAATAAAATATCACTATGTTGGAATAATGTATGATTATTCGAATTACATGAAATTCTGAAATATTCGCAAAATGCATTCAATACACCTTACGATATTTATATTATACTTCAATACGGCTTTACTTATTTATTATTTAAATTGTAAGTTCTCAGTAGTACCTACTCTAGAAATACCAGAAGTGAGTCTAGAGCTAAAGTCACTTCATCGCACACTTTTCCAGTCATAACAAAGAGTTCACCCACGGTACGAGTATAACTAGCTATAACGTAGTTGAAATTGCCCCGTAGTTGCAATTGCCCTGGCCGAGCTTAATTCTATTTAATAAATAAAAATACAACATGTTTATTTATTTTTATTCCTATTGGGAATACACAAGCTCTATTTTCCTCGTAATGTTGCAGACATTGCTAGATTAGCTAAAAGCTACGACAAGGCCTTCTGTTCTAGGTTTCTAGTTCAATAATTTTTTGCTAAAACGGAGAACCATTAAAACATTGATATATTTTGCTTTATATTAAAAGCAACGCCAAATGGCTTATTTACCTATTTTTTATCGGATCTATAAATAACCACCTATCAAAATTTAATCGTCTCGGATATCCGTTGAAAGTTAATAGTTTATTCAAGTCAATTTTAACACTTTCGAAAATGAGACTAAGTTATGGTCCAGTCCGTAGTATAGACTTATAGAGTAAATAAGCCCAGAAGGCTCGCATCTTACAAAGTTCGTTTGCGCAGTTTACTTATATGTTCACTTATTCGATGATTACGATTGACAGTAGGTATTTAGATACTATAACTAGCCTTTTTACACTTTAGGCTCCGTAAACAGATTAGATCTGTATTTATTTGATTGCAATTTTACGAAATGAGGTTTATTTTTAATTTGTGTGTTCCCAACATTTGCTTTGATGCACATGCCTTTCCTTTCTTACTTCTGTCCTTATTATAAATACATACATTTCTTACAAATAATATAACTAAGAGTATCCTATTTTTGACCAATATAAACGCAATAAGATTAGAATATTATTAAATCAAATAAATAATGATAACGACGAAAATTAATCAACCTCTGCTTCGCACATTGTCATAATACAATTATCCAGCGTGATTCGTAAGTTGCTGCTCAGCAGATGAAAGGATCCCTCTGCGAGTGTTTTATCCATGGTTGGGCACGGCATCGGCAGCGGGCCGTTACTCGAACAACGCGCCATCGGCGCGCCCGCCCTGTAATTTCCTTCCTAATTTGCCCATTTTAAACCTGTGATCCAAATTCAAATTTGCATAAAAATGTTAATGAATGTTAACGCAATATTCGATGTGTTAAAACAACGGTAGACAATTTTGTTAGAGAATACCTAAATACATATTAATTAAGTATGGGGCCTCATAATATTATTTAGAATAGTCAGAGAAACAAGTCAGTTAAAAGACCACATTTACTTTACACATTACGTAGTAAATTCGCCTATAACATATGTATGAGTAACTACTGTAGTCCGTACGAAACACTGCAAAGTACTTACATATATGTACAATGATGAAGTAAGTACTTATAACTTTCTAGTATAGGTAAATCTAATATATTTATAGAACTTTTTTACTACCTGTGCAAATTGCTCATTAATTTCAATTTAAATACCTATTGGAAGAGATAGTAAAAGTAATCTAAAACAAAATCTAACACGACATACCTAATAAAAGCACGCTGGGTGGCAATAACTTAGTTCACCAACACTTTATTGTAGTCAAAATAATGATTACGCGCGAGAGCTGGTGGCGTGTCTCCGGGCCGAGGCCTGTAATCTGGCCATTCTGGGCCCGGCCCCCAATCATGCATTTCTCACCCGGGCGCGTTGAAAAAATAACCACCTGAGTTTGTCTATAATTTGCCGGACGCCGCCGCTCGTAACCAATATGTAACAGCTGAATCATTTCTATTCCTTTATTATTTTATTTAGACAGTAGCTTTCTAATACACACTATAATTTTTTGTAAGTTGATACTGTGTATTACATTTAGGACGTTTCATTATAGGTGGTAACAATTACTTTTTTAATACAGTTGCTCAAAAAGTGCTATTTTACGTAGCTGTTTAGCGTGCGGAAAGTTGGATTTCGCGAATTAGTGCTTTTTACTTTTCCACGTGTTCCAATTCATGACTACTTATTGATGAGTGTTAATGTTAGTTTCCTTTAAAAGTCGTAATCAACATAAAAACTTTCTGTTAATGTAAAAATAATAAATTTAAGTGGCAAGATATCTCGGTACTCGTGAAGTAATGATAATGACATACTTTCCTCACTATTCGCATCGAAATGTACTATTATATTTCTCATGCTGTGGTTAGTTGTTGTTCTAAATAGTGTGCAAAAAATTATTCGTTTCTGCACTAGAGCATTTTACTTTCCCTGTACGTTTTTTTTCGTTTATATTACGATAAGCTATTAAAATTTGTTATTAAATGAATTTGTTGTATAATTTCCATTATAATATTTAACTCCCCATTCCATAAATCACTATACTTATACCTAAATTGTTAATTGAAAGTATTCTCAGGAAAAACTATAAAAGTTTGTGCTTAGTATTTATTTTAAATACACACGTTTGTTACTTTTCTCGTATTGGAAATGAAAAGTAGAGTGTTTAACTTGGGTGAAAGGCACCATTTTGTCGAGATAGTTTGGCGTTCTAACGCAGTGAGAGTGCCTTTCACCCCTTGGTTATCAATGAACTATCTATATATGAGGATATATAATGTATGTAGGCGGCGTTATATTTGCTTTTTTCTCACTTATCGCTGAGATTAAAAGTCAATACATCCGACACTCTCGCATCGACGTTATTCGATGTCATGCTACTTATCAAAGACGTTATTGCGATAAAACTCTTCCATCATATTCGTGCAGTTGGCTTACTTAGTTACAGACATTTTTTTTCCTTTGGCAATAACAAGATTTCAAACGCATTATCTGGTAAACACCTATTCAATTATTCTATTATGTGTGTTGTTGTGACAACATCAGAAATGCCGACGTTTAGGGAAATGTACCGCGGAATTCATACACGCGAGTGATATTTTGACATTTGAGTGACAGTTACTTTCAATGACGTATTATGTGGAACCGAAAACTGACAGAAAGTTGACGTAAAATTGTTATTCCCTTTATTTGTGTAACAAAGAAGATAACACCCGGGTTCGCGGACCGCGTCGCATTACGTGGATGTATCGGCGTCAATTGTTTGAAAGAAATACTGGTAAATGTGATAAATATTATCCTTTTGAATGTTGTATCCATGATTCTTCCTCCATTGAATCTTGATGTTAAGAGTCACACAAAATCCCATGGAACCCACACAACCATAGTTGCACTCTTATTTCATAACGACATGCTTAGATTACATACAACTTGGCATGAACATTAACATAACATATATCTATGTCTGTAGGGCTAAGATGGTCGGCTCTTTATCATTTGTCACCATGCCTGTCACGTTCTAATAAGTATGTAAGTGCGAAAGTGACGGGCATAGTGACAAGTGTTAAAAATGGAACCATGCTGGTACTGCTGTGTCTGATAACTACAAGTTTTTGTTGCTAAAAGTTGTTATACAAAGAAAATTGAGCGAGTAGAAGTTTTGCATATACAAAATAGTTGATACATATAAAAGCAAAAGTAGTCTTTCTTACCGTTAACTAGTGTGTGTCGTTAACTGAAATTGTATTTATCATAGAAATTATATTTCCAAATATCGTGCTGTCTCATTCTTTTTTATTTTTAGGGTTCCGTAGTCAACTAGGAACCCTTATAGTTTCGCCATGTCCGTCTGTCTGTCTGTCTGTCTGTCTGTCTGTCCGAGGCTTTGCTCCGTGGTCGTTAGTGCTAGAAAGCTGAAATTTGGCATGGATATATAAATCAATAAAACCGACAAAGTCGTACAATAAAATCTAAAAAAATATTTTTTTTTAGGGTACCTCCCCTACACGTAAAGTGGGGGTGAAATTTGTTTTTTCGCTTCAACCCAAGAGTGTGGGGTATCGTTGGAAAGGTCTTTCAAAATTAATAGGGGTTTTTAAGAAACATTTTTTGATAAAGTGAATATATTCGGAGATAATCGCTCCGAAAGAAAAAAAAATTGTGTCCCCCCCCCTCTAACTTTTGAACCATAGGTCCAAAAAATATGAAAAAAATCGTGGAAGTAGAGCTTAAGAAAGACATTAAATGAAAACTATAACGGACATGATCAGTTTAGCTGTTTTTGAGTTATCGCAAAAAGTTTCCCCTTCATAGTAAAAAGATGCAAATTTGCCTATTTGTTTAACTCGGGTGAAAGGTACCGTTTTATCCCTTGGTTAACAATTTACTATACTTTAAGCTCCAGTTTAGCTTATTGTGACGGAAGAGTAACTACGGAACCCTACACTGAGCGTGGCCCGACATGCTCTTGGCCGATTTTTTTTATTTTATTTAAACATTATTGCACAAAAGAAAAATTTAATGTACAAAAGGCGAACTTAATGTCATGAGGCATTCTCTACCAGGGCAAAGCAGGAGAGATTGTAGGCGGTGCATTTAAAAGTAAAAGAAATTGTTAATGAAAGAAATAAAGTCCTAATACATATAAATTTATTATAAACTACTTAAATACATAAGGATACATAATTATATAAATTACATAAATAAATATATATATATAATTATATAATATAAACTTATTTGATCTTCGAACTGCCAGCAAATAAATCACGCTTTCTTGCATTCAAACTAATATCTACTGAACCCTAAAATTCAGGGTTACAGTTCTGGTGTAAGAATGAGACAGGATGCTTATTTGTGCTGATGTTTCAGTAACATACACGAGTGCCAATGCTGTACCATGTAATTACGGTTTTTGTACTTTGTAGCTTTTCACGGGAATCTATTTTCTGTAAAATAATCCAAATCTTTACTTTTTCTAATTATTAGATAAGAACAGTCTGTCCGATACGTTCGAGCGTGATTGCCGTTCTTCCAAGCACACAGCTTGCGCTGTCAAAGTACATGAAGGATTGCTTTAGTCAGCCACCGTTCACCGAAAGTGTCCATTCTTATGAGAAGAAATCGTGTTATTATGCCAGAAAATCGATGTTAATCTTTTTATAATGGGAAACCGTTTTATGATACGCGTTTTTCGATGCAACGCGTAAAAAAAGGATATCGAAAGTGGCTGCAGGTACAATGATCGACAGACTATATCGAAATTGAAACGACAAGATCGTGTCGTGAAAAGTTGTTGTTATTTGCGGCACACGATACGCGTGGTATAACTAGTTTATTTTCGACCATATATTAAATATTAAAATACTAGTAGGTAGGTATTTGCCTGCAAGTGGACAGTGTGTCGGAGTTTACTGCAGCACATTGGACACTGACATCCTTACGGATAGGATTACAAATAAATAATTTGGAATTAGGTATAATGGTTGTAGTTATGATGAAAGGCACTCATTTCGGTTGTTGTAGTTTGTCCAATAGTTCGAGGCTGAAATGATACCTTTCACCCAAGTCTACTTTTCGTTTCGAATACGAGGAAAGTAAAATATATGTGTTTAAATAAAAACATGCCTAAGTATAAACTTTTATATTATTTCTTGGCCCCTCAAGAATTTAATCAACTTTCAATTAAAAATTTAGGTAAACGTATCGTTATCTATGGAATGGGGAGTTAAATATCAGAATGGAAATTGTAGAACAAATTCATTTAAAACCATATTTCAATTGCTTATCGTAAAAAAGGTGGTAAGTAAATGCTCTAGTGCAGAAAGGTATCACTTTCTGCACACCTCATAGAACATCAATGACCCTCTTTCAGAGCATGAGAAATGAAAAAACTATAAGTCCTTCAAGTCAATGAACATCAAGCTCAGTGGACTTAATGACTTCAGTACTAAGACTTGGAATGAATCATGTAATGGCGAGATCTTTCGGAGAAGTGCGAATAACATGCAGCTAAAAATAGTCAACCTGCAACAACTTCAATGTTGTGTAATTTCGCAATTTTCGCATTCTCTTCTCATACACTTGTTAAGCACTATCAGTAATAAGTTGTAGCGAAACTGTGGTGCGATGGCAGTGCCCGGGGCGGGACGTAGGTACAGTCTACAGCAAGTTACATCCCTGCTTCCGACCTGTGCTCAATATTAGAAGAAGAAAAAAGCTTTATTTGTAAAAGGACGCGACGACAAAAATTAACAAATCTCAAAAAGCCATTAATATTTTCAAGTAGTAAAATGAAGCTTACGGAGCTCACATAATGACAATCACGAATAATTAACGTTTTTTAACCAACAAATTTGGTAGCTCCACCCTTAGTGCCCAAGGGTAGTGCCCAAGGAAAAGAGACAGGGCTTAAAAAAATTGTCCATTTTATAATTATACTATACTAACGAATACTTGAAACTTGACTTGTTATTTTGACAGCGTAGGTACACGATAATGTATAAGCCCTATGATAACGACAACTGGCGTACTCCTGGCGTTCAAATCGTGATGGCTCGCGACATATAATATATAATAACGGCTTCCGGAAATATATAAAAAAAATGTACGAATATAAAAATGGTACATAAAATATCGGAAAATTTAGTCCTCAATTAAGTTGGTAATGTGCCATCGGAAAGTTTCCAAAACTGCAAACTTTCCACATGGAAAAAAATCGGAAAAAGTTTTCATACCTATATATACATAATCATACAGAAAATTAAAGTTTCCTTGGTTTCCTATAAAATTTTCCTGAAATTCCGACAACTTTTCCAACTTTTTGGGAACTTTCCGTAATTTGCATAAGTAACTTATTTGCTTTCACAGATCAGTTATGGACCGTGATATACTGCAAACTTTTGTATGTATGTATGTATGTATGTATGCCTAAACTCTTTATTGTATTTTTTGTTCCATTCTTCCTTGAATTTAAAATTTTGTATTATAGTTTGTGAAACAAATTAATTTCGCGTTATACTGTGTGGTAAACTATGCAGCAGACTATACGAGAAGATATAATGTTCCATTGTCCCGGTGTGGCTCGCGTGTCATATCGCTTACTGACGGATTACCGACTTTTTAGCCGTTTACTGATGCCTCTCCATTGTAGGACAGGCTTTGGTTTGAGCCGACAAGATGCTTAGACTGTTGTGAACTTTGACGATAAAATTATCGGTAACGGCTATAGTAAAATATTTGTATAATCATTAGTAATATATTTAAGGATGATTCATACCTGTCAGACCTGCACCCCTACAACGCTGAAATAGTAGATTTAATTATTAACCAAGGGATGAAAGGTACCCATTGCTGTCGAGGTAGTTTGGCGCTTGAATGCAGTGAGAGCGCCAATAGTCCGAGACTAATATAATGCCTTTTACCCGAGTTGAACACTCTACTTTTTATTTCGAATACGAAAAAAGTAAATGCACGATGTGCATTTAAAAAGTACAGTAACGGACCAGACTACGCGTCAAAAGTACCATTCTCCAACACCTTAATAAAAAGAGATGTTTCTAAAATTATCTAAAATAATACATTTTTAACAGGTACTTTAGAATGCGAACTGTAAAGTTTAATCTCTATATGGAAACGTATTCCAGTGTGGCAGACTATACCTTGTTTGTTGTTTCATACACTACTATTGTTGCCGACTGTACTGATACTGTAATCGTGCAATTTACCTCAATGTTGACATTTTGGCTACTCACTACACAGTTTAACACGGTCAATCATAACAATTGTATTATGTACACCAAGCTACAAAAGATACAGCTAAGCTACAGTTTGTGAATGAATTCCATTCATAATGTGTCCATGCAAATTTGCAACTCGATGGGCCATTTAAATACTGAGTGGAAAAGGGATCATCCGAATGCCATCTTTTTGTGATTGACCCTGTATGTTAATATGAAATAATCTTTAAGAACATTTCAGAAAACGAGTTAAATTAGTCAGTGTTTCAATTTTGTCATATTCAGCAGTAGTGTAGAACTGTTTTCCAGATACAAGACCATATGTTAGGTACTTAATACACAATAACAATTTACTATATGTGTGCCAATAATATATGAAGAGACTCACGATTTCTTCATGACCCCATCATCAGACTCGGTTTCTGACCGGGGAGCAAAAAAACAAATGTCCCGATGAATTTGTTACTACAGAACAAAATGAGGTCCCCTTTATGAAGTCGGTTAAAAAGGGACTTTACTGAAATTACAAAATTCAAGCAAGCAACTAATGCTGACCAATTTAAGTTATGACATAATGATTTAGATCCTTTTGAAACGAAGTCACGTATCATCTAAGCTTAGATTAAGGATGTGGCTCGAATGACCCTTGCGCTTGGTAGTAGCAGATCGAGTATTCTCAATGGTTGCGTGACACCGGAGAGTCGTATTTAGTGGAACGTGACCTCGAGATTCTAAACTCACGTTTTGACAGATTTTAGTAGGTATTAAATTTTAATAACCAAATTTCATTCATTATGACATTTATGACTCATATCAATCAAATATATAGAAAAGTATATAATACCTGAAAATTTGGCACGGTGTTTTTTTTTAACTCCGCTAACATCGAGTCATAGCGACATTTAAGGAAACGAAATGGCATAGATTTTTTTCATTTAAGTATGTTTTTTTTTTCGTAAAAAGTTATTCATTGTAACACGTAATTTAAATGCACTAAGCAATTCAATACTATGACATATCAATGACATTTTGAATATCGATCGTCCGAGATAGGACTTGCATTTAGTTGCTAATGCAAAAACTCATACTAAACACTATGATTTCATATTAATCAATATGAAAACAGGCCCTAAGGCAAGTGTACATGCTCGAAGAGGCTTAATCAGATGAAAATAAATCGTTGATGATCTTTGTCTGATGATCTTCGGAGTTAATTAGAATACCAGTTTATTTGAGAAAGTAACTTAAAAGCTCAGGAATGCGCCCTTGAAATTAAAGGACTTAAAAAAAACACCGTGTATTTTAAATCAAATTAAGTGGATATACGTAAACATATATTTTAAGTAGGTACCTACGTAGTTATGATATGCATAGATCGACACACTCAGAGCAATCAAAATGAAAAAAAAAATGCAATGTATTTACAATAGGATCAGGGTAATCGGAGGGCACTTTTATACAGGTTTGTTAAACCCGCGACTCTCGCACGTGTTAAGCGTCAGTAACGTGAGCCCAGGGTAGGGTCTCAGTATTGGAACGCAAAGCTGCTAGTAATTGCGGCTTCGGCACCGGCCCCGGTAATCCCTCATTTAGCCCCGAGGATGTTTGTTAGTGAAGTCCCGTGCTAGGGGAAAAATAGACTAAGTAGGTGGGCTGAATTGCTTTATTCAGTTAGCGCGTTGTACGGTTATTGGTTCAAGATAAAGCAATTATTTTTTCACATCACTCATTCGGAAAAGGGCTCTTTCTTCCCTGGAGGGATCAAAGTAGCAGGGATGAAAAGTTTCTTCCCTGCTAGAAGGACCAAAGTGACAATTTTGTGTTCTAGGAAACAATTTTATTTATGTTTTTTTTTGTATAGATTTTTTTAAGTATAAAACGCACCTTTACTTTCCTGTGCAAGAATAGTACGAACTCCCCATTTTGGCCTTTACTTTGGAACATAATAATTTCTTCATAGGTGATGTGAAAAGCAGTATGTGTTACATTCACATGGTAGAATAATTATTTCCGCCTTGGGTGTTAACACTTGAATCCCTCAGTACGCTCAGAATTCTATGACGATAAGAGACTGCAATGAACTGACCCTCAAATTCCTTTAAAGTTCATAGTGGTACTTCCACACTTCGTTACTTCAAAGTCTATGCAGGGTTGGACGACGGTTTCTGCATAGGTACAGCTGTTAGGAAAAGAATCATTATTTTTTCAAGTTTACGATATACCTATTGGTACATTTATAGAGAAATAAGTAATCTTACATAGAGTGCTCACACTCCATACATCAGCTTCCTTACTTAATAAATAATCAGTTGTATGGAAGGTCTGGTAAAACATATGATTAATAAGTATAAAACTCGGTTAAAAGTTAATATTTACTTATGAATCTTAAATGCTATTACAAATAAGTTTTCGCTAATCTCGCTAAAAACTTATTAGTTCTATAAATAGGTTTTTATCTATGTTTAGAGTGAGCACTCTTAAGCTCACTTATTTATCTATGGTAGTATCTATCAGTAGTAATTAGGGCTTATCAAAATAGTACCTTCTACACGGTAAAATTTTATCATTAATCGACTATCTTTCCTACCTATGGAATTCCCAAGTAATGCTCAGTCATGGTCAAGGGATCAACAACGATAGAAAACAATGGCTCCTGATAAATTGCCCCGCTAACTAACTGAACAGCAATGTTATGCCATCTTTCAGCGCCAGTCATGGTGGCGGACGCTTGCCGGTACAAAGTGCAACACAGTCAACTCACTACTCTTACACCTTAACTCGTTGCAATAAGGTTTACGAATGATCAGCTTATATGTCGCGATCTAATCTGACATCGCATCGGCCGATCATCGATGATCGTGATTTACCGACGTTCTATCACTACAGATAACAACGGACTGATCGTTCGGTTTAATTTTAAGGTTCGGGCATGTGATGGTCTGAAAATATTTAAATGACAAGATAAAGATAAAATACTACGCGAATACGGAACAAACCAAATTACCTCATTTATTATTGTTTGATTTTTGTTTTAAGTAATCACTTTGAAATTATAAAAATGGAATTGTAACCACTTACAAAAGATACAGATAAGTATTTTTTTAAAGTAACCTTATATATAATATACATTATATTCAAAATGGAACAATATCAGATCAGATCTAGCAAGTTTAATAAAAAAATCAAAACGCATACCTACTCCAGCATGGAAATATTTTCTCGCCAAAAGTAGTTTCCCCTTTGTGTATGTAGGTAACTTTCTTGATAAGGTAAGTCTTGCTAAAAAACCGTTATTTTTAAGATTTAAGAAAAAAAAATACTTAATTTTGGCAAAGAAATGAACTAACCGTTGCACGCTACCCAGTTCGGTGATAGGTGATCTGACTTCTAACAATTGGTTCACGATTGTTGAACTCACGCGCACTAACCATCCATCTTCTTTTCCGTATTTTGGAGGTCTAGAGAGACCCTACTCATTCTATAAATTTTTCTATAATTTTTTTAATGCTCGCATAGGTTTGATTTCATTTGTATTATTGAGTGAGACCGTAAAAGAAAGTCAAGTAAGGTGCACTAATAAAAGACAACACAAATAGCTCTACAGACCATTCTACTCAAATTAATAGTGATTTATAAACATTTATAAGCAGTTTATTACTGAAAGTGACTTGTGTAATAGGTCGAGATCTGAGTAATCTCAGGCCTCTGATGAATGATGATTGATGAGCTTTAGTTTGCATTGCAAAACGTAGGCATTGTTCGCTATTTGGTAAACAAGGTCAGCAGTTACATTACACGGTGTATTACGCTGGAGAGAATACGGGTTAATTACGATATCTTTAATTCCATCAGCCTATAGCCGATGTGTAGGAATGATGTTGGAATATGAAAGTGGAAATATCGATCGATCACACACAACGCGGTCTCGACTCGCCTGGGTGTCTGCCGAGATCAAAACTGTTGTTTCCGTCGACCTTTCCGAACACTGGGCTCAAGCTAACCAGTTTAAGAATGATTTGCGATACAATGTTGTTACAGATCTTATGATCAAAGCTATAGTGGTTTATGTAAGGCGAATGCTCGGTGAGAGACAGGATTATGAGAGCAGCGCGGGCGGCCGTCACCCACCTGTCCGAGCACCATCACCTCTATTGTCAGACGCGCCCGCTCGCTGCCGGCATGCCACAAATTGAAATCTGTTTCGTTATGCCCTTACCCTGTCAAAGTATCTAGCTGACATACAAAAATGCCGCTGCTACAAGCCGATTATAAATTAGAAACAACCGATGTGCCGTCACACGAGGCTACAAACAGTTGCGTGTTACATTTTAAAATCAATCAACATGATAGTCACTCAACAATATCAAATTTCCATTAACTTGCAATACCGAAACAATCGATGCCTTAATTGATTAGAAAAACATGGTTAGGGAGCTTCGTCACTCACGAGTGTTTACTGCATACGAATATTAGTCTAAATTAAAAGTAGCGACGGATACCAAATGCTGATCATTTAGCCGGGCGGCCCTAGAGACTCCATTAGGGGCAATAAAATGCCTATTATTATCGAGGACCGAAAAGCCAATGCACGCGATGCAATTACTTGATTGGCGGTGTTCTGGCCTGGTCTGGCTGAGCCGTGATTGATGGTGTACGTAATTAGAAAATACTTCAGCATGTGTCTTCATCGTACAATCTTAATTGCGGGCAGCACTTACCTCGCTGAGTCAGCCGGCGCGTGCGGCTCTCATGACCACTTGAAAAATATTCACATCTGATGCGGCTATTATTGAATGAGTATAGGGAAGTCGGCTGAAAGCGCCAAACGTGGTAGATATTTGTAAATCGAGCAGTATTTCAGTACCCACAGTACAAGCTTTGCTTAGTTTAGGGGTAGGTCGATTTGTGTAAGATAGTTTCCAAATATTTATTTAGTAGGTAGGTATTTTATTTAATATTAAATAAAAAGTTAGAGTGCTAGTAATTTTCATCTTCTTTGAGTTTGTCCTAACCATGCACTGCTCATGGGAGACTACGGTCCGGTTGGCACCTAATCCTAAGAATTGGCGTAGGTACTAGTTTTTAAGAAAGCGACTACCATCTGACCTTTCAAACCGGAAGAGTCAGTTTTTCACCGAAAAGCGACCGGTAAATATCAAATAAGTATATCCGTTTTTCTAAGATTAAGTACGCCATAGTAAATGTATGGCGAACTTGATCTTAGAAATCGGACAGGCTATACCTACCTATAACGTACAGTCACCATCAGATATATCGAAGCGGCCAAGGTACTCACAAATATATGAACACGCCTCTATTTTCAAGGCGTTAGAGTCCGACTGTACATGAATTCAGAAAAACTCATTGTTACGAGCCTGGGTTTGAACCTCCGAAATGAAAATCGCACGCTGTTACCGCTAGGCTACCAGCGCTCTTTCACAAGTTACAGCACTGCTTGTATTTAAGTTTATCAATCCACTCATCTTAGCGTTTATTCGTGGGTTGTTTGTGAAACATAATATTTATGACTGTGTGATTCATGATTAATATCTCTGAAACGAACTCACTGTATTGGCACTGGAACAGTGTAAACCAATTGCTGTTCCATCGAGCATAAAGTACCTACTTGAGAGTGTTGGGAGTTCATAGCCACATGATGGAGCGAGCTGAAAATATCAATTTGTCTGGAAATATCTGCGATATCTGCTGCGCCATAAATCTGCGAAGTGTCGGTGCTATCGGCCGCTCACTTTCTGCCTGATGGTAAATATCATTTGCAAAGCAGCTTATGAAACGTTTTAAGTAGGTAGCCATAGTTGGAGTAAATATAGGAAGAAGGTACATTTTATTTCGTACTTTTTACCTATGTATACTATACAAATGCAAACATGTTCGTCAAATATGTACATGTACGTGCAAATATGTACATGCAGATTCACAAACAATAAGTATCTACTTAGTGTCGATCAATAAGTATACAAAGCCCCTAATTATTGCTAACACAAAAGAGAGGGTTTATATCTAATTTTATGATAAATATGAAGAAGCGGCATTATTAAATTAACCATGTATGGACCTTTAGTCTGAAATAAATGTTTATTTTTATTTTATATATTTAGTACATTGCGTTGTTATTTCCGCAGCTAAGTTTGGATTGCGTTAGCATCTCGGGTAATCTCGTGAGACCCGGCTAGTCTGCAGGCTCGGCGCGTCCTGCGCTGCAGCTAGCCGCCCGCAAGTAATCGACCTATTAATAAGGGGCTCAGTGCTAATACGCCTAATTAAAATTGCCATCTTGAGACGCCGCAGTTTTTGGGCACACTCCAGCCGGATTATCCGGCGTGGTACTCGTGGCGCGTGTGCCGCGCACACTAACAATATTTTATCTGGGATGCACTTCTTTGGTTTTAATATTGTCGATGGTTTCTACAAGTTGTAATCATTTACTTTTTTGAGTAATGAAGGAGGAGGGCCTTTCGAGCGAATATATACATATCTAATTCTTTGGCGCGCTCGCTTCTTATAATCTAGATCTTTTGATGGACAAATGAGGTTGCATAGACAAGCTTCTTAATGTTAAATGTGCGCGGTCTGTACTGTACCTACATTTATTTTGGAGTAGGTACCTAGATACGATATGAAAAGTTACGTTTCTTCAAACAAAAACATCGCTTTTGACACTAACATCTAATCCATTTCGTATCTTTACCTGTTTATATTTTTATATATTTTTAGATATTCCCAACCTACTCACTTCCGCTTTGAAAATTTTCCATGCATTATTTACTAACTTGTGTTAAATATTACTTGCTAAATCACTGTCTGATACTGCCTTTACTGTTCTGAGCTATCTTCTTGCCCTGGGCTCCACGGAAGACCAGCGCTCAAGCATATATATGTTAGAGCATATGCTGAGTGGTGTCCATTTGTAGCCTCTATTGCAGCATCATCACTGTAACTATTGCATGTTAGTGTAGGTTACAAGTAGTTATAACTGTTTACATAGTGTATTAGATCTTCTTTCTTTTTTTTAAATAATGTGGTGTTGTTTGTAGATGGTTTTGCAATAAACTTTTTTCTACACTATTCTAAATGTTTGTCGTTGGTTAGGTACCTATTTTAAAGTTCGAATCGGGCCAAAAATTCGATTTTGTTTATCTCAGAAAAGAATCATTCTTTTGAGATAAACCCGGGCAGACGAGGTGCTTGTAACCGTTCTAGAAAAGGCTCGCTCCGGCAGGATGTAATGTATACATATAACTTATATGTAACACACTGTTCGCAAAAAAAAACCTTTTCAAAAATTTGTATGCAAATGCTATCGATTCGACTGTAACGCTCATCGCTCGTAATTTCAGCCCGAGGGAAACGTTTAGAACGGCCCGTGACTGTGTTGACAGGGCTGGGAGCGCGCGGCCTCTTTGTCGGCGTCTCTTTGAAGCGCGGGCGCCGGTAGCGCTGCTTCGAGTGCCAGTTTACGAGCACTGACGCGTTTTATTGCTCGTCTGCTTTAATCAATGAGAGCAAATGGCCATTAGGCGGCCCACGCAGTGGTAACTGTATGGCTCAAATTTTGCACGCCCGGTCCTGAGGGCTTTCCGATTTTCCGGATTTGTTGTGGTGCTCGTTTGCCTAAGGCGCTATTATTGAAAACTTGTAAGTCGTAAGTACTGCACAATATATTACTTAGACCCCCAAATTTTTCTCAGTTCAGAGATGTATTTTTTTCCACAGGGCGATTTCAGCATCCTCAATTGCGAGCAGTCCACACATACCTACTCAATAACAATGAAAACGGGTCATTTGACTCATTTATGATTCGGGTCAGACAAGTGATTCGTGTTATTTTGGAGTATTTTTAGTTAAAATATTTTTTAGTTGAACGTCATATCTATCACTAATCTATAAGGCAGCAGACAACAATAAACAAAACATAGCATATAGCAGTAAACAAGTGTTGTGTCATGGATACCTAAAGAAAAGGAAAATCACATGAACTTACGACGGAATGAAAGTTACGCTTTCTAAGCAAGTACACGTACTTAGCTAATTGCTTCCCGCACGGCAAGCTCGACAGAAGGTGTCGCCGTGTTCACGTCCTAGTAATTGACTCCTTGAACGTTTAAAACAATTAAGTCGGGCTCATGCGCTGTTCGGAGCGGGTTCCCGAGAGCAATATATTTAGCGTCATTAATGGGCGTACCGTTTATGCGCTATAACACCACTACCGCGAATCTGCGCACAAAAACGTTGTTTCATCAACACCAACCCCGGTCGGCGAGGTAATTAGGTAGCTTCGATTGGGAATAAAAACGGCTTTATGCGAAAAGGCGACAGTCCAGTGTGATTTCGTAAGTAAGCAAAACACGTGTGAGTCCAAATTTTTTTTGTAACTCAATTTCAATGTAAAGCACTTATAAGATCATTAATAATTGTCGCTACTTTCATCACTCACCCGAGGTATATATTTCGTTTGGTATGTTGCCTTTTAACCTCTATAAGTCTGAATATTTAATAATTCTATAGTCGAAAAAACAAAATTTTCCTACTTTCATACCCATATCGTAATATTTGCAATGCACCTTAATACATACCTACTGCAAAGTTGTGGACTCAATATCAGATCATATCATTCTATAGCCAAAAAAAAAAATGTTTTTCATACTCTTGAGTACCTATATACCTTGAGCAGTCCTAATGAGTATGTATTATAACGACATGTTTTTGGAATACGTATGTAGGTATATGTTAACCACTTCTATTCAAAACTCATGAATGTCATTTATTTTTTCATATTAAGTCTTGGTTCCATGTTGCAACATTCATTTCTTGGCAATAAAATGATATCGTTACAGCTTAAGGCTCGCTATAATAGGCGAGACCGATCGCCGCCGAATTTGCAAAAACTTCTCAGCTCGGGAGCAGACTTCAACCAGATTGCAGTATAGGGTCAGAAACAACGTCGAGACAACCTTATATCGCAATTGTGGAGCTGGACTGTTCTGGGCTCTATTTCTTTGCGACTGTTGGTTTAAGCTTTGCTTGGTATCCTTACATCTCAACGAAAAGGTATGAACGAAAACGGTATGTACGGATATTCTCGTCTACAAGTTGCATTTTTCAATCCGATTTTCGTGAGTGATGGTGCGCAGGTTCGATTATTAAGAATATATAGATTTTTTTTTATTCAATGTTTGGAAATAAACAAATAAACGGCGAACCCGGATCGCGAGATCTTTCGCTCACAGAACCACTAGTAATAATTTTTTAACCAAGGGATGAAAGGCACAGGCATAATAATAGTTATTTATGGAATCGGGAGTTAAATATTAGAATGAAAATACACAACAAATCCATTTGGAACCGAATTTTCATTACTACTAAATAAATGCAAACTTCCTAGATCCAAACGTATCCCTTTCAACCCGCTTTATAGATAAACAATACCTAAGCCATTTTCAGAGCATTAGAAAAAAATGTTAGGTATTAAGACCGCAGTTTAGAATGATGCATAGTTGCGTCTAGACATCATTTTAAAAATTGCAGCTTTACCTACCTATAGCGCTATCTACTTATATGTGAATTTAGTTACATTTTGAAAAACACTTGCCATTATTTTTGTAGATGCTAGTACAAGTAATTAAAAATAGCTTTCTTTGGTAATTTACCTCTTAATGTTGAAGTTCTGGTTATTGATTAAATAAGGGGTAAATCATAGATATATATTATATATGTTATACTGGCGTCTACTCCACTGACAAGAGCCATGCTCTTAAATGATGATGATGATATATGTTAGATGTACACAAACAAAGTTAAATAAATTATTTTGCCGACGGTAGTGTGAGAGCGGCGGTTACAAAGAGCCGCTACGGGTAGGTAGTACAGGGTGCTTAAATCGCGATCAAACATAATCGGGCCGAGTTCATCGCTGCCCTGTTTTCCATCTCACATGATCAACTACATACTACCGGTTATATTATAAGACGGTTTTTCGCATCAGGCATTAACTTATATTTTCTAGCTCGTGAATGACGATATTTGCAAATCAGCATGATCGATTTACTTGGTAAAGGTATTACATTACCGCATTCAAAAAGAACCCTGTATATATAATACCTAAAGTCCTAAATGTATGATGTGTAAAAGCTAATCTAGGTATCTATTAGGCTGTTCTATTAATTGGCATTAACGATTAAATACTTTGATTCTTTAAATTTGTCCAACAAAAAACAAAACAACAAAAACATCACGGGCTCATGAACCATAAGTTTTAGTAAAAGCACATAACGGCCGTATTACGTCACTATAAATTCATCAAAATAGTGTAATTAGAGTACATAAAACTAGTGGCTCTGTGAGCTGTAGACCTCGCGAGCGTAACTTAAAACCGCATTTTTGCCCAAGCTGAAACGGAGACTATTTTTAATTTTCATTCGAGTGAACATTCGAATATTGCGATATCGCTGAAATTTCACAATGTCAGTAATGTGACAAACTGATTAAGTAATGTCGAAGTGCGTCTTATTTTTTACCTATCTATTTGAACTTGAATGCAACTCTTCAATACGAGGCGGTTGTTTTAGTTCACTCTGTAATTCGAGTTTTCAGAGAGCGTTTTGTGTTTCAGACCCCGTAATCTCTCGAGATTAACACGAGCATCCCCGTAACTATAACACTTAGTGTTGTAAAACGCCGACAGGCCCGGTGTCGGGTGACTGGCGCCACATCTCTTAGCCACCAGCTCCTGGACATTATCTTAATGTCTGAAGCCGCCGAGTCCATAACCCTTGATGAGACGAGAATAGATTGTAAGTGCTTATAGAAAAACTGCAGCGTGCATGAGGCCTTATAATACGAAGGTACTTGTGGTTCACTCAATGGCACTTACATAAATACATATGCAGGTTGCAGTGGTAAAAATACCCAAGTCAATTTACGATCACCTGATATAGATCGAATGCAATTTGGTCGAAAGCTTTAGATATGAGTATACCTATCATTCGTTTGTGAGAAGAATTTAGAAAATATAATTATATAACACACAGTAGCATTTTGTTATTCCATGACTTTCATTTTTATATTTAATTGGAAAAAAAAAATCATGAATAACTTCTATCTGAGTGTAAGTGTGATAAATAACTAGATTTAAATGCTGATCCTAACCTATGCTTAAAGTTGACTTGCATTTGGATGAAACAAAAATGTTAATTATGTAAAATAGACCTTCCGTGGTAATTGAAATTTAAATACCAATATCCATAACTAAAGGTTTCAAACCCTTAAATACCACTTTAAAATATAGAACGAAATAATTTTACAACAAACAGCAACAGCATGAAGAAAACGTAATTATCAACACATCTGTTGTGTGGAAACATCTCTCTTCACCCGGACGGTTGGTGATCACAATTGTCACCAATTAACAGTGTGGGCGCGCGCAAAAAAGACCACCATCGTGGAAAACACCTTGGCTAATGTGTCAGTTGACAAACCAAGGGCTTCGGGCAAGAATGCGAGCCGCGGGGTGCGCGCCTTAATAGGGTGAAGTGTCCAAACACGGCCTCGGACCACGTGGCGCTAGCAATATAATCTATCATTTTTTTGCAAACACATGCGTTAATTTTTTGCGGTTGGTTTCAAAGAAATTTTAAGTTTGGTCATTGGTAATTTTGAATTAGGTGTTGATCGATATTACTTATATGTTTGTTTTGCAAAACATTAGAATATGACTTTCAAGGTCACTGCGATTCTTAGATTAAACATAGTAGTATTTACATGAATAGTTTGTTGTACAAAGGAAAAGTTTAATAAAAAAATTGACTAATCCAAAATTGTTTTCACAAATAAAAAACGAATGGTTCCAAAAACAATTTTCCTCTCTCTTCAATCGTTTTGGATTTCCCCATATTATTCCACTAAAAAAAACACTCTACATATATAGGTCTGTACTTATGAACATGAAAAAGTTTATAATGTGGTGTGTTTATATTGATAAAAAAATAAATTAATGTGGCTCTAAATCTATATTAATTTAAAATATATTAACCAATATTTAAAAAAATACGAATGAGTTAAGAGTAAAATGTCATTTGAATTACCAGAAACTAATACAAAAACGAACAATGCCAAGACCACACCATGCGAAACTATAAATTAAGTGATGGTTTGTGGCCAATCACTCGCCCTCAATACTTCAATACAACAAGGAATCAAATGAAAACGTCTTCATAGAGGTACAATAGTCGCGGGCGTGAAGTGTGCTCCGAAAAGCCCAGGGGGCAGTTAATGTCTAACGTATGACTGTGCTATGTAGCTGGCTAATATATGAAAGAAACTTTTTGTCCTCGGTTTTCATGAATTGGCATTCAATTTAGTCACCTGCAATAATTTACGGGCTTATAGGTCATATAGAACAACTTTTAGTATGGGGATTTACCTACTCTCCCGTAGAAAATGTCAAGGTTAGACAGCCAAAATGTATGAAACAGCCAAAAAAATTTTCGTATTTGTATTCATTAACACATTCTCAATCTAATTCTAATACGTAATCAGTACATTTCAGAATACACCAACCTCAATTACTTGTTATTATATGTAATTGATATTGATTTTTATGGTAAGTACAAAGTTTCAGAGCAATCTAGCGAGTCGATTTTAAATGATAGCGTACCTACGTTTGTATGGAGAATTGAGCCTGCTACATTTTTATACCTAAATTTACATTGGCCATTTCATACCGCTATTATTGAAAACCAAATTAACTTGAACCCTAAATGGATCAACAATTAACGTCTGTGACCGTACATCGACAAACTTCAAAAAGTTCAAATGTTTCGGGCAGACAGATGCTACCAAAAGCCACGTGATCATCTGAAGTACCTAAGCTAATTGTGATCTAATCTAATTAAATTAAATGTCTATTGATGTAATATTTTTCAGTATACACAACGAGAAACAACACTAATTACTGTTCGTATTTAGTGATAAAAAGTGTAGTCAAATACGTTTTTGACATTATCGTAAACAGCCTTAAATATATGCCGTCTCCAGAACAACTGGTTAAAGTCACACGATAATTATACGCTGGTAGAAAGTCAAAATAGTACATGAGTGTCACTTAAAAATTACAGTGTTCCACTGCCGTACCTTATTACCATTGTATTCCTTTACACCGTAAACTTTCACACAATTATTTAAATATCGCAATCAATAAAAAGTCCTATGACTAATATGTAAGACATCAAAACTCTCAAATATCATTCACCTAACGACTGTGACTTATGTTCTTTTAAATTAATTGTAACCCATTATCCAACGTAAGGATGTATCCATAAGACGGTGGTAAGTACTAGATGTACAGTCAGCATCAAAAGTAGCGGATGAAACAACGCGCCAAAGTATCTGATATTCCGAATAACTTTTCTAAATATAGGTAAATCTATAAAATTCACATCCATAAGTATATATTTTACAGTCTAAATGGTTCTAAATATAGAACCATCACTTTTTGTTAAGCTGTTACCGAATGGTAGACACTTTTGAAGCGTTGTTTGATCCGCTACTTTTGATGCTGGCTGTACATCTAAGCGAACATTTTAAATCGAATCAATTATTTTTATATTAGGGTAAGAAACGCAATTGTCACAAAATATTGTGACAACATCATTTAAAACCATTAATTCAACAATAGTGCAAGGTTTTGAAGATGAATGAAGTGTACGGAGAGAAAGCACAAACAATGCGAAACAATGGACTTCGAAGCTGGAGATACAGCTGGTTCTAAAGAAAAGCGCAGCGTGCTTTAAAATAGGTAGAATTGTTTAATTGTGTGAACGTTAAATCCGTATGTAAGGCATTGCTAAATAAAAAAGGAAAAAAAAGTAGGGTACCTACCCCATTTTATTATATACATATACTATACAAATTCGCTAAACTACTAAACTGTCATGTTTTTTTTTCATATTTATATAAGTTAATTGGTTGCATAATAGTACATTTCGATGCTAGTGCGGAAAGTATGTCATTACATTACGAGTGAAGAATGACATTTCCGCACGTGTATCGAAGGACGTTTTTTAATACAGTTGCGAAAAAATAACAACGTAACAAACAAGTATTTTTTTATGCATGTTCTATAAGACAGAAACAATTGTAAATATAAAATATTATACTATTATTACCTAAGTATCGTTATTTACTATTATTTGTGTATCGTATATTTAAAATGTTGCCTTTGGAAACTTAAATCATTCTTGCAGTAAGAAAAAACGCCTCTGCTTTGACAGGCGTTTCGGCAGCTATTCCGTTCCATTCAGACAACTTATTGAGAACGGTTTTTCAATAAGTATTCAATATTAAAAAATAAACGGTACTCGTGAAGTAATGACATACTTTCCGCACTAACATCGAAATGTACTATTACAGTACGTATGGTGCTACTTTTCCGCACTAGTGCGTAAATTAGCACATTACGCAACTACGTTGAAATTTTAAAGGCAGGTTTTGTAAAATATTGTACGATGTCTCTCTTCAGTCGTGTTTTAATTTATCATCACTAGTTTCGAATTTCCTATTTTTCGCACTTGTATCGTAATGTACTGTTAATTAATCTATTAATTTATAAATCTACTATTTCTACTAGTAATAGGTACATAAATAAATACAATCCTATTATAAGACAATCTTACACGGATCGATCTGGCCTCACAGTAAGCTCAATAAGGCTTGTACGTACCTACATAAAATAAATTGGATGATAAATTAATTGAGGCGCGTACATGTGCACTACTTACTAAATGAGTCCGTGTACTTATATGTACATACTAATTAGGTAAGTAGTTTATTAGTAAAGCCAGAGCTCAATCGTGCCCACCCTAGCTAGACGTCTGACAAGCAGTTAATTACACTAATCATAAAATATTTATAGCATCAATACAATTGATACGACAATTTTATTCAGATTTACGAGTATGTTGCGAAAGATGGACAGTTAAATTATCGACCAAGCGATGCAAAGGCGTCAGTGTATCCGCAAACATCAATGTATAAAGGTACATGTTTTTGAGAGTTTGTAATGATTTTTTTTACTTAGTACAGGTGAACAAGTTTTTACTTTATAGTGCTAACATCAGCAGAGCCGGTTATGGAGTTAGTAGGACCAAAATTGGTTAGCTCAGGGGGCTTTTTCGATATTGAAGTCCCCGCTACCCCTAATAAAGGTAAATTACCTTTTATACTTATTGATTTCTACTCAATCCAAATAACGATATTTCGTTTAGTAAACCGACACACCTGATAAACGGGACACTTCTCATTTCAATAAATATTTTACTAACAATTTCTTTAAATTTTCTCTGATGATTTTAGGCAAAGTGCACTTGATGTTTGTAGTAGACATGTGACATGGTCAGTATTTATCATCTAAGGCATAATAAGTTCAGTTGGAATGCGTGTCGTGTGGAGTGAAGGCAGCTCTGGCCGAGATAGATATGTCTTCGTCAAAATTTACATAAATGATGTATGTGATCCGCCTAATGCCGTCGGTTGGTCATTTATTAAGCAGTTAGAGCGAGGCTGTGCTCATGCGCATAGCGCGCGTGCCGTTGTGCGCGCCGACAGCGCCGCCGACGCCGGACCACACTGAAACACCTCGCGCTCGCGGCCTCGGCTAGGTCAAACCTGTTGACGTCCGTACGCCAGCCTTATCTATAAGATCACGAGCATTGACCAAGTTGATGGACGTGCGATCCATTCAACGTTTTGAAAAAAGATAGTGTTCGTCTAAAGTTTTTGCAATTATTATTTTTTATCCAGAGGCCGTGAGTTCAAGTCTCACTCAAGGCAGCAATTTTTCCACTTTTATATTTATTCTAAGTTTTTGCAATGTCAATAAAAAAACTCTGGGTACCGTCACGTGTGAAGCGCGCACGCCCTCGGGCCGGTGCGCGGGCGCCGGGCCCGGCGCGGGTGGTCTGCGTGCGCCGCCCGCAGGAGGCGTCAGCTTCACACGTCTACACACCACACATTTCTACTACCGCTCACCACTACAGTATAGAGCCTATAACAATCTACACAAGGCACCAATTCTACTTTACCAACAAAACAATCTTCTGGAACTATCAAGCCGATATGAGCAACTCATTACGCATGATAGTAGGTCTACCGAAAGTAAAGGTTTGGATGTAATAACAGATGGGTGTTAATTGCTATCATGAGGCGTCAATAATTGTTTTTTTAGCCACTAATGGCAATGGAAGTTCCGGGTTATGAAAGTTTTTGTAGGGTATAATCAAGTCGTAATCAGTGGGTCGCTGCTAGAGCGTGTGAGCTACTCTCTGCGGACTCACTTCACCGCGAGGAAATTATTAGTTTGGTGAATTTACCCGACACTAGTTTCGTGTTGAAGCGCTTGTGAGTATCGTATGAAGACATTAGAGGGATCTTTATGAGCCGTTGCGTGTGGTTCCTCTGTAATTCATGGTACAATCACATATCTCGTGGCCCTGCAATTTACGACTATGAACAGCGGGTAGGTAACGCTATGAAATCGGAGATAAATTAGCTTTTTGTTACGCGCTGTCACTGAACGGACATTTAGCAATACATACCTGTCGTGATTTATTTATTTTTCAAACTTCATTGAATACCCCTTATTAATATACATAGATAAATTAGTAGAAACTTAACGTAACAAATATAATTTGTACATTAATATTAGATCTTCGTTAGTAAATCAGGCGTGGGTTTCTTTCACATAAGTATATCAGAAAAAGTGCATTGCTGAAATATTTTAAAACTCATCTGTCAGTTCTGGAATAGTTTTTGTATAATTTGTGGATGTAGTTTTTGTGAAAAGGAAGGCCGCGCGAGTGCTAATGAGACGAATTTGGGAGAGGAAACGTTAGTTTGGAACTATAAAAAAATGGCTTGGTAAATTAATAAGTGTTGTAACGAGGCGTGAATCCAACAAGGTAAATATCGCAGTGTTGCGAGTTCGTGACCTCAGGGCCACCCACGCCGGGCAGCTCTCGCGAGTCCACGCCGCCCCGCGTCACTCGCCGTCGCTCTTCATCTGACACCAACATTAATAACAGCGCGCCGCTCTTCAGCTGTTTATGGATAACATTTTCATCACGAATTTTGTACCTAACAGCGATTAGAATTATTATGGTTCTGACTTTAAATGGCTAGTAATTTATTTAGATGAAAATCAGCTGTTGTTGTAATAGAGTAAATGCGTAAGCACAATTTCCAAATAGTTTTCTCGTAGAACGTTTTGATAAATATGATTGCGGCGTGGCGTGAATAAACCCTATAAGGACAATCAAAACAGGAAAACGATCTTGCAAATAAATGGGAGCGTACAACTACTTACAGAAAACGCGATCCGACAGATCGTATCGCAAACCCCACTATTTTCCATCAGCGTCAGCCATATTTTTGTCAATTTTTCGTCTGACATATCCTATTTCCTATTCAGAAAAACACGAAGCAGACGTGAAGTTGGAAAACAAGGGAATAGAAAAAAGAGGTTCTCGGTCGAAACGACAGATAATCGTGTTAGCCGGCCGCAGCGGCGAATAACTGATGCGGCCGCCCGCTGCACCGAACCCAATGAGATTGCGGTGTTTTTTCCGCCGACGCTCCGCGGAGACAAACAAGGGATGCAAATTCGTGTTGACACCGCGATCCATCTTGTTCGCCTCTCCGGAGACCAGTTCCTGGTCAAATAGTGCCGTGATTGAAACGTCTACGAGCTTTATTTGTGCAAGGATTCTCATGTTTTTGTTTCCGCGTGCCACCTGGTTGGGGTTATAGGTGGGTTCTTGAATGAATTTAAATATTATGTGGAATTTGCAGCTAAGGCTACAAACTAGATTTTTATACATTTGTATACCATTAATATCCATCCATTGATTTCCCTGCGGAACTTCGTGGATGCTGCGATAATTTATGTTACTCTGATGATCACCACTATGTTATTGATTGTTTATATCGCGATATTGTTGCTGCTTTATCGGAATCGGCGTCTTTGAGTTGTAAATGTAGACGCGTTGATAAGAAAAAACCAGTGACGGGGTGGAATAAATATGTGAGCGAGGTCCACGAGGAGGCTCGAAATAAATTTAAGTTGTGGCTGTCTTGTGGCAAACCGAAGTCAGGATACCATTATGAGGAAATGCGTGATAGTAGGAGAAGGTTTAAGATGCGTTTGAAATGGTGTCAGAGAAACGAAGAGCAAATAAAGTTAGACATTATAACAGCGCAATATTCTAAGCGTGATTTTAAAAGCTTTTGGAAGTCCACAAATAAACAAAATGTCAAACCGAGCCTTCCCGTGAGCGTCGACGGTGTCAGCGAGCTGAAAGGAATAGCCGAGTTGTTTTAAAACAGTTTTACTGTAAAGTCGCCATTGGGGCCATCACGGGCGTCGGACGTCAACAATGAGGTACGTCGTGGCCAGGAGTTGGGCACTAGATTTGCAGGCAAAGAGGTGAAAAATGCGATAAAATCTATGTCTAGAGGGAAATCTCCTGGGCACGATGGTCTCAGTATAGAGCACCTTCAGAACGCTGGGCCACATTTACCTCGAGTGCTTGCTATGTTCTACACGCTATGTGTGGGACACGGATACATGCCAGCTGACATGATGAGGACTGTGGTGGTGCCGATCGTGAAAAATAAAACTGGTGACATAAGTGACTCGAGGAACTACAGGCCCACCTCATTAGCCACAGTAATAGCCAAGGTACTTGACAGTTTGCTTGGTGCCAGAATGGAGCGATATTTAAAACTGCATGATAATCAGTTCGGTTTCAGGGCTGGTTTATCGACGGAAAGTGCCATACTGGCTTTAAAGCAAACTGTCAAGTACTATACGGACAGAAACACACCTGTGTATGCTTGTTACTTAGATTTGACAAAGGCTTTTGATTTGGTTAGATACGACTTTTTGTGGCAGAAATTAAAAGAAATAAATATGCCAGCTGACTTGCGTGGCCTCTTTGAGTTCTGGTATCAGAATCAAGAAAATAGAGTGAGATGGGCTGGAGTACTATCGGATCCGTACAGGTTGGAATGTGGAGTGAGGCAGGGTGGTTTGACCTCGCCGAAGCTTTTCAACCTGTACATCAACGCACTTATCGAGGAGCTCAGCAGTGTCCGTGTCGGCTGCTATATTGACGGAATATGTGTCAATAATATTAGCTATGCAGACGACATGGTCTTGCTGAGTGCCTCTGCTTGTGGCCTTGAAAGACTACTAGGAATTTGCGAGAGGTATGCTGCGAGTCACGGCCTAGTATATAATGTGAGTAAGAGTCAGTGCATGGTTTTTAAGGTGAGAAACAAATGCTTGCCTGATGTCCCTCCGATCAAACTAAATGGCACACCGCTAAAACTAGTTTGCCAGTTTAAATATCTCGGACATCAAGTAACTTCTGACCTTAAGGACGATGCAGACATCGAGCGGGAGCGCAGAGCATTGTCTGTACGGGCTAATATGATCGCCCCCAGGTTTTTACATTGTTCCGCTGAAGTCAAGGTCACCCTGTTTAGGGCCTATTGTACAGCCTTTTATACCAGCAGCCTGTGGAGTGATTATACCCAGAAACAGTACAATGCTCTGCGAATCCAATATAACGATGCGTTCAGAGTGCTGATGAGGTTGCCCCGATACTGCAGCGCGTCAGGGATGTTTGCTACAGCCAGGGTAGACTGCTTCCATGCCACCATGCGGAAGCGCTGCGCCTCCCTGGTGCGCAGGGTGAGGGGCAGCTCCAACAGTATTCTGACAATGATTGCGAGCAGGTTCGACTGCGCATATATGAATCATTGTTGCATGATCCAACTTAATAAAAATGTTATTTATGATATTGATTATTAATGGGTATTTTTGTGTCAGTTATGTGTAAATGGTGTAATATAAATAATGTGTGTATAAGAATAGTATTTATTTGTGGTATAATTATTAATTATGTTTTTTTAATTTTATTTTATTTTATTTGTAGTTTTAACTGTAAGATGTATATGGACCCTGACTGAAATAAAAGAATTTTAATTTTTTAATTTATACATTTGGTATAATTTGGCATAACGTATAGTATGGCAATTCGATAAAATAAAATGGGTCAGTAAGCGATAGAAACCGGTAGTTAGTTTCGCTTAATCTTGAAAACAAAACAGTCGCTGTATCGTAAAACAGGAGCGTTGCGGCAGTGGCGGCGGCGGGCAGGACAAACTGTGACCTTACTCGCATGATGGACGGTCTACGCTCGGCTGCACCGCGCCGCTGGCTCCACTGGCGACTGCTGAAACATTCACGACTAAATTTTTACAGTCAGAATAAGTGCACACTGCAAACTTTCAGTATTCATGCGCATACAAAATTTAGCTTGGCCTGAACTGGTATGAATTAGGAGAGACAATAAATTAAAAATTATCGGATAGGCGTCTTAAAATCCTATCGGATTTGCGTCAATGATCATTCCGATTCTGATCATCAACCTGGTTTATAAAATCATAAATGATCATTATCTATAAAAAATGATTTTACTTACTAATTACTCGTAAATTCGTTTCAACATTTGCATCAAGACATGCATCAGTAGACTTCATATCATAATTATTTTGAGTCGTCAGTGTGTCATTGATCATAAATGAGTCTTACGTAGGTATATATTTTACGAGTACAGCATATCTAGTGAAATATAGAAAATGATATTATGTAATTAGATTTTGTAGAATTGTAGGTGGTTTATTACTTAATGCTGTTTTTATTTCAGTGGTGTCTCTGCAATATACCTACTGTAGGGCTAAGATGGTCAGCTCTTTATCATTTGTCACCATGCCTATCACGTTCTAACAAGTATGTAAGTGAGAAAGTGACGGGCATAGTGACAAGTGATAAAAATGGAACCATGCTGCCACCGCTGATCGATTACCTTATAATATAAGGTGTCTTAGAAAACGAGGTAAAGCTGATATCCCTGCATGTAAATAGGTCTGGTAGGTATAAATAAGAAATCGATGGTAATTATTTGCATGGAAATATACTTTATTTCTCGAATCGAATCAATGAATATTCTGTTTTTTTAGACACATGTTACATATCAGAAATAGTATGGTAGCCTATTGCAGTATCATTATTTCCAGAATTTGAAAATGTTGTTCCGAACTGGCTATTGCTAAAAATGAACAAATCGGCGATTTCTTACGTCACTATTGTCTCGCTGCAGTGCAGTGGCAACGAAGGTGTTGTGAATAGATGCGCCGGGGTTCCGCTGTCCAATAAATATATTGTTTGGAGCGCGCCAGCTCAGATAAAGCAAGCTCGCGCCTCGTTCTGCCTCGCTGCCCTGGGTGGACTCACTGCTGGCGGATTTTAGGTACTTATTAGTGAAATATAATTTAATAGTTTAAGTAAGTACCTATATAATAAAGTACGAACGCTAAGCATGAATAATTTCGTACATTGACCCGCCTGCTCCTATTTCTATTGCACGGACATAATGATAAAAATATTCGTGGCAAAATAAAAGAAGAAAACAACACGTAAGAAAACTTAACATATAAGCCACTGTCATGCTCGCACAGTGGCATTGACCGCCGGCATCATCGGCGGGATAGAGCGATAGAGATAGAAATAGGCGAGTTAATGCACGAAATTCTTCGTGCCTAGCGTCGTTACTTTAGGAATAGCTTCAGCGTCCGAGTTTCTAAGCTATAGGAGATAGAATAAAGTGATGGCTGGTAGGGCAGAAAATTTCTTGAAAAGGTACTGCGAGTCATGGAAGACCCCCGCTAAGGTGGATGAGTTTGGTGCGGTTAGACTGGTTGTTGTACTAAGTGGACTAAGGTTTTTTTTTTTTAAATAGCCTATTTTGTGTCCCACTGCTGGGCAAAGGCCTCCCCTTTTTTCCGCCACTCATCACGGTTTGAAGTATGTTCCCGCCAGTCTCTGCAAAAAGCGTCGAGGTCATCCCGCCATCTCTTTTTTGGCCTGCCTCTGCCCCGGCTAATCTGCGGTGTCCATTCGGTAGCCAATTTGGCCCACCGATCCGGGTGCATACGGCAGACGTGTCCTGCCCAACCCCACTTAAGCTTAGCGGCCTTAACACCCACATCTATAATACCAGTTCTGGAGCGTAGTTTGGTGTTCCTAACTCGATCGGTTCTCCGAACTCCTAGTATGCTGCGCTCCATTGCTCGCTGGCAAATCTTGAGTCGGGACTTCTGGGCTTCCGTTAATGACCAAGATTGGGCGCCGTAGGTTAGGATAGGCAGGATACACATGTCGACGAGTTTGCGCTTTAGTGTCAGTGAAAGGTTGCCCTTCATTAGTGCCTTCATGGACCAGAAGCTCTTCCAGGCATTTTCGATGCGTCGATCGATTTCTTTAGACTGCCTGTCATCGAAGGATGCTATCTGGCCCAAGTATATGTATTCGTCGACATATTGGATATCCTGCCCATCAACCTTGACTCCACGTTTTGCGCCATTGGTCATTAACTGGGTTTTGGCCCTGTTCATTTCGAGTCCGACTTCAAGACTTGCCGTGCTAAGGTCTTGTAGCATTTGTTCTAGATGGGGTGCAGTGTGGGAGAACAAAACTATGTGGTCGGCAAAACGCAGGTTAGTTAACCTTTTGCCGTCGACGTCAATGCCCATTGTTTCCCACTTGGTCACTAGCTTTTGGAAAATCTGTTGTAAGCACGAGGTGAACAATTTCGGAGATAGCGGGTCGCCTTGCTTGACTCCCTTTTCAATGCGAATTTTAGGGCCAGGAACATGTAATTTAATGCTTGCTGTGCTTTGCCGATAAATGGTTTCAACGAGTTCAATATATGCATTGTCGATACGTTGCTCACGCATTGCGGAGAATACAGCAGAATGCTTGACACTGTCAAACGCTTTGCTGTAATCTACGAAAGCCAGGTATAGTGGTATTTTGAACTCGTTAGACTTTTCCATTATTTGATTTATGCTGTGAAGGTGATCTGTAGTGGAAAAACTTGGACGGAAACCGGCTTGTTCTGGGGGCTGGTGTTTATCAAGCAGGGGGGCTATTCTATTTTCGATAACTTTAATAAATAATTTATAAATGTGAGATATTAGGCTGATAGGTCTATAATTTCCAATGTCTGATTTGTCACCTTTCTTATGAAGGAGAATTATATTTGAGTGGCAAAAATCTTGGGGCAAACGACCAGAGTACAAGATGGAGTTAAACAGTTTCGTTAAGTGAGGCAACAAGGTGGTCTTTCCTGCTTTCAGAGCTTCCATTGTTACACCATCTTCTCCAGGGCTTTTCTGGTATTTCAAACTTTTTAGTGCGGTATTGACTTCTTGCCCCGTTATGGGAGAGATGGTATCGGGACAGGAATAATTAGCCCTGGTTGAAGACGCAGAAGGGTCTGAATATAGAGTTGAATAAAACCTCGTGCATATATTGGTTATTTTGTCTCGGCTGCTATATTTTTTCCCATCTGCTTCTCTCAAACTTGTGATCCATGCTCTTTCTTGCTTAACTCCATGTTTTGCTGCTCTGAGGGAAGTGTGTGTCTTTATAGCTATTTCTATTAATTTGGTGTTGAAGTTTCTTATGTCACGTCGTATCGCACGTTTTACTTTCTTATCTATGATTGAATATTGGTCTCTGTTGTGTTTATTTTTCTCTCTGTAATCTATTAAATTTAATGTAGGTTGTGTTAGTTTGTTGGTATTCCCTTTTTGCTGTTTAATTTTACTGCTTCCTTTAAAATTGTTAGCTCTTTCGGTCCAAGAAAAAAACATAGACTTTTCATAGACCTATATGGCATACTAAAACGTAACGATCCGGAAAAGACAATCTGTGACATGTATACTATTTGAATCGATATCTTAATGATTCTGCATAAGACAAAACCCAAAAATTAAGATAGGTAAAAAAGATTTTTTAACAAAAAATGATAAATCGCTCAGCTAGCAGTGGCAGCGCCTCAGTTGGCCAGTGTCAGCCAAACGCGGAGAGCTTGGCGTTTGCACATTATGACTTTGTGGACGCTGTGTGGATTATTTATCGGCTCCAATATTTTTCAGCTGAAGACAAAGGATTAAGAGTTTTGGCCAAGTATAGAATTGGATTAGGATTTAGCTTATTCCTGTTATTCCTGTTGTGTTTTCTTTTAAAAGACCTACCTAAAAATGTGTAATGAATTGGAAAAATATATAATAACCGATTCTAACGAATTTTTGGTATTTTCTGCTCTGTTTTAACATAAGCTGAGAAGCTCCAAATATTAAGCTTACTTACTGCTTTACTGAGACGATGAGAAGCTATTGTGGTGGTCAACATGACAAGTATTACGTTGCTGAAGGTTTTGATGTGCTCGAATTGGTATTGTTGTTGGTATTATGATATTTATGATCAGTAGATAAGTTGATGTTAAAATGTTTAAACTACATTTTACTCCAAATTAAGCTATATGTAATGTAACTACGGATTCTGAATTCCCGCGAAAGTATCTCGCAGACTATGGTGGCAGGTTGTTAGGCGTAAGACCTACAAATATCAGGCATAAGAAATCAAAGCTATCGTTTTTATGGGTCATCCGCGGGTATGTACCTACCTTGATATTGTTTGCACTTGCTAGTTAGGAACCTATAACAACTACCTATAAAAGTTTACTATATTAAATAGGTACAGTCAAGTGTAAAAATATGGGTCCACGCAAATTACTCAAAATTATGTCCTATAGCTTTTAATTCGCCGGCATAAGACCTATGGGACATATTTTTGGGCAACTTGTGTGCACCCGTTACACTTAAATGTACGCATGCATTTTTTTTAATAAGTAACTTAAAAATGCCTCATTTAATAATCCTCAGTTTACAACAACTTGAAACAAAATACTGTATAATGTATACACAAAAACTGTGTTCACCGTTCTGCATTGAAAAAACACCTAAATAAACAAATTATAGGAAACCAATACGATTTAGAGCGTCCCTCGAGACAGGCCCGTTCCGCTTGTCCGCCGCTACGGGGAGCGCATTGTCACCCTACATGCCGAGATGTAGGTAAACATAATGCTTTATTCGAAAAGATCGCAAGGAGCTCAAGATTTTTCTGGAACTGCATTTTACTTCAAATAAAAATAGCCGTCTATTTCAGTTTATAATTTATTTTGAACGTGATGTCAACTCATTTTGGATACATTTTTTATTTGTTCTATCCTTGGGCAAATTTACTCTTTGGACGGTTTGACCTTTGGACGTGTTGACTCCTTGGACATATTGACTCCTTGGACGTTTTGAGCCTTGGACATATTGACTCCTTGGACGTTTTGACCTTTGGACATTGGGCGCTGGAAGGTTATAATATTGTTAAATTGACGTGGATTTATATCATCTGATATATCATTATATACAAGTAAATGTATTAGGGAAAAATCTACAATGAATTTATAATTTATGTAGGTAGTGTAAATTAACCACATGTATAATTACCTACTTACTGGTTTATTTGATTTAAGATTAGTTTACTACTACTTTACTGTCATTAACAGTTCATTAGTAAACACCCTGTGCTTAGAAAACGGCAAGAAAGGTTCTTAATCACGATAAAAGTAGTAGTCGTATGGGTCGCACATTAATTAAGATCGGACCGTCCTAATTTATTCAGGTGACGTGGGGCCACCGCCGCGCGACGTTTGTCCGGAGCGGGTGTGTTTGTCTCAAGTTGCCACGTCTAGTACTGGACTTAGGAATTCTGCGTCTCTAAATTAAATATATTATGAATACGTGGTGGTTACTATGTTGCTAAGTTATATGTAGTAGGTATTTATAATTCCAAGTTAGGTAAGTACGTAAAATCGAATTCGTAGTAAAATTTACGGAAGGTATAACATTTTTCAGTCCAAATATTTATTTTACTCAAAGTTTGTTATATGAGTGAGTGGTATGTCTATGTGTCTACTAGCATTAACCTAATCTGCTTGCTTTCTTGCGGATTTCAGAATGCTGAAAGCCAGCACTCATATTCGGAAAAGTTCAATAGCTACGTAAGAAAATTATTGAATGAAAAAATCATAGACAGGTGTAACAACCAGGGTTGTATGTGAGAAGGTATGTTCATTGTAATTTGATTCTGTTTTTTTTTCTACGAAATCATGAAGACAGTTCTGTCAAGCCAAAGATTAGTTTTATGTTGAAATTAATTTGCTAGTGATCCAGATGAGGGGCCTCCATTAATTGCGTAAGGCGGCTTATAGGGAGTTTTGCTTTCGCTTTACGACAAATTTTATTGCGACAATCCTTAAAAATGTTTAAATTAAGTTTTATGGTACTTACAAAACCTGTCCCCGTGCAACGCAATTTTCTTCAGCTGTCAAACTCGGGCACTTTTTTTTCTTACACTATACACATCTTTTAAAATCACAGAACGATTGAAATATACAGCGTGTATTTTTGATACGAACACATAATCAAAGGGCAGTTAGTTTAGGCTGTAATTAACACACTTCATAGGTTTAATAAAAAATGGACGACTTTTAGTTTTTCATACAAAATAATTCAGCAAGGAATGTATCACTACCTACTTTTTTTAACTCAAAATGTCTCATTAATGACGCGACGTCACAACTGTCACAAGTGATTGTGATGTACGAAATACATTGACGCTCGAAAAAAAAATTCTCTGGTACTGAAGACTAAACTAAAAAAAAACTACATCTAGTTTAAGTTTGAGGTTATATCAAAAATACACAAAATATAGCCACAACACGTTTCATCAACGGTCTACCTAGTACCTATATAATAATAAACAATAAACAAATGCTCTTTTAACGACATATCTCGGCTGAGTTACCGTACCTAGTGTCCGTCGTGCCGATATCATATGCTAAATAATAAATATGCCGGCCCAATAAGTTCTCTGCTAGTCGATATGTGCCATGTTTTGCTTCAGGTACATCCTCTGCTATGTAGATGAGAAACTGGAAGCAATTAAGGTGCAGCTTAATGTAAATTCTGCTACTGTTATCTATTAAACTTAAGTAAACACTTATAGATCGTGTCATTCACGATGACGCGTGCCTTGACTCGTATTGACACGTAATTAAAGGTTAGATTTGACAAATCTGCACGTCATCGTGGATGATACGATTTATATCGTCCAATATTCTAAATAACAATGAGTGCACTTTTTAAAACTTACACCTTTTTAAAGCCATTTAGGATTCTTTACATTGGACATTTCGTATCGTTAATATTGACAGTAAAATTATCTTGAACCCCAAATGGATCAACAAGCAGTCAGGTGACCCTAAGTACTTACATCAGTAAGTGTTATATCGGTGCAGGAACTCTCCTTTGTGTAGTCTTCAGAATTTGGGATTGCTGTATTCTGATGATATCTTAGAATCGTTATATACCTAGGTGCTGTCTACTAAACTTAACTGTATTGTCGTAAACCAACCAAGCCAAGTTTCGAGTTTAGCAATAAAGTTAAGTAATCCCATAGTGCCCAGGATTGTAGTGGGGAAGGAAATGCAAGTCGCATACCTATGATTTAGTTGTTTTAATATCGAGCTCCTACTAAAATTTTATTACCTACTACGAATTTCATCTGAAACTATATTAGATTTCTTGTATTCTCGTAGGTAGGAAAATTCCAATATACCATATAACTACCTAGTAGTCTATAGATAAGTAGTACTAAGTGTAGTATTCAAAATTATATGCATAATATAAAACTGCTTATTACAAAAAACCTACAAGTTGGTAACATTTTCTTGACTCTTAAGTAGGTAATTTAAACATAAAATATGGTAGAAATGGTTGAATATGATTTTGTTAAATGAAGTTAATAACTCATTTAAAAATAAATATCTTAAACTGCTTGTTTTAAAATGTTATTATCTGATATTTTACAATAAAAGTTAAAAATGTCTATTATTGTATATGTGAAAAACAGAGGTAAGTTATACCTACATAACATTACAAATGTTATTAAATAGTTACAACATTTCATTAATGGTAGTGTGTGCAGATAAATGAAAATACTTATTTCAGTTCAAAGCTTGGAAGAAAACATCATATTCATTTTCTAATTCTAGTTTTTCATCGAATTATATTGGAGATATTTTTTCGGCAGCTATTGATAAATAATTTACCACGATTCATATTTTATAATATAGAGAGATATTTAGTGACGCGAAAGATAAACGGACGGAAAGAGTTGCACCATTAGAGTTTTTGTATGGAATACTAGAAGACACAATATTTATCAAGAATAGCGCTGAATTATGTGTGTAGAGACAGTTTATGCCATTATCTACTAGAGACTTTGCGACCCCATTCACCGCATTTAAAAAAACCCAATAATTACTTCGATAAATAAATCTAATTATATAAAGCTACTCAAACAATACATGAGAATCGCGATTGAGAAATGCAACCCGCCGAGTAGCTAGACAAACGGCGTACAATACATACGAAAGCATGTTTGCCCAAGCTGAAATGGAGACGCTTCGCTCGCTCAGTCAATAAGTGTCTGGCCTTTTAGTTTGAAGATATATTATCATAGATTGACTTTCATGATTATAATTATTATATATAATCGTATTCTGATTGCGGTCGAGTATAAGGTCATCTATTTTTGATACCTACTAGGAAATGACACAATATCTATATTGCATATATACTTCGTAGGTACAGAATAAATATCAAATAAACATTAATTTCTTCACTAAACAAAAGAAATAAACAACGAGATCAAACAACAAAAGTACTAAATTGAATCGCGACAAAAACTCGAGAATGTGTTGCAAAACGGCGGATTCTATAAAATGAATTAATGAAAGGCGAAAAAATCCCGATCGCCGCACGGGCTTGAAAGCTACTTAGCGGGCCCCTCGCTCATACCAGGGACTTGCATTAAATGCATCTAAACAACTAGCTTTATACTGAACCTTACGTATTTAAACATAGAGTTTAGCTTACTTTGCGTTGTCAGTGTCCCGCCTACTTGGGGCGTCGCCCCCCCTCCGTGGGCGCAGCGAGTGCGTTCACACGACAAGCTCGCTTTAAATTTTTAACGTGAAGTACAATTGTAGTTGATTTTGACAAAAGTGAAATGGGCAGTGTCATTGCGCAGTACTGAAGTTTCAACTATATGACGATGAGGACGAATCCATAGGATAATTTATTTATTAAGTATAGTTATTTGTGCCAATAGTACATTGAATTAAACACAAGAATGAACACCAGTTCGTAATGCTTGTACCGTTTCGCTTAAAATTAAATTTTAAGCGAAATAATTCTTACATTCGTCGACATTGCAAACATTCGTCCGCCATATTGTCATTTTTGACAGAAGGCACGGATCCATCCGGCATTCAGCCACGATTGAAAATTGCTTAAAAATATTTTAAACGGCTTTATTGATCAAATTAAATATTTTTAAACATAAACAAAAGTATTACATGATAAACGTCAATATTTTGAAAGTAAAACTCATTTATATCTACCTACTTGGTTCGTATGAATCAGTGACATAATTAAAAATATGCCCATGGGCATAATGAAATTAAAAAAAAATCTTACCGCCCGTTAATGAGCTACTAGCCCTAATAACATCGTTTATGAGCATGAGTGATGAAAATTAAATTAAACATTCTGTACTCAATCCGAAATATCCCAAAAATAAAAACCAACTAAACTGTTATTTGGTATTCCTTGCGGCTTGAAAGTGGTACGTTTTGGCTCTAGGGTTGAAAAGTGGCATATTTCCAATGAGAAATTTAGTGAAAACAAATGGCAAAATGTTATCCTATTTCCCCACCTGGAACAATTGGAAATAGTCCTAATCCCCTTCCAGCAGCGGTATCATGGTTGCATTTTAGTCACCTGTCATGTCATGCGTCACTTTCGCACTTACATACTTGTTAGAACGGGACAGACATGGTGACAAATGATAAAATAACGACCATCTTAGCTCTACTGCAATGGATCTATTTTATAAACAAATGATGTAAGTAGATAGTCCAAATATATTATTTCAATTTTATCTTCATATTAAAAACGCTGTTCATTAAAAACGCTTGAATCTATTTAAATGGCTAAATAACGACTAGCCAAGTCATTGACCGCAACGATTAACTAGATGGCTGAACGTCGTGATGACGCCGAGTAGTAATTTTTGAATGAATGTATGATGTTTGGTTAGGTTAGCTTAGTTTAAGTTATTTTAGTTATTATATTTTGAGGCAATTTCATCGGTAATAAATGGTTAACTCACACGGCACCTCAACTGCAACAGATGCTACAAGATCTTGCCACAGCGAGCCTTGAGGTTGGACTCACAATGAACAGAGCAAATACTCAGTTGATGACCAATAGAGCAAAACAGGGCCACGGTAGATAGGCAGGATATACAGTAGCTATGTTGATAGTATAATTTCCTAGAAAACTTGAATTATTATTATATTGAATTTTGAGTGAAAATAACAGCTGTCGGTTTTACTTCTTATTTTTTTGGATTACGACCTACGTCCCATTCACCCAAGTAGTTAAAAACATTTTTACAGTACATATGGTGCTACTTTTCCGCACTAGTGCGTAAAGTAGCACATTATGTAACTATGTCGAAACTTTAAAGAGCCATATGTACTGTAAAACGTTGTACGATACATGTGCGAATAGGTAATTCGCAACTCGTGTCGATTTAAAACACTCCCTTCGGTCGTGTTTTAATTTATCGCCACTCGTTTCGAATTTCCTATTTTTCGCACTTGTATCGTAATGTAGGGTGTGTAATGTTTTTAATAATAACAATTTGCGAAATTTCATTTTTCATAATTTGAATTGCATAATTTTGATATGCAGAAATTATGATTTGGTATAAAAACAAATACAATAAAAACGAATTGCATAATTTCGAAAGTAATTATAGTTTAGTAGCATAGTAATGTATTTGCATAACAGGCAACCAGTATAATGTTCACTCTGTATACTATTTTATACTCAGAACGTTTTTTATTCATGAAAACCAACAGCATAATATTGAAGGTGTGGTTTCACAATCAAACCTCGGCAAATGTTCATAAACTTTATTTATTTGATTGAGTTTGCTGAAAGTTTAACCACACTGAATTACTAATTAATAAAAAAAAACTTAAACATTATATTTGCATGGAACATAATCGATTTTTCTAAGCGTCAAACTGACCTACATCCGTACTTTACGTCTGTCGACATATATCATTTTACCGCAAAACAGCGGCCAGTGTGAGTTGGAACCTCTGTGGTTCCTAAGGGATTCAGATAAACTTCATATAAACGCCTAGTGAAAATGAACAAGCAAAAATACAATTTCCGAGACATATGGTTCTGCCCATATGGTCGCAGTTCTACCTAACACTCCTCCTCGCTTCGCTCGTCGTCGTACCTAACGGCGACCAGCTTTGAAGTTGAAAAGGTAGATTGTTGTATAATTTTATAGTTTGATTGACACCAAGTATAGTTTGACGACCGGTTTGGCTTAGTGGGTAGTGACCCTGCCTACGAAGCTGATGGTCCCGGGTTCAAATCCTGGTAAGGGCATGTATTCGTGTGATGAGCATGGATATTTGTTCCTGAGTCATGGGTGTTTTCTATGTATTTATGATTTTATGTATTTATAAATATTTATATATTATATATATCGTTGTCTAAGTACCCTCAACTCAAGCCTTATTGAGCTTACTGTGGGACTTAGTCAATTTGTGTAATAATGTCTTATAATATTTATTTATATCATAGAACACTATGTCACCATTCGTCAAAATTTAGTACTATATTTTAATTATTATACGAAATGTATGTTATAACAAGTAAAATTATTCCTAAGGATTGTTATGAAGAATGTTTTTATGATTATAGAGCATTCTGTCATTAAATTAGTATGACTAACAACTTTATATGTTTTGTTTTTATACATAATTTTTATTATGAGTTTCAATAGTAGTTAAATGAAATTATGCTAAAAGTTTGTATTAAAATTGAACGGCACTCCGTAATGTACTATTAGACATTTCATTTGTATAATAACAAATAAATATTTAGTTTCTATCATGTCATAATGTTTTTTGTACATAGTAAATTTCAAATGGCGAAAAAAAAGGAGTGTTTATGAACATCCAAACTCTGTGGACGTATAGATTATGGAAAAAAAATAATGTTTTTTATCATAAAAGTAAAAAGCACTAAATCGCAAAAACGAACTTTGGTAACGATATTTTACAGCTACGTAACTTTTTTGACAAATGTATTAAAAATAATTATTTAAACTTTAAGCTTGCGTAGATGAGCAACTGCAACGGTCTCACTAAAACGTTATTACAACTTTTTAAAAGTTATTGTACATTATTCATGTAAATAAAAATAATATATGATAAAAATAGCCTTCTTCAGTCATTAAATTGTTATTTGTTAGTCAATTAAAAGTTGGCTGTGTGAATAATGCCGTTGACTGCTTGTGTTTGGTAATGAAAACAAAAGTTACAGTCAATATGATAAATTGTCATATATGATAAAAATATACCTATGGTAAATGGGTCATATATTTCATAAATATAAAGTCACCGATTCCAAGTAAGTCCTGAAGGAAATTCATGGCCGTTGGTCTATTACTTAAATTACAAATTTTTTGCATTTGTTTATTACAAATAGGTAATCAGAAAATGTTTTATGACACACGAGCGAACGTGTTCTTTTCATTCGCCCCGAATTTAGTATTTCGTGAGAATTAGACAACGATATATCCCGTTTCAATGAAAATGTATCTAAGTTATGAGAAGTTTAGATACAGAAGTTTAGATTGATTTTGGAAAGAAGATTTTATTTGGATCCCTCGTATTCGTCGTACAAGTAGAGTGTTCAACTCGGGTGAAAGGCACCATTTCAGTCTCAGACCCATAGCGTTTGAGCGCAAAACTACCTCAATTGAAACCTTGGTACCCAGACTTTCATCTCTATGGAAAATGTCTGAACCCTTCATTTAACTAAAGTGTCTAAACTGAATAATTTAAGCAACTATCTGAAAAAACTTAGGTATAGTGAATTTGAGAAATAGATGGAGTAAAAGGCAATTTTCGGGCGTGTACTCAACGGAATTACCACGTGAAACGAAGTTACATTTATTTTCATGAAACTTCCTACGTATAACATGAGCACTTTTATACATTATTTCTCACTTTTCGAAATCAGGTAACAGTCAGATAATTTTAAAATTCCTTACGAACTATAGCGTTACCCAGGAACTAGGTAAATTAACACATAAACACTAAAGTTAGAGTAGTGCGAGTGTTAGGTATTTATACGTCATTATTTAATATATTATTAAGTATGAAGTTTAAAATAACACTGGCGCTGCGTGTGCTATCAAAATTATTGAAGATTTATATTGGTCTAATTCTAGTAATGTCATCATGACATTTAATAATTAAGTTCTTAGTATATTTCACTTGAGACATATGGTCAGTTAATATTGCAAACACATGGATACGCTAACGTTATATGAACGTTAATACGGTCGCTATAGGTACCTACTCGTAATAAATTAATTTTAACAAGCAGAAACGTCTGCGAACGATGCTATTAAGCTTAGAATAAATTTAAAAGTGGAAAAAATTACTGTCTTGGGTGAGACTTGAACTCACGGCCCCTGGATCGATACTCCAGCGCTCTGCCATCTGAGCCACCAAGGCCTCATCCATTAGGCAGCAAATTTTCCACCATATGGGTCTAGGGGACCCTAGCGACATCTACCGTAAGAAAGTTACACTTCTTAGACGGCTACCGGAGTTTTTTTTCCACTTTTAAATTTATTCTAAGCTTACTCGTAATAAGGCTGCGAAGTATGGCTTTTCAAGTTGGGTGATTTTAGGGGTCTGTTTATTATATTTTAGTAAGTACAACATTTGATTAGCAGCAACTTTTTTGTTTCAAAGGGTTTGACTAAGTAATATAGATAGACAACGCAATGTTTGCTTTTTGGTCGTATTACCGATACTATTTTTAGCAGAATCGCACTAGGACAAGGGTCAAAACCTCTAGAACAGTCCTGAAATTTGGTATATGTTAATATTTTTGTTCAATACGCCCACTCGGTCTAAAAGGTTTTATCCCCCCCTCCCCCACCCTTTCAGTTTTATCTAATTATAGGCAAAATAGTTTCCTCTGTCGCGCAGCTCGTAATTTGAATGGCTGCTCGAATGATCCAGATATTGACGTTTTTAATTGCTCAATCCCTTGTCTAAGGCGTAATTATAGCCAATAGTTGTTGCTAAATAACTTGTTACAGGTATTGATATGCTATGGAGTATGATCTGTTAATTAATTTGTGACCGGTCCAAGTTATGTATCAAAATACGAATATAACTTTTATTCACTTCGGCGTACATTTATAAGTGTTCTTACTTATTGCTTACATGTGATTTGTTACATCTGTTTTTTTATATTGTAATTTTGCCTATATGTCATATCGTTATTCGCTTTTTAATAATTGTGCATGAGTTTGTGGCGCTTGCTGAGACCATGGGTCCTTGGTCGTCCGACACCAAAAAAAAATTATAAAAAGGTGTCAGAACGTCTGATAGATGTCTCGGGAGACCACAATGCAGGCTCTTTCCTTGCTCAGAGGTTGAGTCTGGCGGTGCAAAGAGGTAACGCCGCCAGTATTGTGGGGTCTATGCCGGAAGTAGGGGATTTGGGGGAGGTTTTAAGGTATTAGTTTTATTTTTCTTTCTTCTTGTTTGTGTGTAATAATGCAATATTGAAATATCTCATGTGCTTTGGTAGCATAGTGTGTACTGTGTAATGTTTTATATATCCAATTAGCCTCATGCATGATTAATTATACATTTTTTAAATAATTATTTATTTCAGTGGAACACCGGAAAAGCTAAAAACACTTTTATAAATCGTCACATTATTTTATTAAAAAATATTTAAAATGTTGAAGAATTTTGAGCGGTTGAAACGCTCATAATTTTTGGCGCGAATTCTACAGAGCCGATGACGTCACACTTCGGAGACAACTGACGTTTGTTACTAATGTTGTTCGTGTATTTCAGCTACTCCACACTAATAATTCGTTTTATTATTTTTAAATACCATGGATAAACCTAAAAACCATTCTATTGGCATTATCTATTGCCAGAGCATATAAAAAAAATAAAAGTGCAGGTCACAATGTATTTTTTCTAATAAAAATTATATTGAAGTACATAGATCTATATATATATAGATTTCAATCGATTTAGTAACAAATCTGGGGGCACGGCAGTGCCCCCACCAAGTCGAGCAAAAAGCACGGTCGTACCATCCTTTTCTCGAAGCAATTCAGACCATTTTCGACCCCCTGTAACTTCGTTGTGGATAAAACTAGAAGGCTGAAATTTTCAGTAACCATGCAGGCATTGTAAAGACACGGTATATTTAAAATTTCATTCAATTTGAACCAGTATTTTAAGAATTATAACGGGTCAAATTTCTTAATTTTGTCACTCACTGACTCACCGATCATCAAAATTCTAAGGCACTTCTAGCAGACCTAGAAGCTTCAAATTTGGAATAAAAGTAGTGTTTGGTGTATGAATCAAGGAAAAACTAAAAAATCTAGAAAAGACCGCAAAGAAAATTAAGCCCATACAGCCAAGTCTTCAGTAAAATTTTTCAATATAGGCTTTATTCGTAACGATGTTTTATGTTTTATTTATACATATATACAATAAGTAGAAGGTACCGAAAAGGAAAAAAGTAGAACTGTCTACAAAATACAAAAAGAAATGAGATCCCATCAAAAAAAAATACTTGTCAAAAAAACCAAGTCTCGCAACTCAGTTGTTCTGCGGTAAAAAGTTGTGAGATCCATGTAATACCAAGTCGGTTATTAATTTATTCAGTCTCTACTTAAGCGACTTTCTGTCTTAATACGTCCAGTCTCTAAGACCACGATCGTGGTCCATAACAATTGAAAATCAATTGTGTCTGGAATCTCCGTACTCGAAGCATTAAGTTGTTATGTAATAATTAACAGCATCTTATAGTGACGCATATCAATATTAAAATTCTTTAATGTTTTATATAAATATATTGAGACTTGGCCATCGCACTAAATAATTGAATTTACATGTGTTTTCAGGCGATTGAATTTACACGTGTTTTCAGGCGATGGCCAAGTCTCAATATATTTATATAAAACATTAAAGAATTTTAATATTGATATACGTCACTATAAGATGCTGTTAATTATTACGTAACAACTTAATGCTTCGAGTACGGAGATTCCAGACACAATTGATTTTCAATTGTTATGGACCACGATCGTGGTCTTAGAGACTGGACGTATTAAGACAGAAAGTCGCTTAAGTAGAGACTGAATAAATTAATAACCGACTTGGTATTATATGGATCTCACAACTTTTTACCGCAGAACAACTGAGTAGCGAGACTTGGTTTTTTTGACAAGTATTGTTTTTGATGGGTTAGTTCTTACCGTTTGGGCTGGACCATAAGCTTCGGAACTTTCGGAAGCAAGTAGTAGGCATGAAGCCTGTATTTCACTTATATTCATAAATTTAATGTAATGTTTTTGATTTAACTGAGTATTTACTAATTTATACACAATATAGAACCGCATATTCTTCAGTCAAACCAGTAGTTATAAAAAAGCAAAAATTGATTTTAAAAAAGATAGAATAAGATATAATAACTTTTATATGCGCTTGCAGTAGATATGTTCGATGTCGGTGCCAAGCTAAATTTTAAAAATGTCAACATACCTACTATTGCAGTAAGAAAAAAAAATAGAAAGAAAGATTTCCATCAGTTGCTTGTACGTATTAATTGACCAGTATTGTAACTATCTACAGCCTCCATGTAGGTACTCGGCAGCCTATAACTACTTGCCCGTCAATTCCTAATATTCCGGCCTCTGTATATTTTTTTATTTTATCCATCATTTGACAACAATGTTCATATTATTTAAACTAGCAATTAATTGCAACATGAAACTAACTTGCATGCAGATGTAAACTCAGCAACAGGTAGAGCGGGTCACGCTTGTTTGTTATTTTGTTGTAGGTTAGGTATTATCTAGAGTTTATTATTCTGCGACAGTAAAAAGTTAACAATCAGGTCGGTGAAACAAAAACAAGTAAATATATATGTGGCAATAAAAAAAATCTTATTCTTATATTACATTCTCTAGCCAAAAAAAAATATCTTTAGTAAAATAAGTACTAACGTGCAGATGGACAGTTGTAATATTTACGAAATTCAATTACCGAATTTCCTGTTTCCAAAATGGAAACTTTATTTCCTGTGGAAATCTTCAAACTTCTAGGAAACTTGTTTCACTTGCACACTTGCAAGTTGCAACCATAACTTACCTAAATATTAATCAAGCCTGCCTATTACCTCAAAGTACCTAAGTATCTGGTGATCTAATTAGATAATGATGCTGCGTGATTTAAGATGGAGTTAGTTTATGCAATCTCTATATGTAACACATTGAGTGCCGGGAACCCGCTTGGAGGGCGCTCTGTTCTTACTTCTTAGTCGCTTTCCTCTACAAAGCGGGAAAACGCTAGAATCGGCTACGCGTGTAGCGCTACGAAAACGTTGGCAGTGAATGCGTTAATTACCTACCTGTAAACTAGGGAGAGTTCAATTTAGGCAAGTCTGGTTACTAGCCAAAACCAAAATAATATAGGTACCTATTTGTAGAGTACCTAATACGGTTGAATTAACTAAACCGTCCTAGTAAAATTAAACAACATTTCTGGAAAATGCCTACCTGGCTACATAGTCACAAAAACTATAGTGCTTTAAGTCATATGCACGGAATTATTGATATCAGTTGGCTTCACAGGCCGATCGTGGCCATTGAGCGGCCATTACCGCGAGCGATAAGGTTTACTGCACTCCTGCATGGTTAGTTTGACTCCCTCGCACGTAATAAATTATTTTATACAAATCTACGAGAAAGTCTAAGTGCAATTTTCCGCAAATTTGATCCCATGCCATAAAGTTCCGTTCACCAATCACGTGGCGCGTACGCTGATTGCGACCACTTGTTTATTCTGCCGAGCTCGAACTAATCAACTTTATAAAGTCATTCTAATTAAATGCCTTAAACGAGCAAACGTAGCGAAAAGTGAGCAAACAATAGTGCTTGTGCCCGTAATAAAACTAGTGAGTTAATAAGTTGACTGTTCAAAGAGTTTTATGTAAAGAAAAACTGGTATTAATTTTATAGCGTATGTAGTCTAGATACACAGAGCGCAAGTATGTAAGCTATCGATCCCAGTTAATCACAATTTATTAATATCTTATAAGAATGGTAATAGCCTATCCGCTCGGAGCCATTTGCGTCATGTAATAAAGCAAGAGCTTATTTATTTATTCATATTAATATAAGCGCGAATATTCTCATTGAAGTAATCGGCGGTGAGGCGGAGCGGCATAAATAGTGATGCGAGGCGTCGGCGCAGCGAATAAATACCGCGATACGATCGACTCACCGTTTAACGAGAGCCTTTTCCGCACCGCGGTGAGCCATTTAGCGAATTTCAATAGTTATCGCGCGGAGAAAAACTCGCCGCTTGGAAGACGAGTGCGAGGAGCGAGCGGCTTGAGCGGGACGGACGTTATAAGAAAGAAGTAATAAAAAAATCAGTAGTGTGTGCGTGGTCGGAGCGTGGTGGCATAGGGCGGCGATGCAGGCCCCTCCCTACGGCCCGCCGCCTGGCGCTCCGCCGCCGCCTCAGTCGAGTCGACATCGCGCCGCGCCGCACCGGTCCGCTCGAAACGCCTCGTCGCCGCGCGCGTAAAAAGTTTCTTCGCACTGAAACTTCTAACGCGACGAATACGCGCCTAAACATATTGACGAACATTGTTTGCTTCGTTACTAGAGCTCAATAGATAGTTTGTGATCTTTATTTGTTGGTGTTTTTATTTTGTAAACAACTTGTAGCTCCTGAAACTGAAAACACTGATTAACTTTGACAATTGAAAAGGGATTATAAGAGTTAAGGTCGTATCTGGACTATGTTCTGCATCAATGGGATGCGCGGACGGTGACGTCGTGTTGAGCTGTGGTCGTGGGGTCGGTCTGGGGGCGAGCGGGGCCAACTTGATGCTGCTGCAGCGTGAGCGCGAGCGGGCCGCCATGGAGGAGGATTGCTCGGCGCGGCCGTGCGCCACGGACTTCTCCATCGCAGCCATCATGGCCCGCGACCGCCAGGAGCGCCGCGAGCGCAGGAGGCACAGGGACCCCAGGGAGGACACCTTGACGCCATTAGGTTCGTATCCACTCTCATCTAATCCTTACTGGCGATGCTTGCTGCAATTCATGATGCATTGCCTTATTTAATCCTGATTCTTAGCTGTTCAGTAGGTCGTTTTAACTAACTTTTTTTCTTCTCTAGCCTAAAAAAATATTCATCAATCATGGCCATAATATTAGCATCATATATTTAAATCAGCCCTACAAAAATAGCTATCAAACTAATACGTACACCACGTATGTATACTAGATTTGAGGAGTACATTCTATTCCAATAATTTTCAAAAGTACATTTACGTATATACATATATTTTAAGTAGTTAACACGACAATAAACACGGGAAACTCTGACACAATTTTAGGAAAAAGTTCTGCTTTAATAAGTATAGAAGAATAACTAACAAGTAATTGGTAGTAGGAAATAAGACATGCCATTTCATCGACAATACCTAATTATTAATAATCTTTGTAGCACTGGACTAATTAATTGTTGCCTACTTTGACATTAATGCCCAGATGCCCACATAAACCAAACGTTCACGGATTACATTAATTAAAATAGTAATTTACCTTATTGTATTCATATAGCATAGCTATTAGAAACTAGAATACCTAGATGTAAGATTATTTGCAATGCCCTAACAGGGTGCCATGTGTTTTCACACTCTAATATAACAACTATTATGTACCATGGTTTCGCAATAAAGATTTCTATTCTATTCTATTCTAAAAAGGTTAAAGGTAAGCGATGATTGAGTTATCGCGGTATTTTTTTCGCTAACAACTTCCTCAAGTTCCGCTGCGAAACAAGTTAACTTTTAAGATTTTTTACTTTTCATTTATTCATATTGTTTAGTAAGACGTGTCGTTTATTTATTTAAATATCATTAACGGACATGTTGTCCATAAACAATATAAAAACATATAAGTAAAACAAATACTAGCTATATCTACTTATCAACGTACACATATGTATTTTACGTGTTTTACACTTATTGGTTTCCCAATCAGATTCTTCTGACAAAACTAAATCCTTGACGTGCTTAACCAGTTTCCGAATAATTTGCTGTATTATACTTATTAATTGAAGGTATGTAGGTATTGCAATATTAAACATATTATTTCACCAAAACGGATTTAAAAGTAAATTTTCGGTCATATTTTTTGCTTGTTGATCTTAAACTTCCACAACAAAGTCATTGACTTTTATTTGCTTGTACCTAAACACTTTTTGGTATTACAGTAACAACAATGGGTCTGATATGTAATACCTTAAAATTAAGTTTGAAATCAGATATCATCTATTTACTGGCAACTAAGCAAACACAATTGCAAAAAAGACAAACAGCAGTCCTAGCCGAAAAACTTAAAATTAAACGAATAATAAATAAAGATATTTATGTATTAATAAAACAGTTCATAAATTTCTAAATAAACCACCACCACCACCAAACAATTAACGTTATTGGAATTCAAAATAGCCTATACTTAATCTAGAAAAGAATCAAAAATTAATGAATAAATAAAACAGTTATTTAATTGTGTTTCGGATACATAGCCACATTATTTAGTTAGGTAATAGTAGTAGATAAACCTATAATTATATTGTAAACATTTTTCCTAATAAGCTAAAATCTAATTAGACGTTAGTATTTTCCAATATATAATGGTATTATACTGGTACATGGTACATGGTATTATGTAATAGACCGACCTGGTCATCACTTAATCATCATCTCTCATCATGTTTATCTGTCATGTTTAATGTACTCGTATTTTCTATTCTAACTACTTATTGTGCTACGTTGGTAAGCGTGCAGCTGTTAAACAAGATGCAGCGGGTACGAACCCCGATATAAATACCTATAATTTAACATTTAAGTCCTGTACCAATCGTTTTTGTAAAGGAAACCGTCGTGAGAAAACCAGGTTAATCCCAGTAAATATAAGGACCTAAGTAAAAAAAATAATTATTATGCTTTAACCTCGTGACACCCACGGACCACCACACGATAAGTAAGTTTGAACCTAATTGTATTTTTAATTGGATTGAATTTCATTAGTTCGACAATAAAAAAAAAAAGAAATTATATGCTACAATATTATATTTTGCGTGTAAGTAACAAAGAAGTTAACAAGTGCGAGTCGGACTCGCCCATGAAGGGTTCCGTACCATTTATGACGTATTAAAAAAACTGCTTACTAGATCACGTTCAAACCAATTTCTAAATCATAATAACAGATGTGAATCATCCTTAAAGTCAATATTTTTAATTAAGTGTGTTTTGTTTATTATCTATGTACATATCTCTCAGATAGCATTGTTAATCTAATAGATTTATTCTTATTGCAACTGTAACATTTACTCAAATCTACGTCAAATAATAATTCAGTCTATTTTAGGTAGGTAAGCAAGCATGCTATATCCTAGATTGCATCGGCACTTAGCGTCAAGAAAAACGAAATTATATTTTGTACCGTCCTACGTTTAATTTTTCGCCGTTAACTTATAGTAAGTTTCACTTTTCCTCACACTTCTTAATCGAAAACCCAATTGCAACAAACTTAACTGCACCCGTCAAACCGGGGCTGTTTGGCCAGGCCCCGGCCGCATACATAAGAAATTTTGACTAGGTTTCCGTACGGAATGACATGTGAGGGACGGGACGGAACGGGACGTCGCTATATACATACATAGTGCTGTCTCGCTTTCACATCTCAAAATTCGATCGAAAACCGACGCAAATTTCCATATGTAGGTATGCGGCCGGGGTATGCCGCTAAGTTCTCAACTTAGTAGCTCTCATCGATACATTATAGAATCATTCTACTGCGTTTATTTTTGATATAACCACAAACTTAAAAGAGACGTAGATTTTAGTGGTATGAAATGATTCTGAAAGTAAATTTTAATTTACTCTTAACCACAACACCATAATTAACTTTTTTTTTTCGAGTGGCATGTAAGTATTTCGTACATCGTGATTATGCGACGTTTTGAGCTAAAACAAAGAAGTGATATATGGCTTGCTCAATTATTTTATTATGAAAATTAAAGTCGACAATTTTTATAAAACCCATGAAAGTGATCATTAAAGTCTAAACTAACTACTCTTTGATTATGTAGTCGTATCAAAAATACACGCTGTATATTTGTTCCTACATTTTTGTATAGTGAGTAAATTATTTTTTATTGTATACTTATTTATATTATATTATAGGCATCGGAGTTTTTATCGCACGGTAAGACGTTAGCGAGCTATGTAGTCGACATTAGCAATAAAGTTCAACTCAATATACTATACTCATTTATTTATTTAGTTATTTATTTTAATTTTATAATCAAGAAAAAGACCCTTGATGAGTTTATAAACAATCCTTTATTTTTTTCTTTGAATACATGATATAAAAAAAATAGAATAATGGTAATTTTTGGTATTGATTATATTACGAAATTACAGAAAAAAAGCAATATGTATATTAATGAAGGAAAAAATATAATGAATATAAAGTAAATGCAAAAGAAATGCGTCACTTTTTGATATTTAACAAATTTAACACATATATATCAGTGAAAGAATAAGAATCAAAGTCAAATGGCGTTCTAAAAGTTGTAATCATGTGTCGAAAGATGGCAGTAAATTTACTGTGGCTACAAAACTTTCATTGATAATCCACCTCAATTTCAAATTATCTTTGCTATCGTCCTAATAACAAATAAAACTCAATGCAAAATTATTGAAATTAATATCATGAAAACGTAATCGAATTCTCCAACTACGAGTAATCAAAAGCGAAAACACTTACATGTTATGCGAGTAGGAAGCCATTTTCTTCATATTAAGGTGGTAAATAATGCAGCTGCCATGTTGGCTGCCTGAAACTTCACGCCTGCATATTTAAAGCTGTTTTCGCTGGGGAAGTACTCTACATTTGTGTTTTCCTTTGTTTACGAGTAATGCGCTAATAGGATAGGGAAATTTAATAAAAATTGGACCTTAATTTCTGAAATTCTATAGGTATCTAAACAGGTGTTAATAACCTGTTAAATGGAATACGTTTTTTAATCATTATTAAAAACATTGTAGTAGAGTACAGTAGACCCAATTGCAACAAACTTAACTGCACCCGTCAAACCGGGGCTGTTTGGCCAGGCCCCGGCCGCATACATACGAAATTTTGACTAGGTTTCCGTACGGAATGACATGTGAGGGACGGGACGGAACGGGACGTCGCTATATACATACATAGTGCTGTCTCGCTTGCACATCTCAAAATTCCATCGAAAACCGACGCAAAATTCCATATGTAGGTATGCGGCCGGGGTATGCCCATCGATACATTATAGAATCATTCTACTGCGTTTATTTTTGATATAACCACAAACTTAAAAGAGACGTAGATTTTAGTGGTATGAAATGATTCTGAAAGTAAATTTTAATTTACTCTTAACCACAACACCATAATTAACTTTTTTTTTTCGAGTGGCATGTAAGTATTTCGTACATCGTGAACATGCGACGTAAGTAATGCGCTAATAGGATAGGGAAATTTAATAAAAATTGGACCTTAATTTCTGAAATTCTATAGGTAGGTATCTAAACAGGTGTTAATAACCTGTTTAATGGAATACGTTTTTTAATCATTATTAAAAACATTGTAGTAGAGTACAGTAGAGAGCGAAAAAAAAACAAGTGATATAACATAACATAACATATATAGGTAAATCACGAAATGGTCCCGACTCAGCATGGTGCTAGCCTGGCTGCGCTAGCGCTGGTCTTCCGTCGGGGCCATGACCGTGTACAGCACGAAGCGTAACACAATATTTACAATAAATATTTAAAAAAAAATGACACATCATTAGACACATCACATACAAATTGGAAAGCAGAGAAGTAACTTTAAACAACGAATTTATAGAATATACATTAGTAGTTATTCTCTAATTAATAAGAATTATCCATTTAGATTTAAATGAACATTTTTTTTTGTCATTCATGTGTACCTACTGCATTGTCATAGGTAATGTTTTGATCCTAGTGGAATTAGTTTACACACTTGGCCCTGCATTTTTTTGTAAATTCATTAATTACAACTTTATGACTATATTTCAAACTAATTACATATAAACTAACTTTAAACTTAATTTGGGGTTATTATAATACTCGCCATTTTTTCGACATAACTCGATATAGGGAGTAAAACTTCAAAAGGTTCAGGAGTTATAAGGATTTTTGTGCATTTGGGGTTACTTGACAAAGAGAAACAAGGGTAGTTTAGGAAAAACAGTCTCATATTCTAACGCAATTCAACAATAAAACGTTATCAACATTTACTAGCAATATGTACTCAACAATAGCATGATGTTCGGATGCTTGGCGTATTGACAGGCTGCCTTTGACTACTTCTGACAAAAATCAGTTAAGAAACCCTGGATAATCTAAATAATCTAAAAAAACTATATTTCGCGGGCTGTCATTGATCAGTTATCAAAAGGCGATCAGTGATACCCCATGCCACTAAAACTGAAAAAATACAAATGGCCGCCATGATAATGATTTGCAACAACATTTGAAGTTATTGATTTGTTTCTGAGTCATGGGTGTTTTCTATGTATTTAAGTATTTATAATTATATATTATATATATCGTTGCCTACAACACAAGCCTTATTGAGCTTACTGTGGGACTTAGTCAATTTGTGTAATAATGTCCTATAATATTTATTTATGTATTTATTTATTATAGGCCGATACATGCCTGATTCAAAAAATTACATAAAATACATATGTATGTATATAATATGTATGTATATGTATGTGTATTATATATGTATATAATGTATTATACTATATTGAACATTGTACATTAGAAGTTAAACAGGCTATTATTGATTTATTATGTACAGTTAACTAAAAATTATATGGTAAGTTGCGGAGACTTTTCTGCTAAGCCCGGAAAACTTCCTACACCCCAAACATTTAAGTACGTGTATTATTTAAAATGTATTGCTTTAGGGAAAAAACGCTCTGTTACCTATACTAAACTAATAATGAATGCTATATTAATTTTACTTATCCCAATTAATTTTGTTTCCAGAAAAATTCGTAGATGCAGCAGCGTCCGGCTCCGGATCGCCGTCGCCACCTCTCGCTGAGTACGAGCGAGATTCCCCCGTCGACGTCTCGTCCACGTCCGAGGCGGGATCGGCGAGCGGCGCGGCCGGCGGCTCGCGCGCGCTGTCGCCGCCGCCGCGCAACCCCCAGCTGGCCGAGCGGTGGTCCAGCGACGAGATGAGGCACATACAGTGCCATCTCGAGACGAAGGAGCTGTGGGACAAGTTCAACGAACTTGGCACGGAGATGATTATTACGAAAACTGGCAGGTGAGTGCACGAACGAGTGATTAAGCCTGCTGCCCGGATATTTGCGAGGTGACTCAGATCAAAGCTTAACTACAAAACTCACGATCGGGCACCAGGTTCAATTGTATTGGAACTACGAGAGGTTTAATTATACATTTTACTGTAGCATACCTTACATACAACTCAAATAACTCAAAAATATTGGTCCGCAAGTCCCTAACCCACAGCAACCATTCAACAGAGTCCGCGAGAAAAATGAGCGGATATTAAGAAATTTGAACCTTCAAGACAAAACCGACCTGTCTAATACTATACGTGTGTAAATAATTAAAAAAACATGAGTTCATTTTAACACGCTTATGTTGTTAGTTCTTTAACTACTGTTACTCTTTAGTAGGTAGGTCGTAATATGTAAAAATAATTAAGACTCTCGGGTAGGTCAGTTAGGTCACTTGAATTTACGTAAATACTGCTTAATAACTGATCTATTTTTAAGCCTAAATGAGGCTTGCATCGGAAAAGTGGTTGACAAGGGTGTGTAATGTTTTTAATAATAACAATTTGCGAAATTTTATTTTTCATAATTTGAATTGCATAATTTTGATATGCAGAAATTATGATTTGGTATAAAAACAAATACAATAAAAACGAATTGCATAATTTCGAAAGTAATTATAGTTTAGTAGCATAGTAATGTATTTGCATAACAGGTAACCAGTATAATGTTCACTCTGTATAGGGACCGTGCGCGTTGGAGGGTCTGCCATCTTGTGGCCTGAATCGGAACCAAAAACGTGTACATTTACACGTCAAATGTTTTCTTGTGCATAGTAGGTTCTGCCATCTTGTGGGCTACATCGGAACAATAAACATCACATTTACGCCTCGCGCCAAAAATCTGACGGCGCCTGTGCTGCCTCCTACAGTTGGACGTAGTTAAAGGAAAAGGATCCAATCCACAAAAATACCAAAACATGAGTTAAGTATACCAGGCAGGCCTTTAATGTGTATATTTTCATTCAGCAAAAAAGCACTGAGCTCACATAGCGTTTTCATATTTTAATCGACATCGGATACCATCCCCCATGTATGAAAGATTAAAAATGGTATTCAATACTCTTGGTACCTTGTTGTAAAATTATGTTAGTGACAGGACTGGTTTATATAAATTTCAACAAGATAAATCCAAACTGCTTGGAATCTTTTTGAGAAAATGCAATGAATACTTTTCGTCCTAAATATATATCAACAAAACTGATCCAACCCATTTGGATCATTTTTGAGAAACTAATTTGACGATGTGTAAATACTTTAGCTAAACAACAAAAACGATTCAGCAAACTTGGATCACATTTGTGAAATTCTTGTTATTCCAGCATTGGTGTGTCAGTAAACAACAAAAACGATTCATGTTAAATATATTAACTTTAGGCTGACTTTTTAAATTTAAACAACTTTATACTTAACCTAAAAGGCAGTTTTACTGCTATGATAGGCTAATTTTGATTTTTTTGCTATATATGTCGACTTGGATCGTAATTCATAAACAAGAAAGAAATCATTCAAACTGTTTGAATCATTTTTGCAGGTTTAAATTAACTTGTTCTTATATTCAGCGTCAAACATCAAAGTCGATTTAAGTTACTTGGATCTTTTTTGATAATTTACTCCAGGTATAGTTTCATAGTGGCAAATTAATCAACAGAAAAGATCCAGTTTACATAAATACGTTATAGGGATTTTTTTTATTTAAAATGGCAATACAATGCTAAATTTTAATAACGATCCATGTTAATTATATTGTTCATAAAAAAAATTGCTTTATATAAGTAATTATAATTTTGAAACTTTACCTATCATTTTTGTAACTAAAAAAACTGATTTTGCTATTGCGTCATGCTGTGCATTGTCGCGAAAGACAGGTCTGTGGATTTGTAACGACAAAAATGGTGAGTAAAAGCTATTTTGGTTGAATCCATCAAAACTTCTTCCGATAAGATAAGATAAATTATTAAAGTTCTGTTCTAATATGTGTATGTTATTATTTAGCTGAGAATAGCGATCCTAAATTTTTTGCACGGAAGGCATGCTATGACAAGAATGAAAAAAATGACGAAAATAGGCATAAAAGTAAGTGGTATGGTTATAGTTATATTTCTTTTAATCTACAATTACTTTGGTATTAACTATTAAATATTCATTTTCCATTGGTTTTACAAAAGATTAATATGTGATGAATTTGGTATGTCATGGGAAATATTGTTCAAAAATGGTATCTTGATTTATGTCCTAAATTTTTTTTTTATGTAAACGATTAGTGATGCGTTTCAGCGGGACTGGCGGGACCTTGCTCAGCACAGGGAGGATTGGAAAGCTAGAGGGGAGGCCTTTGCCCAGTAGTGGGACACACAAATAGGCTAATAAAAAAAATAAAAAAACGATTAGTGATTATAAGAGGCTTTTATTATCGTTAAACAGAAGTGATCTCAATTTTGTTAATACTCAATACTTTGATAAGCTATTACATTGTTTTTTTAATAAAGTTTTTTATCTTTTCTTGGTGATTTTCTCGTTTTTTTTTCCAATTTATTGGGATGGATCCTTATTGCCTATTTAAAATGAAAAAGGTTACATGGAAAAAGTATTTTCTCAAAATGGATCCAACCCCACATTTAGTTAAATATCTCAAGAAATACGACATTAAAGTAAATCGTTTATGTACAGAATCTTAAAACACGTCAAAACTCATGTTTCATCCAAATAAGTATTATGGGAAAAGTGAATCAGTAATGAGGAATACCATTTCTACCTTTAAACCTCCATAACTTTTGCTCATCTCGCTGTGGATTGAATCCTTTTCCTTTAACTACGTCCAGTTCATGCACGCTCCCTATACTATTTTATACTCAGAACGTTTTTTATTCATGAAAACCAACAGCATAATGTTGAAGGTGTGGTTTCACAATAAAATCACGGCAAATCGTTCATAAACTTTATTTGATTGAGTTTGCTGAAAGTTTAACAACACTGAATTACTAATTATTAAAAAACTTAAACATTATATTTGCATGGAACATAATCGATTATTCTAAGCGTCAAACTTACCTACATCCATACTTTACGTCTGTCGACATACCTATATCATTTTACCGCAAAGCAGCGGCCAGTGTGAGTTGGAACCTCTGTGGTTCCTAAGGGATTCAGATAAACTTCATATAAACGCCTAGTGAAAATGAACAAGCAAAAATACAATTTCCGAGACATATGGTTCTGCCCATATGGTCGCAGTTCTACCTAACACTCCTCCTCGCTTCGCTCGTCGTCGTACCTAACGGCGACCAGCTTTAAAGTTGAATAGGTAGATTGTTGTATAATTTAATAGTTTGATTGACACCAAGTATATCATAGAACACTATGTCACCATTCGTTAAAATTTAGTACTATATTTTAATTATTATACGAAATGTATGTTATAACAAGTAAAATTATTCCTAAGGATTGTTATGAAGAATGTTTTTATGATTATAGAGCATTCTGTCATTAAATTAGTATGACTAACAACTTTATATGTTTTGTTTTTATACATAATGTTTATTATGAGTTTCAATAGTAGTTAAATGAAATTATGCTAAAAGTTTGTATTAAAATTGAACGGCACCCGGTTGACAAACATTAAAGCAAATCTCTTATTAACTGATTATTAGCCAATAGCACCCAATAGTCTGCTACTAAACCGTTACTTTATAGTCATCATAACACATGCAATTTCTCCAAGTATCTAAAAATTGAATGGCACATTAGACCACAATAGAACCTACCGCATCGCCGCTCACCGCGCTTGATTGAGTACATTTAGTCAGCGACTTGTAGTGTAGGTTAGCCATTAAGCTTTACAGTGAAATTAAAAACTCAGTGGTAGGTAATCGAATCGATTGTTGGTTAACGAGATCAAGGCGAAATCGTCGATCGAAGTCGCCGGCGATAAGGTAGGTGGCACAGTGGCGGTCGAGCGAAGCGTGTCGGTCGCGCCGCGAACGCGCACAATGGGCAATCGGCCGCCGCCACCGCGCCCGCGGTGGCCGACTACCCGACATCAAGTCGTCAATCGAAGAATTGTATAGGTTGAGGCTTTGATAGTCGATACAGGTCTAGTAAAACCGTTTTCTACCAGCCATGAGAAATTAGACCTTATGTCATATCAGACTAAAGATTTATATGGAAACGCTTTTCTCACAACATAATCTGTACTAATCTGTAGGGAGTTATTTTTATAAAATACTAAAAAGGGTAGATTTTAAAATAAGGCACTGAGACCAGCGACAAAATCTACTATTTTGGCAATATTTCGAATGAAAGGTATTTTTCCAATATCTGTACATTTTATTCGACATTAATTAAAAACTTAGGGCTTTCCGTTACTAACTTTTTGATTAAGGTCGACTGGTATATACAGATTTTGGATAAATCTTGTCTCCTAAGATCATTTTGGCGTACGAGCATAGAATCAGGTAGCTGCTCTCAGTGTCTCATTTAAAAATTACAGCCTTTATATTGCCATGCATTCATTTATACTTTATGAATGATATTTTTATAAAAATTATAGATTTAGTTTCTTTAAAACAGTATATTATAATTTATAATTAAGTATATACTAATTATTAGAATATGTATATGACCCAAATTATATTTTAATTAATATTCTTTGTTTGTGAAGCAATATTTTTGTTTACTGAAGCTGGTTATCTGACATAAGCGAATCGTAAGGGCATTACCTACGTTTTAACGAAGCGGTTTTGGATTATCCCAGATAAACAAAATTCTCGGGTGTCAAAAGTGGACTGTAGATTTTATTGCTATCTAAAATAAACCCGATTTCGTCATTGACTCACTCACTCACTCACTTATTCACCAATGATCATCAAAACTCTTAGGGTAGTTCCTGAAGTCCTAAAAAGCTGAAATTTGGTATATAAGCTAGTATAATAATCTAAAGTATAATAATCAAACAACAATAATAATCTAAAACTTGGAACATTTACCCCCCATTTAACCTAGGGGATGAAAATTTGTATGAGGGTTCCACAAATTTTGATGCTAGAGGTCTGAAAATTTTTATGTTTTGACTAAGGTGTTGAGTTTGTGAAGTTAGGGCTTGTAGAGTTAGAAGCTTGTCTCTACATGAGATCTGCTAAATTTTTGACAGTGCGAGTTTATATGGTTTCGTCTTGGCAACATTTTACATAAAAATGTTATTGGTGGGATATATTATATTTTAAGTAACATGAAATATCAAGTTTACCGAAGTTTATATATTTAGCAATATTCACACCATTTATAATAGGTGCTCGTTATCAGTGCGCCGGCGCCGTTATCGGAGGCAGTAAATCACCGCGACAGCCCGCCGATCGTGACAAATTCGCGACCTAATCTATCGATAACGACTAACGACACAGCACTTTCCTCTTTTTCCAATTTTTGTAATTTGCCAACCCTTAATGCTTAATCAATATTTTGATAGCACAAGATAAGAACATCCTTAATTAAAGAAAAAGGGTAAATGTTGATCCTTTATAATTTTTAGGTTAATCTAAACTTATAAGAATAACTTGGATGTAAGTTTAGGTAATATTTATACAATTTTTAGTTTTTATATTTTACTCCAGAATAGTAAATAATTATTGCCTAAATAATTGTATATGTATAACTTTTAATGTCCTGTGTTACCATTTTATTGAATAGTATTTATGGGTAATAACTACTCTATGCGAAGAGTTTAAAATAACTACGTTACCGCTAAACGAAATATAAATGGGCACAAAACCGAGTACCTACGGAGCACTAAACAATGCCCGCTCTTTCACGGACTATAAAGCAGTATTAATACCTTACTTATTTATTCCTTATAATGTTCTCGAGTTAACGACGCCTCGGGCATTCAGTTTTTCTACCTCGCACCATAAAACACGACATCTGGAAACGCATTGAACGCATGCAATATTTTTATACCTATGCTAACTAACACAATATGCGTTAATATGATTGATAATATTGTGTTATTTCATACTGCCTCTTAAAAAGCATTGCATGAAAAAACTTTACTTATGTTACTATTACCTTTTCTTAGTACGCTACGATGTATCGTCATGATTCGCCCACGTTATCTCTTTTTCTGCATTAGCGATATGTTCGTTACGGTCGTGCGAGTTAATAAAAGATTAAACGCGATAGCGAATGCTACAAAGGGCTTTGGGAAGTCGCAATGGGAGACAATTTGCCACACACCGTCACGGGAGCTTATCTGAGTCGGCCCCGTCGATTAGCATAAATCTCGCCAACTAACCGTCACGAATGTGTGTCGGACGACGCGAGCCGCGGGAGCAAAGCAAACAGGAGGCGAACTCTACACGGGACGACGCGTCGCTCGCATGTCGCGGCGACGATGCGCGACGAATCACGGCCGTCGCCCGGCCACATAAATCAGCATTATCTCGCGAGATACCCGCCGGACCCACCCCGCCATATCACGCGGCCCCGTGTCGTTCGAAAAAATTAATGACTCGGAAAAACGATTCGCTTATGAGGGATCTTTCACTGTAATTGAATTGCTCCGCGGAGATCTGCCGAGTTGTCGGGTCATATCGAGGACGTCAGATGACATTCGGTGTTCAACAATTTGTGAAAAATATAATAAGTAAGAATTCAATGCCTGTCAAGCCAAAGTCTGCCAAAGTATTTTGCTTAGGTACATATGTGCATCAAATCGTAATCGTCTCTGGCAATACGCTATAGGTTTTGTTCTCATGAAGTTGGGCATTTAAATAAACATTTCACCAAAATAAAGAATTCGAAACATTTATCCAGATAAAATAAGCCAAATAAAATAATACCTACAGTAACTATTAGGAGCCGTGCCACAACAAGGTCTGTTATTTATGACAAGTGCATCACCAATTGAATGGAAGAGCTTAATCCGCGCACATTAGCTCGGTTCACCCCGAGAGATTATCATAACAGCCGTAATAGAATAATGTAAATATCCAGTAGTTGGTATGCTAATCGCGTCGGAGCGGTAAGCTGCGTTTTAAAACCTGTCTCATTGTGTGGCTCTTTCGAACTTTATTCAACTGGGGGCTATTTTTCATCCAGTGTGCAAATATTTTGATGTTTGTCAGCTTCCCGATTACGCGTCCAACTGATGCTGGCGGGTTTAGTTTTAGTGAAACTCGCACTATCAGTTATTGGTTTTTGATAGAATTTATGGTCAGACGTGGTTTGATATAGATAAATACTAAATTTTAATTTAATATTGTCCCCTATTTTTGGATCCCTAATGTCCCTAGCCCAAAATAGGGTATCTGTTGCCCTCTTGATAAGACTTTCACACTAGAAGATTAGTTATAAAATAACAATACGTAAGTCATAACCAATAAGGAGTGGTTGAGTACTATGCACTACATATATATACGAGTAAGCCCTCTTATCTAATGGGCGGGCTGATTGGAAGGTGTCGAACGAGCCATGCCCCCATCATTAGGCTCATTTGTCAAACCCAAACTAAACACGAAAGCCGTCTTTATCTAAAAATGAGCAGTACGAATGGGAGAACAATACTTCAAAGAGCTGCTTCAAATGCTATCGGTCGAATGTATTGTTGTATATGTGTTGGAGTTCCGACCTAAGGGTTCTACGGTGGTTTAGAAGTTGCGGGCGAGCCAGCGCGGTGAAGATGTCTGCCGGAAGGCTGCCAACGCTTTAATCGGCGCACGGACTTGGCAGACAACGCGGTCTTTGATTTACTTCTCAACACCATTCTGTTAATATAGAGAGAGATATACATATTTATTTGCACAATAAAATGAATAGCTTTTCGCCGCGTCTGATGTGGCTGCGATATTTTTGCGTAAAACTATTTAATTTTTAAGCGTTTATTTAAAATGAAACATTTGAACAGTGAGTAATAGCCGGTTAAAATATTGCTTTATTCTATTCTCTCTAAAGACAGGTTGTATAATGTAGACATTTCTTGTGTATTTTATCACGCCAGCGTTTGAAGATGTTCTTAATTAAAACACTAATCACTAATAATTTCATGCGCTGTCACAACCGAGTGCGCTGCTCAAGTAATATTTACTAGCATTATAAAACAACTGAGAAATATCATTATTTATCTTTTATTTTCAAACACCATAAGTAATGTATGTCCTCGTGATGGTATCAAAACTGGAAGACACGTTTAATGGTCAAATGCATTTGAGATAGGTTTAATCTGTGTTTTAAAAACTATAAACAAGCATCACATAAACATCAAGTCGTACAAATAATGTATTTGCCAGTGTTTTATTTACGAACGAGTAGTACAGAGCTCGCGTGTCCAATCCGCAGAACTAGCGGACAATTTATAGAGCGATACCGTGCGCGTCCCACGTGTCTCTACATGCACATATATACTATTCGAAAACTAGCAGTTTGTCACAGCTTGCGTTGTCTTTAAATCAACTATGACACTTAAAACTTCAGGCATCGCTTTTCAATCATTGTAGCAAAGCACATGGCATGGACCCATCAGGATGGCGGCGCACTGTGAACGCACTGGTTTCATCGAGATGATCATATGCACTTTCCTGCATTCTCTACCAGAGGAGACACCTGGAACAGGGGGCGCATGCAATCTTTGATATCTTGTATGAAAGATGTAATGTGGATTTAAGTGTGTGTGGGTGTCGCTTGAGTAGCGAGGCTGCGCTCCCCGCGCTTACAGGTGCGCGTCGGCGTCGCCCGCTTGCCATTTGTCGCGCTCGCACGATAATTGTTGATATACGATCGCGACCCGACACCGTAATTGTCAACGCTTAATCTTCTAATTGGATCGCATTTAACATGCCAGCGTGTCGCCTCCATATCGATGTGCCAATAGTAAAGTCATGCGAAAAATTCATTCTCGATTTCGGTTACATTCGTAAAACATAAATCCACCGTCGCTATATAAACGCTGAATGGACGAAGTCGAAAAGCAATTCGCAACGCCAATTTCAAGAACAGTAAAAAGTGCGATTCACAAGTGCAACTTGAAACGGCGTTTAAGAGCGAACCGAGGGCGGCGCCCACCGGGGGCGAGAAAACAATTTGGAATTTTATCGGCGGTGCCTTACCGCGCGGGGGGAGGGGGGCTGTTACCTCTGATTTATGCCCGGACATTAGGCGCGAGGTGGGCGAACGCGCGAACTGCACACGAGCCGCGACCATTGCCACGCATTACATGTCTCAACACTCATACCCTACCTCACTATTTTACAACTACCCCCACTGCCACCCTAAGCTTTCTTTATGAGTTTAATTCCTATCAAGCGCGCAATAAGCTCAAGTTACTTTTAATAAATACTCGGATTAATATTGTCTCCTAAAAGTTGAGCTGAAACCCAACGGATATTCCGAAGTCATTTGAATTCAAAAGCTAATTTCACTAAAACCTACTAAAACCTTTAGATGAATCGAGTTGGCCGCAACTCGCGCATTATTTAACTTGTTCCAAGTTTAAATTGAAAACGCCACCAAACTCTTTGCGGGGCCAAAGTCAAATTTTGAACTTTGCTGCTGAATCGGAAATTTCTTTATAAATATCTAATTAGCTTAAATTCAGTTTGTGTCACGCTGCCGACACTAATTTTATTCGTGAAAGACGGCGTCGGGGGGAGAGCGGGGCGAATTCTCACCGTACCTGGGTGGCGCGGTGAAAATGTATGCAAACGGGTACGCGTTATTTGACGGAACTGAAAACGACAAAAGAATGAAGAAGGAAGAACACGCGACGTTGAAGCGGTGACGCGCATCCCCGTCCGTCGCACCGCGAATTCACTTTGATTCGTGTCTTATTACGAGATTAGCTGTCACTCGTGCGACAGAGATCTTTAGAGCCTGTACATTTTATGAAAAGCTCTCCACATAATGATTATACAAGGTGGAGGTACAGGAAGGCATGGAAGAATAAATAGAAGTTGCTAATTAATAATATAGTTACTTCTTAAAGTACGGTGTATAAATGTGACTGAAGACTAATTGTGATAACAAGGGTTTAGAAATTCGTAAATAAAAAGATTGCAATTAAGTTATATCGAGCTGAAAGTACCTATATACCTATTTCATTCAGCCCTTACAAAAAAGCAACTCGTTACAAATAAGAATTACACCTACTTTTAATTTCCAATGGATTAATAATTCAAGCACGCAACCCTATCAACTATTATCTAGGTTATGTGAAGAGAACACATGTAGGGTATTAGAATACAGCTTGTAATAGATGTGTGATTCATGTAAATGCACCCTTAGCATGTATATCGGCGACTGATCTCGCCCCGCACGCCCCGCATATGCCGCGGGCACCCGACGTCCTGAGACTCCTGGGCTAAGGGTGTCTCGGAGAAAACGTGTAAACTAATTATGTACATTTTCGTAGCCACTTATTTACATAACCACGGGCTGAACCCCGCTTTCACCGTGAATATTTCATTTGTAATCTTTACTTTGACGGTTTAATATGACAGCTGTTGGTTTGTTTGGTGGAAACTTTTAATTTTCGTCGTTTTCTTCCGGTGCCACCGACGCCCTTTGTGTGCGTCGTCTGACGCCTCCCGCCAGTAATGATAGGTGATTATCGAATAAGTTTTTTCGGATAAACGTTTGGGAAAGTTAGTAAGGTGTAATTTGTAATTTTTGCTGAGACGCGCGGCATCGGTTGTTGCCTGACAAAACGGGAAGGTGCTTATTATATTGATGACTGTTTTGTCCTCGGGTGGCATACGTGTATATTTGGTTCGCGACCGATATCGACTATTAATGAGGGTGAAAAGGGTTTCGTGGGCCAAAATATTCCGCTTTTGTTTGGGAAGCAATAATTTGGTATAGGAGTGGTGCGGTTGTTGTGGAGCGCGCAGGAAGCCAATAAATAAAACTATTAGTGTACCTTAGTAATGAGCGAGTGAACTGTGGCGTTTCGCGGGTATTTATACCGTGCCTTCACGGGAACTAATTTATGGAAGTAAGTACGCGGAAAATGTTTATGTAGAGACTAGCCCTTTCGTGTTTGCTTGTTGACATCCGGTACCACTTTTTGTATGGGCAAACTATGCGATATTACTTATGTTCCAAAAGTAAGCATTTTTAACGATGAACATTTTGGACTTGTTCTAATTAGAAACTTAATTGGATGTAACAAACTAAAATAAGTAAGGGTTAATTATGTCAGTGCTATTAATTATAGTTAATAACATACCAAACATAGCATGAGTAAAATGGGCTTCTAATATTTAGCAGCATGTTTAATTTTTTTCACTTTAATGTTAGAACTACGGTGGGCATGTATTTCCACCAATTAAGATTATTTATATGTTACTGAAAATGTACTGTCATGAAATAATTTTACAGTAACATTCCCTTCGCGCCCAGCGGGCAGGATATTGCAGTGAAGTATAGTGGTAACCTCCACCACCAACGACGTACTAAGCACTATAAAAGTAATTCATAGAACCGTGCACAATCTGTATTATTGTTTAACAGTCATAAAGCACGGTCTAGACAAGTTTAGCCATCATTCAAGACAAGCGCAGTCCGTTTGATCTCGACAAGTGTCGAGTGACGCGCTGCACTAACCGCCGGTGTGGGCTGTCGCCTGCTGCTGTCGGATGCCAATTTGTTAGCCCACCGGCCATTAAAACACATTACTCATAAAGTCATAATGACAATTTCAATTTGAAATAGGTATTCTTCTACTGGCTCTATCCTCAACTTTGTTTTCGTTAATCGCAGTTCCATATGTTATGGAATGGTTTTGAGCAAAGAGTATTTTATGTACCTAACGATTTTTGTGTCAAATTTTATTTACATACCTAAGCTGCGACCAGACATGTGGGAGAGTCAAGATCTGAGAACGGGACCGAGTGCCTAGCCGATAATTTCATACATTCATTTTTTTTTTGTTCTTAGATATATTATAAGCGGCTCGGCACTCGGTGTGCCGCTGGTCTGGTCGCAGCTTTAAGCTTAACAGAGTACCTAAATAGATCTGCTTACAAACTTTTGTGTCTATGAATAGCAAAGCTAGTTTTTTGTTCTGTTACGGTAATTTTATGAAATAAGTATACCGATGATTCGATAAATGGAATTTATGACACATCTGCTGGAGCTTGAAGTTAGCAAACCGCCGTTAATCGAGCAATGCCAGAGTATGCAAATAATCGCGCGGTAGTTTGGCCCAACCCCAATAATCCAGCGAGAGGTCACGACATTATCAACGGACCTCCATCGCAGCGATTACAGCCGGGGGTAGGGTTATCACATACCATTACGTACATAAACTCCTGGCATTATCCCTGTTTCTTAAACAAAATTCCTGGCCCATCAATGGGCGAATGGGATGTTATTTATGTTCAATTTGTAATATTTTTCCTAAAAATAAACTTATATAATTTTATTTTAAATACATGTCCCTAAATTTCAGGTAGCAGTGTTATAACCGCAGCAGTAAAAGGCACGGGACAGTGTTGGCCGAACGTTAACCCATTACAATTTGAACCTTAAATTGTAACCATCCGTTATGGTTTACGGTTCAATTTGTAATGGATAATTGTCAATTGCATTAACGTTTCGGCCAACACTGGTACGTGATATGTTTAATTAAAATACATTTCAAGAGCCCGTAATCAATAATATGACATACACTATACAGCCACGCGATTCTTCGCGTTTCTCCACCTTATTTTTTATCTAGCCCTGAAAAATATCTAATAATTCCTGAAAAGTTGTAATGTCTGGTAACCCTGGCCGGGAGACGCCTCCCCGTTGACATGTAGCGTTTTAACAGTCAGTACGTGCCTCCCCAAGCTCCCCCCTCCCCGGCCCGGAACTGACGACATTAGCAGCCGCAGACATAGGGCACGTCTCCAGCCAGACGCTGACATACGTAGCTATAGCTACACTTAACATTCTTGAGACGTGCACACGCTTTATACTACATCGTCTTCTGGAGATTTGCGTCGCATGGTTTTAACTTGTCAAGCAAATGTACCATCCAGTCATCAATCTCGCATGTCGTAGCGTACTTACTTTATTACGTCCATTATTCATAGATTTTCTTTACAATGGCTTGTTCGATATTTCTTAAACATACAAAAATTAATTTGCATAATATCTATTATCCACAGGTTTACACTGTCTCAATAGGTGCTGTTAACGCCTACTTTTTTCAATGGACAGCTGCGGTGTTCAATAGGCTCATCTTACAGCATGTAGAGACTATTCTAATACGCCTTAAATAATTCATATCAGGTAGCATAAGCAGTTTTTTTAACCACGGGCATTGTTTCCATAGTATGTTCCACAATACATTTGACGTATTCGTGTACAGTTAGCATCAATAGTAGCGGATGAAACAACGCGCCAAAAGTATCTGATACCGTGGAATACGCTTTACCAAATAGAGATAGATCAAAAATATCACACAGTTCAATTATACTACATGTAGAGACATACTCGTATCTCTTTTTGTTAAGCTCTTAGAGAATGGTAGATAATTTTGATCTGATCCGTTACTTTTGATGCTGACTGTACCTACAATCCTACAATGAGACACCCAAACTAAGCTTTTAGGGCAGTTTCAGACTAGCGTATTTTTTCTGCGCGTATACGGTCGTTTCATCGGTACAATCTTACACGCGCGTTATATGTTCCTACATTTGGCCTATACGACCTTACACGCGCGTTACTTTCCCCTACATTTGGCCTATACGAGCTTACACGAGCGTTACTTTCCCCTACATTTGGCCTATATGAGCGTACACGCGCGTATGCATACGCTCGTATAAATCGCTAGTCTGAAACCGCCCTTACAGTTTCAGCGTTACACGTTTGACAATATTGAATTTCAGAACCACAATTTGTAGGTAATATGTATGCACTCACTGTTTTGTTTAAATAGACAAACAGATAACAAAGAGCTAATATAATATTGTCAACATTACCATATTTAACATCTTTCTAAGCTCAAAACAACAAACTGTCATTCTTGTTTACGTTTGCTTTCCAATGATGTGACGTTTGTAGTAAGAAAGCATGATTATATTCAATGTATTTTCCTGTTTGAAAAATCTAATAGGTATGTTAACATACGAACAGGGTGGTAAGAATAATCAAAGGAATGGTGGTGCGAGTGGTAAATTAGGTAGCGTGGGGGGTGCAAGCGACAGTTTTCGCAATATTGTCGCCAAAGTTCCCAATTTCGGTGTCGAGTTGCGAAACTCTTCGCCGGTGTTGTGAACGGAAGTGCACAGGTGTTGCCATAGACCACAAAAACGAGAAGAGGCAAATTGATACTTCATTTTCTGGCTGTCAGTTGTAAATTTTAGACTATTAACCAATTATTGAATCTAAAATATAAACCTAAATTAGTTACAAACCATTTCAACGTTTGTTTGACTACCACCATTGATATATTTTCAATGAAAGAATACAGTAAAAAGTAAAGTATAATTAAAGAAATCAATTAAAATCA